>NC_087552.1:1328779-1628779 GCF_036250125.1 Pseudopipra pipra
TAGCAACTCACTTCTACATCAAGATGTTCATTCTCTACCAGCACACCACCTCCAGTTTACTCTCAACACTTTCCCCACCTCTCCACCACAACCCAGGAACTCATTTTCACCTCAGAAGATTCACTCTCTGCCCTGCAGATTCCCACAAGTTTTACCCCCCCCACATTTCCTGCAGGTCTGCAAGGTTTACCCCAGTTTACCCCAGGAGGTGCATTCTCTCTTCTCCACATGACCTCTGATTTTACAAACACAAATTTTCCCTCCCTGCCCACCACTGACTGCCTCACTGGACCTCAAAGCCTCATTTTCTCCCCTAGGTGACAATCCACACTTACCCTCACAGTTTTCCCTGCCTGCAAACTACTTATCTACCTCATTTTTACCTCCAAAGATTTGTCCTCTGCCACACAGATGACCTCAAAGTTTCCCCCAAAACCTCCTACCTGTCCACTACTGATTACCCCAGTTTACCCCAGGAGGATGCATTCTCTCTGCTGCACATTACCCCTCAGGTTTGACAAACAAAGAATTTCCCTCCTGCCCACTGCTGACTGCCTCACCTTACCCCAAAAGATTCATTCTCTCTGGGACAGATTGCCCCACATTTTACTCCCAACATCTGCTTACCTGTCCATGTCTGACCAGCTCCTTTGTACCTACAGAGGGTCATTCTGGCACCCCACACACACCTCAGGCTTATCTCAAACCTCTCCCCACCTGTCTGCCACCCAGTACCTCATCTTTACCTCAACAGGTTCCTTCTCTTCCCAGCAGATCACCTAAACTTTAACACCACAATTGTCTGTGTCTCTCACCACTCATCACCTCAGGTTACCTCAGTGTGTTCATTCCTGCCCTGGAGAGAATAAACCTCCTTTTTAACCCCCAAACTTTCCCCTTCCAGCCCACTCCTGATTACCTCTTTTTGAACACAAAAGAGTCATTCTCTCCCCAGAGTCTTCCCTACTGCACACTCCTGATTGCTCTTTTGGACCTCCAAATATTCATTCTCTGCCCTCCAGATTTGCTCAAGTTTCACCCTCAGAAATTCCTCTGCCTGTCCCCCTACTGACTGCCTCACTTTGTGGGGGGTCAAATCTGTGGCAATGTGCAGCAGAGAGAAGGAATATTTTGGAACAATTTTCCCTACAA
Source organism: Pseudopipra pipra (assembly GCF_036250125.1). Classification (NCBI taxonomy): domain Eukaryota; kingdom Metazoa; phylum Chordata; class Aves; order Passeriformes; family Pipridae; genus Pseudopipra; species Pseudopipra pipra. Next base: position 1,329,932 of record NC_087552.1, read on the forward strand.
GTCCACCACTGAGTACCTCATGTTCATCTCTCAATATTCATTCTCTACCATGCAGATTACCTCAGATATTTCCCTGCCCAATTTTCCCTATGAGTCCACAACTGATTACCCCAGTTTACCTCAGGATGTACATTCTCTCTGCTCCACGTGACCTCAAATTTTACAAACAGAATTTTTCCCTACCTGTCCAACACTGACTGCCTCACTTTACCCCAAGATATTCATTCTCTCTGCTACAGATTGCCCAGATTTTACTCCCAAAATTCTCCTTACCTACCCACAAGTAATCAGCTCCTCTGTACAAATACATGTTCATTCCTACCCTGTGGGCTACCCAAGTTTACCCTAAAACACTCCCCAGCTGTCCACCACTGAGTACCTCATTTATCCTTCAAAATATTCACTCTCTGCCCTGGACGTTCCCTCAAGTTTTAACCCCAAAGGTTTCCCCCCCTCCTGCCCACCCCTGACAGCCTCAGTGTCCATCAGGAGGTACATCCTCTCTGCTACACGTGACCTGAAATTTTACAAACACAAATTTTCCCTACCCTGCCCACCACTCACTGCCTCACTTTATCTCTAAATGGTCCTTCTGTCCTCTACAGATGAGATCAAGTCTTACCCCCCAACATTTCCCTTCCTCTACATCACCCATTTTCTCTTCCTGACGCCCCAAATTTCCATTCCATCCCTACACATTCCCTGAGTGTTTCCCTCCCAAGCATCCTTCCCTTCTTCCCTGTTTAAGAACTCACACTCCAGCCCCAGGCTCTCCACTCCCCCCTCAGTGGGACCCCTCCAAAATGTCACCTCCCTCCCCTCTGCAGCACCTCACCTTTTCCTACACAAACAGTTGCTGGGTCCCCTCAAAATTACATTTCTGCAATCTAATGAATAACTCTTTCCAGTTTCCAGGGAGAAGAACAGGAACTCACAGCCACCAAGGCCTGACAGTCCCCTGCAGCCAGAGCTCAGCACCACAGCCAGAGAGGCAATTCCAGCATCTAAAAGAAAAAAAAGAAGAAAATAAAGTGATTATTTTGGTTTCAAGTTACATTAAGTTGTTCCAAGCAAAGCAAGCTTGCTCTGGTTTCAGTTGGGTGAACAGGGAGCGCTGGGCACAGGGCATGTCATTAATGCCCAGGGGATGGGCTTTGTGGGGGAGGGAAGAGCAGCTGATGGAGTTGCCCAGTCCAATTCCTGCCCCAGGCCTGACTGGCCCAGGACAAACCCTCTGGCAGGCAGTGGTTTTGTTCCCTCTCATGGTCAGTGCCCCGTGTGTCCCCTGTGGGCAGTGCCAGGCTGGGGACAGGCACACGCAGCTGGCAGCACTCTCTGCTCCAAAGACACTTCTGGCCTCCTTGGCAAACTGCCTCTGACACTTGGTTTTCTCCAGGAGAAATTAAGGAATTGCTCATGGCAATTTGGAGGATGAAGTTATCCAAAGGGAAGGAAAGAACAAATATTCCTGTCAGAGCCCTTGGGATCTGCTGGGCTGAATTGGGAAGGGCCCATTATCTGCAGAGCAAATACAGGACAACCCCAAACACAAAGCCCAGCCTGTCCAGTGGGGTGTGAAAGCACCACTGGACAAAACTCCACTCTCCTGATTCTTTTCAGGGACTGCTCCAACCCAGCTCTGAAGCTGCCAAACCCAAAACTGTCCCCAGTGCTCTGGAACAACAGGATCTTCTCAGAGATGATGCATTGGAAGCACAGTCCAGCAAACACTCCCAGACACACAGAGGCACAACTGGAGCTCATGGCTGGGGCTGGGAAGGGCTGCAAGGAGGACACAACTCCCAGGTAGGGGAGCCTCGGCAGCAACAGCAGCAAATTCCCAGCTTGGATGGCAAAGCAGAGAGGACAAAGGCTGGCAATGCCCATGGCATTGGTAGCTTTCCCTTCTGCTCCCTGTGGGGCCACAGCCCGGGAGGAAATCTCCAAGGGGGACAGAAGACCTCAGGAGGCAACAAAAGACAGCAGCGTCTGTTGCCCTGGTCCTGTTCCAACTCAGCTGCGGGCCCAAACCTTCCCCCTCCAGGGAAACACTGACCTTCCCGGTGTCAGGCTGGAACACAGCCCTCATTCTCACCTTCCACACGCTCCCAGGCTCACCCCAAATTCAGGACAAGGGCCAAAGGCCCCTCGGGCCGGGGCTCTCTCTGTCTCTGCGGGCTCAGGGACTGCAGCCACCAGGGCCCTCCAGCACGGACAGCCTGGACCCAGAGCAGACCCTGGGCATTAGCAGTGTCCTGGGCATCCCTGGAGACAGAAACCATCAGCCTCTGGGATAGCACTTCATTGCCAGCACACACAGCCTGCCAAATTTAGGGGGGCAGCTCTCAGACCACAAAGCCCAGTCTGACCCAGTTCTCCTGGGCACCAACACGGACTCCACAAACCCACCAGAATGAGAATGTTCTGCTGCTTTTGACAAACTTCAGCCCAGCTTTGCAAACCTCAGTCCCTGCAGCTCCTGCTCTCCAGAGCCCCGTTCAGGGCTGGCTCCAGTTCCCTGGAGAACCTGCCCCAGCCCCCACTCTGGGCCAGCCTGAGCAGAAGCCACTGGGCTGCACAAGGAAGAACCCTCCCCTGGCTGCTGCAGCTGGAGGGAGATCCAGCTCCCAATGGAATCCTGGCAACAGCCTCCCAGAGGGTCTCTATCCAGCCCTTGGCAGTGGCTCAGAATGGCAGCAGCTCCAGTGCCAGCTGGGTCCCTGCACGAGTCCTTGTCCCAGCCCTGCCACACGGACACACACGGGAGACACCCACGGGCACACAGGCCTTGCTTGCACAATTCCTCACCCACAGCTGAGGGAAAGCCACACAATATCAAGAAATACCCTGGGCTCAGAGCACTCATCACTCCAGTCCATCAGGACTTGGAGGCAGTTGGGGAGGCAACAGACCCAAATTCTAATCCTACCTCTACATTTCTAACAGGTTCTCTTAGAAAGATCCTGGACAGGAACTCAGACAACAGAACCCAAACACTGCACAAGCAATAGCAGAAGGTTTGCCAGGAAGAACAGAAGTTCCTTGTTTTCCTTAACGCTCTGGGAGTGTAGGACTCAATCTTTGCAACCAAGGGACACCAGAGATGTGATTAATACTTAAACCTCTCCCCCATGGGTCTGTCTCAGAGAACTGGGCCAGCCCTGAGCTACTCCCAGGTGCCTGCAGTGCTTTGGGGAGGGGCAGGACAATGTCCCACTTCTGCTTGGAAACATTCCAGATGAGGAAAAGCCACTCCCTTCTCTCTCTCTGACCCAGAACCAGAACAGTCCTGTGGGACAACACGGACTATGCACGGAAGGCCCGAGTCAGTGGGGGGAAAAAAACCTAAACAAACCAAACCACCCCAAATTTCAGATAAAAACAGGCTGCTTCCTTAATAGGAACACACCAAACTCATTGAAGCCAGAGAGGAAATTACAAACAAACAAACAAACAAAAGACCCAAAGAGATACTTTGCATTGATCATTCAAAGGAAATCCTCCACAGATCAGAAGCAAGTACCAATACTTTGTCCTCTATTGAAAATTAATGACTTGAGGGGCTGGACATGTCCAGTGAGGGTTCAGGGCTCTGGTGGGTCCTTTATGGCTGATCCTGACCGGCCCAGGCCAAACCCAACCACCCCCATCCCTGCTCCATCCCAAACCTGGGGGCAACATTCAGACAGTTTGGAAATACTGCCCTTCCCTGCTACTCCGTCCTTCCTTACACATCCAGTGCCCAGGGAGCAAATGCCAACACCAGGAGGAGAGAAACGTGTCCCTCTGACTTACCCCACCCCACGGGCAGCACCAGGAGCCCCCAGCCCGGCCGGCGGGGCTGCAGCCTCTTGCCTTTGGCTGCTCCCAGCCCAGGGCACTGGGCAGAGCTGGGCTGGATCAGGGCTTTGGCCTGGCCTGGAAGAGAGGAGAACAAGGCAATTAAGGGCACTGGGCAAGTCAAAGGCTCCTGCCCTTCACCCTTCTGTTCAGTTGTTCACTAGAGAGTTTTAGCCATGAAAAATCCAGGGGGGACAACAATAAAATGGGACCTTTTCCAACACTTTTATTCCTACCTGTTTCAGGCACTAAAAGGAGGCTCAACTTTCTTATTGCATTCCTTGCCCCATTTGAACAGAACCCTTTTCATTCCAAACCTCCCTTGGGAGTCAGTCAATCCTCTGCCATTGGACTTTGGGCAAAGGAAGAGACATCTGGGACGATGGAGCCCAGGAAATGAGGGAGAGAAACCTGACAGGGAAAGGATTCAAGGCACTCCAGAACTCAGAAATGTGTTCATGCCTTGCCAGCCCACCCCCATTCTGTGCCACCCACCTGAGCTGGGCAGGTGAGGCCAAGGCTCCCCTTCCTGCTGCCAGTCACTGTCCCACCACACGGATCCCTGTGCTGGGCAGCACTTGGAAAAACTTGGGAAAGACAAAAGGGAAATGGCACTGTCTGTCAGAAAACATGTCTGTGAACAAACCTTCTGCAACAAATGTAATCCCATCCCTCTGCTCCACTAAACCCAGGGCAGGCAGGTCTCTCCAGCCCAGGGAGAACAGAAGGAGAACTGCAGGAACACAGGCAGGCACAGCAGCTCTGGGCACTGATTCCCCTGCAGACCTCTCTGCACTTGGGGCTCTTGGCACTTCATTTATAAAGAATGGGGGGCAGCAGCCCAGGAATGCCCCTCAAAAACACAGAGAGAGAACAGGAACAGGGGTTGTTTGGGAACAGGCTCTGTGTCCAGCAGGGGATGGGAACTTGAAACACGGGAGGCTGGAGGAAGGCAGGGGGTGAGCACGGGCCTGCCTTGGATGGATCCTTTTTCCCTTTGCTCAGGGCCTCAGCTCCACCCTGTCTGAGAGCAGCAGGGAACTGCTGCAGGGGAAGAGTTCATTTAGGCACAAGCCACTGATGCAGCCACGGGGGCAGGGGAAGAGAGGAGAGGAACTGACACAAAAATGACACAGTCACCACTGAAAGGGACTTTATTGAGCTGCAACACAAACACATTCACAGCAGGCCAGGGCAAGAGGTGCCCCCAGGACACCAACACAGCAGCTGGGCTGGCAGGAACACCCTCTTCTCAAGTTATGGAGCCAGGGGCTGACAGTTGGGATCTATCCCAAAGATGCACTCAGGCATCAGGGCCAAGTCCTGCCCAGTCACTGCAGACAGTTCAGCCCCAGCAGCAGTGGCATTTTCTGCCTCTCCCTCCAATATTATTTAGGACCCAACAGCTCAAGGCTGTGGAATTTTAGCTCCAAGGGTGGAGGGCACGGAACAGCTGCACACACCTTGGCTGCCTTGGCCAGCACACACTCACTGCACCTGCAGCCTTTGAACAACTTCTTCTAGTTGATCCCAGAGACAACAACTGCATATTGTTCATAAAATCAGTATAATTACTGTGATCAGTGGATGGATTAAAGTGTTCAAAAACTTTGTAGCAGGTGGTGAGAATCTTGTAAATACGTCCCACCAGTGGGGAGCAGGGACTTGTTCTACCTGATGCCCAAAATCATTAATTGACCCCTATAATTACTGTTTGCATTGGTGATCAAGTCAAGTCTTATTTCAAAGTTGTAAGGCAATAATTTGCACTTACATCCAAAGAAACCCCTGGTTTACTTACATTGAAGTGTCTTATTTTTCCAGCATGGTATCAGTTGGTGCACTGCAGAAATTCAGGAGACAAAATCCAGTTAATTTTTGCAATCCAGGATGTGAATACAGCCCTCCAGATCAGTTCATTGGTACTCATTAAGTCCTTCTGTGCCTCATTTCTTTGTATTACAACATACACACCATGGCATGTGCACTCAGCCAGTTCATAAGTTACTGGTGTTCCCCTGTGCACAACAATTACATCTTGGGGAACCATTAGAGAGCTGCCCAAACTCCCCATCCCATTCTGGAGTGAAGGATGGGGGGTAAATACAGTGGGCATCCCTTGTGCTCCTAAATTCAGCACTCGGGACACACCTGGCCCAGCTCTTTGCCATTGGTTACCAAACAATTCCATGTCTCCACTGCCTACAAATCCAATACCAGCTCCTGTTCCTCCCAGTCCCGTGTCCCCCCAGCCTCACTGCCGGGGGCAAGATGGGAGCACTGGAATCAGAGTGGGGAAAGGAATTCTATTATCCTGATGATGTTGGGCTGCAGGACACAGGCAGCAGGTACCCAACAGTTGGACCAATATTCGCCTCGGGAGGATGGTGCCAAACTGTGCCATCCCCTGCCCAGCTGATCCCTTTGCTCTTTTGGCAGCACTTCCCAGAACAGCCCAGCAGGCAGAGCCCAGGGGAGGGCCCTGCTGCTGTGACACTGGGGCTGGGACTGGCACCGCTCACACAGGGGGACAACGATGCCAGGGAGACCCCCCGGACCCAGCACCGTAAGGGAAACTACAGCACTGCATGGCAACAGTGCTCCCAGCCCCTGGAATCACATCCATCCAATCCCACTGAGGGCACCACAGCCGCCCGCACAATGAGCCCGACAGACCCCGGCCCTGCCAGAGAGTCCCCCCGGGCACAAAGGGACACTGACCCCTGGGCAAGGGCCACTTGCTTCCCACGTCACCTTGTCCTGGGGTCCTGGTTTGGAGCTGCTTTTCCATCTCCATCCAAATCAAACCAAGGCACCCGACCCAGGCACCTTTTCCAGGGAACTGCCCGGGCCAACAGCATCGCCCAGAGGGACCACAAGGGCTGTGAGGATGGCCAGGATCCACAGTTTCTGTAAGATAGCAAGCTACAACATGGCAATATCATTCCCTCCACTAACATTTATTCACAGGAACATATTCCATTTTCCTTGTCTGCATTTAATCACTAATTCCGTGAGGGTGTCACTTGGGAGCCAAGTAGCCAAACCACTGCCAACTGACCCCAAAATCCCTACAAACCTGACACTGCCCTAGTTCTTCCTGTTTCATTCCCACAGGTACAGTGTCTCATTCAGCACATGGACTACTTTTGCCTCCCCCCATCATGATTTCAAACTCCCTCTGGCACGGGTTATAAGCTCCTGCTTTCCAAAAGTGCTTCCCACTGACAGATTTGGCTGACCCAGCAGTGAGCCATGCATGCTCCCTCTCTGCTCCCAGCACTTGCTCTGGGCTTTTCCCCATTTCCCCATTGATTTGTGCTCACTGTCCAGGGGATCTACACTTGTTGCTTCAACCACAGGGCCGGGGGCAACTCCCTCCCGAGGCCTCGCTCCTGCCCCGACCCCTGCTCTGGCTCTGCTTGGATCCACCATCTCCATTCCATGGGGCTGCCTTCCTGAGCAGGGCCTGGCCTGGGCATCCTGGAGGAGCTTTTTACCCAAGGCCCTATGGGGATTTCAGGCCCTCTTAGCATTTGTTAAGTTCCCACTAAAGCCCAAGAACATACTCAGAGCCGCTTCTCCAACAGGGTCTATCTTGGGTTGGCTCCAGTAACTTCCTATTCCAAGTCCTAAGGGCACTTCCTTCCTACCTGTAACAGTTCATTAGGATACATGCCCAGATTAAAGACAAGTGCCACAAGCATTCAAACACACAAAACATCTTTATTGCAGTGAGAACAATAATAATAATAAACTTAGCAAAGAGAATCAAAAGTTAAAAAAGGATACAAATGAACTGCCTTATTGTGTGGCATTAAAACAAATACTAAGAACAGCATTCAATACAGTACAATATTAACTAGTGAAAAGGGAGTTAAAGGGATACCAAAATGGATCTTAACACAATATTATGGATAACTATTAACACAATATTTGGTTAGTAATAGGGGAAATTAAAGGGAAAATATTATGAATACTAAATAAAGGGTATTAAAGGAACACTAAAGGATATTTAAAGCCTTTTTTCCCCAATTGCCTCCTATCACTAACCTGTGCCCACCCCCCCAGCCAGGCAGGGCTGTCAGGATCTGCAGCAGCTGGTCGGTGCCCATCCCTTAGCGGGCGTCCCCGCGGAGCAACACAGGCTCGGTGGCAGGATGAGGATCGCTCAGCTCAGCAGTCCTGACAGCCCATTTGATCAGCTCCACATTACACCACGTAGGGCCAGGACGCAGTGTAAGGGGAGGCCTGAATGGCAGCCAAACCCCGCCTGATCATTGCCTGGTGGCAACCGTCTGGGCCTGCCCTACTTGTAGGGCAAGGGGCCAGCCACCCCTGCCCACATCATCTTCCTCTCACCATCATCTTTCTCACCCCTAGGGATGACCTCTCCCATGGTGTTTCAAGGGTAGATGTACCTACCTTGCAAGATGTAGCAGAACAAGGAAGAACTCAGCTCTCATAACAGGGGATATCAGGCTGACTTGCTGAAAAGCACAATGGACCTTACAATTAGCTTGTGCCATCAAGTTACATTGTACCACACTCCAGCTGGTTTCACATCCTAATAGGATTTCTTTCTCACACCTCTATGCTCCATTGATCATCTAATTCAAAAGTACCCCCCTTACACTACCCTACTTCTGCCAGAGGCTCCAATTGGCATCATTAGCACTGGCAGGAACCTTCAGTTCCCCCTCTGCAGCTCGTATTGGCCACAGGTCTGGAGCCTCTTGAATTGCTCCCCGAGCTGTTTCCAACCCTCCCTGCTGCTCTTTTCCCACTCAAACTCACACTTCTGTTCTGGGACTTTATGGCCCAGGCCAAGGATTGGTCCCAAAGGAGGACCTTGTTGTCACCAAAAGCCAAACCAACCAATAAACTGCTGGGCTTCCACCTTGCTCTGGGGGTGACCAAGCCTGAAGTCTCCTGCCTAGTCCTGGGCAATACTTCCTGGGGACCACAACACCTCTGAGATCCTAAAAATATCACAGGTTGGGCAGGTGCTTGAATTTTGTCTGGATTAACTCCCCCCTTCCTTTCCACGTGTTGCACTACTCACTCTAATGGTGCTTGTACTCCCTGAACCATTCCCTCACCCATCCAACCATCCCTTGTGCCCTCTCTGACAAGGACAGTGGGTCCAGGTGTTCTGCCACGCTCCCAGGGCACAGGGTGGGACTGTGGAGCCACCCTCGAGGGGGGAAACGTGCCCTGCTGCCCTGCCCAGGGAAAGGGAACTGCCCCCAGGGTTCCCCAGCACAAGGCACCCTTGGGAATATCCACTGCAATGGGACACTCAGGGACAGCAACAAGCACTGCATGAGGCTGCTCTGGCACAGGACCAATTTTAAGCTCAGCTTTTCTCTGGACCACTTCACTTTGCTTCCCACCTCATCCTGCAGTCAGAACTTGCTGTCCTTGCAACTTTTTAGGGTGACCATAAATTACAGAGGCCTCTGCTCCAGCACCCACGAGGGCCTGAACCATCTGACAGGATCCATTTTTCCAGGGAATTCAAAGCTCCACCTGAGGACCAGGGTCTTTTCTCACCCATCCTTGTGCTGCAGCTTGGCCTCCATCTCACTCTGCTTTCAGTTCTCTCCATGGTTGAACATTGGCAGCCCTGGCCCTGGGCGGAGCTCGGCATCCTGATCCCATCCCTCCTGGCCCCGGAACCGCTGACTCAGCAATGGGGGGCCCTCCATTGCCAAGGGCACGGTCCCGTCGGGGCTCACGGGGGGAGCAGGAGGTCGAAGGCTCCATCCCTGCTGCTACAACCTTCCACCACTACAGCCAACAGAGGGGCCTCTCCAGCCCTGCCTCCCAAGGCATCTGGAACTAACCCATCCCAACTTCACAGGACAAACTGCTCCCTCTCTGCACAGTCCAGTCTACTCTCAGGAATGCCTGAATCCATGGCAGGGACCTTGCTTTGAGCTCCCCGGGGCCGGGCACCCCGAGGATCTCCCCGAATAATCCTTTCGGTGCGCGCTGGAGTCCTCGGGGTGCCCCAACCCGGGGGGCACCAACAGCACTGTCCCTCCAGGGGGCCCAATTTGGTCCTAAAATGCAGGGGGATCTTGCCTGTGTCCCAGACTGGTCCGGGGATCTGAGGCCCTTCCCGAGAAAATCTCGGTGCCGGCGTGAAGGGCCAGAGATCCCTTGGAGCCACGGGAGAGCAGGCACAGAGTCCCTCCTGCAGGGCCAATTCTGCTGCCTGAAATCAGCTCTTAAAAGAAGCCTCTAACACTCAGCTGGTGAGTTTTAGAAGCCAGGCATTCCTTGCTTACAACACCCTGCCATGATCCCAGCCCCACGGGGGTCCTGGCAATCAGACCCCAAAGGGCACACAGAGGTATCTCACCTGCAGCTGATGGGAGGGGTCAGCATTACAGGAGGGTTCATTTTCCTTCCCTGCATTCCTGTTCCACATTCAGGGCATTTTCCAACACTTATTACCATACACACCTACCCTTACAAGGTTTCCAAGGGGCTTCACCGAGGGCCTTCCCAGGTCTGCTCTGTCTGGAGCCCTCAAAGTCCTCAGTGCCTGCCTTAGGAACCTCAACACAACTCACCTGCTTACACAGCAACTTGCTGCTGCTTGGCTCATGCCTCACTTTCCTTCTTCCTTCTTTCTTCACCTCCCTTGCTTGGTCCCTTTCAATCCCTTGGCTCAGCTCTCTGCAGTTTCCAGGCTACATCCCACTGCAAAAAGGATCAGATCTTGTTACATCTCAACACTCAGAGAGCATTCTCCCTTCTTTCTTGACACTGGGCCATCAGGCCAGTGTCTCATGATTTAAAGCAGAGTTTGACTCCTCAGTGACAACAACAGCTACAGCCCTGAATCCTAACACAGGCTGAGACACAAACATGGATGGCAACTCTGAAGGATCCACTTTGTCCTGCTCACCAACCAAAAGGAGCTTTCTGAACTCAACAATAACAGACCCCAGGTCCTTTTTCTGCAACTTCAGCTGCTATCAATGTGACCCACAAGACCTGGAAAGGCCCTTCCCACTTCACCTGCAGGGCTGGCAGTGCCACCACTGGACACGGACCCAGTGGCTGGGCAGGAACGGAGGGGCTGGGGCGTCCAATCCATCGGCCCAGGCGGCACCAGGAGTTCCTGGAGTTCCTGAGGGGAGAGCCTCAAGACAACAAAAGATTAGGAAAAGGATCATTTTAAACTTCAATATGTATATCTCTGGGAAGATGGGGAGTTTGACAAGGCCTACTGGTACAACAAGGACACACTCAAGGTTATCTATTAAAAGCACCTACCAGCACTCAAAAGCTATCACTATCCTTCTTGCAGGGGGAACTCAGAAAACTCTGTTTGCCAAGAGCTTCCAGGAGGATTTCCAGCTTTTTGGGCTCTCTTTTAACCATTTTTCCCATCACTGTAGCTGGGACTGTCACCTGCCCTACAGGGGGAACAGCCCACACAGTTCACTTGCAGGGATGCCATTAACTCAAAGTCCCTTCTCAGGGGGGTCACTGCACACCTTGGCCTTTGTTTGCCCTCCCCACCAAAGATGCTTCCAACAGTTCTGACACATCTGGCAGACCCAGAGCTCTCCTCAGGGAATGCTTCAGCTGCTTAAAGGTTGCCCTTGCACCATCTAGCCAAGGCAGCAAATGCTTACAGGCTGTTGGAAAAGTTGGCAGAACAGTCTTACCACACATCCAGAGGGAGCAATCCAGAGTCCATCCTGTCCTACCATTCGCAGCAAGGCAGTTCATGGGCTGTCTGGGGCTCAGGAGGAGTCAGGGGGCTTCTTTTCTTCCTTCCTGCTTTCCAGGTTTTCTCCTGCCAAAGCAAAGGTTTCTTGGCTATCCTTGCTCAAGGAGATGCAGCAAAGGCCATCTTTTAAATCCAACACTGGAAACTGCTTCAGGTTGTCATTGAAGGGGGTTCTCTCAGGTCCTGCACTCATCAATCATCTTGGACATTGGTTTTCTTGGCAGGTTCTTGCATTCACATCCTACAAGCAAACCAGGATGAGCAAATTTAGCTGTTACTGCAACCAATCCAAGCTGGAATTCTGATTTTAAAGGGTACTGGGTTTGCCTTACCAGGAGAGATCCCACATCAGGGGTAATACCTACACGTTCTGCCCTCTTCCACTCTCCTGCAGTTCCACTGGCCCACACCACAGGAACAACTGCAGCTGCCACTTCAGTCGGGACCTTGCTGCTGACAGGAGTTATTCCCTGCACAACAAGAGCTGCTGCTTGGACACATTTAGTTTCAGCAATTGCAGTTTCAACATCCTCAGTTTTCCATTTCATTTCTGCCTCAACTTTTCCAGTCCATCTCTTCCTAGCACAAGTTTGGGTGAGTTTGGGCAATAGACAAACTGAGGAATTCCCCAATGTTTTCCCAGTTTAACCCCTGTCACACCAATCACCTTAACACTGCCAGTCCTTAATTCTCCCTCTATTGGGTTAAGGGCTGAGGAAGTTGGACCTGTGTCTGACCAAGACATGTGCAAACCAAATGGTGGGGAATGGAACACACACCTGGCACTCCTGCAGCTCTTACCATTACATTCCAGAGAAAACAGCCAATTGCACCATCACTGCTCAATTCTTAATCCCAATCCCACACTGCTTTGGCACTTGGGAGCACCACTTTTAGAACCCAATTACAGTCCATTAGAGAGCTCCATGTCCAGCAGGGACAGGTACCCCTGGGATACTCTCAGGAATGCCTGAATCCATGGCAGGGACCTTGCTTTGAGCTCCCCAGGGCCGGGCACCCCGAGGATCTCCCCGAATAATCCTTTCGGTGCGCGCTGGAGTCCTCGGGGTGCCCCAACCCGGGGGGCACCAACAGCACTGTCCCTCCAGGGGCCCAATTTGGTCTCAAGCTTGCCATGGACAGCCCAAAAGGCATTTCAAGAGGCCTTCTTTGGAACCCACCAATGGGTACGGGGAGGAAGCCACAAGAAGGCCTCATTTCTAAAGGCAGGGGAATCCTGCCTGTGTCCCAGACTGGTCCGGGGATCTGAGGCCCTTCCCGAGAAAATCTCGGTGCCGGCGTGAAGGGCCAGAGATCCCTTGGAGCCACGGGAGAGCAGGCACAGAGTCCCTCCTGCAGGGCCAATTCTGCTGCCTGAAATCAGCTCTTCAAAAAAGCCTCTAACACTCAGCTGGTGAGTTTTAGAAGCCAGGCATTCCTTGCTTACAACACCCTGCCATGATCCCAGCCCCACGGGTGCTCTGGCAATCAGCTCCCAAATTGCACACACAGGTATCTCCACTGCAGCTGATATGGCAGCAATACAGGATTCATTTTCCTTCCCTGCATTCCTGTTCCACAGTCAGGACATTCTCCAACACTTATTACCATACACACCTACCCTTACAAGGTTTCCAAGGGGCTTCACTGAGGGTCTTCCCAGGTCTGCTCTGTCTGGAGCCCTCAAAGTCCTCAGTGCCTGCCTTAGGAACCTCAACACAACTCACCTGCTTACACAGCAACTTGCTGCTGCTTGCCTGCTGCCTCACTTCCCTTCTTCCTTCTTTCTTCACCTCCCTTGCTTGGTCCCTTTCAATCCCTTGGCTCAGCTCTCTGCAGTTTCCAGGCTACATCCCACTGCAAAAAGGATCAGCTCTTGTTACATCTCAACACTCAGGTATCATTCCCCCTTTATTCTTGACACTTGGCCATTAGGCCAGTGTCTCATGATTTAAAGCAGAGTTTGACTCCTCAGTGACAACAACAGCTACAGCCCTGAATCCTAACACAGGCTGAAACACAAACACGGATGGGAACTCTGAAGGATCCACTTTCTCCTGCTCACCAATCCAAAGGAGCTTTCCTAACTCAGGAATAATAGACCCCACGTCCTTTTTCTGCAACTTCAGCTGCTATCAATGTGACCCACAAGACCTGGAAAGGCCCTTCCCACTTCACCTGCAGGGCTGGCAGTGCCACCACTGGACACGGACCCAGTGGCTGGGCAGGAACGGAGGGGCTGGGGCGTCCAATCCATCGGCCCAGGCGGCACCAGGAGTTCCTGGAGTTCCTGCAGGGGAGAGCCTCAAGACAACAAAGGATTAGGAAGATCATTTTAAACTTCAATAGGCATATCTCCTGGAATATGGGGACTTTGACAAGGCCTACTGGGGCAACAAGGACACACTCAAGGCTATCTATTCAAAGGATCTACCAGCACTCAAAAGCTATCACAGTCCTTCTTGCAGGGGGAATTCAGGAAACTCTGTTTGCCAAGAGCCTCCTGGAGGATTTACAGGTTTTTGGGCTCTCTTTTAACCATTTTTCCCATCACTGTAGCTGGGACTATCACCCGCCCTACAGGGGGAACAGCCCACAAAGTTCACTTGCAGGGATGCCATTAACTCAAAGTCCCTTCTCAGGGGGTCACTGCACACCTTGGCCTTTGTTTGCCCTCCCCACCAAAGATGCTTCCAACAGTTCTGACACATCTGGCAGACCCAGAGCTCTCCTCAGGGAATGCTTCAGCTGCTTAAAGGCTGCCCTTGCACCATCTAGCCAAGGCAGCAAATGCTTACAGGCTGTTCTTAAAAGCTGGTATAAAAGTCTTACCGCACATCCAGAGGGAGCAATCCAGAGTCCACCCCATCCTACCATTCCCAGCAAGGCAGTTCATGGGCTGTCTGGGGCTCAGGGAGGAGTCAGGGGGCTTCTTTTCTTCCTTCCTGCTTTCCAGATTTTCTCCTTCAAAAGCAACAGCCATCTTTTAAACCTAAGGTTGTCATTCAAGGTGGTTCTCTCAGGTCCTGCACTCATCAATCATCTTGGCCATTGGTTTCTTGGCAGGTTCTTGCATTCACGTCCTACAAGCAAACCAAGATGAGCCAATTTAGCTGTTACTGCAACCAATCCAAGCTGGCATTCTGATTTTAAAGGGTACTGGGTTTCCCTTACCAGGAGAGATCCCACATCAGGGGTAATACCTACAGGTTCTGCCCTCTTCCACTCTCCTGCAGTTCCACTGGCCCACACCACAGGAACAACTGCAGCTGCCACTTCAGTCACGACCTTGCTGCTGACAGGAGTTATTCCCTGCACAACAAGAGCTGCTGCTTGGACACATTTAGTTCCAGCAATTACAGTTTCGATAGCCCCAGTTTTCCATTTCATTTCTGCCTCAACTTTTCCAGTCCATCTCTTCCTAGCACAGGTTTGGCTGAGTTTGGCAAAGAGACAAACTCAGGAATTCCCCAATGTTTTCCCAGTTTAACCCCTGTCACACCAATCACCTTAACACTGCCAGTCCTTAATTCTCCCTCTACTGGGTTAAGGACTGAGGAAGTTGGACCTGTGTCTGACCAGGACATGTGCAAACCAAATGGTGGGGAATGGAACACACACCTGGCACTCCTGCAGCTCTTACCATTACATTCCAGAGAAAACAGTCAATTGTACCACCACTGCTCATTTCTTCTGTGCCACAGCAACATCATTCCAGGCCTCTCACTGCCAACCCTATGCTTCTCCCAGCAGCTCCAGTGGCACCAAAACTTGTCCTGAAGGCACAAAGGCTCCTTTTGGGAGCACCATGACCCACCCAGACTGTAGCACTGGAATTCCATCTCCTGGACAAGCTGGGAGAAGCAGGGAAGAAAAACAAGGACCTTACAGGTCAATTGGGGGCACCTCTTCATCCAACAGCAGCTCCAAGAAAGGTACTGAGTCAACACCTCACCAAAGACACAGGAAAACAACTGCCAACACTTCAACAATCACTCCAGTTTTCAATTGATAAAGCAACACTGAAGAAAAGCTTTTCAGACACTTGGGAAGAGTCCATCCCACTTTAACCAGTGTGTGGGACTCGTTCCCAGCCTCCTGAGGTTCATTTCCCACCTCACTCAGGGCTGCAGTACACCTGGTTCTACACACACTCAGGGAGCTGCTGTTCCTGCATTCCAGTCTCCTGGTTCCCCTTGCAACTCCTCCAGCTGTTTGCCCAGCTCTCCAGTGCCCATTCCTTTGCCCACTGCACTTGTTCACAGCCCCAGGGCTCCCAGGGCCACCCTGGGCTCTCCCCTGCCCTGACACTCAGGGCCCTTTCCCAGCCCCGACTCCATCCAGCACTGACACAGCTGCTGCACCTGCAATTCTTCTGCTCCTGCCCTCCCTCTGCCTGCAAAACACCCCTGCCAGCTCCTGCACCCCACCTCTTACCTCCCAGCAAAGCAGAGCTGCATCCTCCTGGATCCTCCAGCTGGATGCTGCTGGCTCTGGGCAGCTCCCACCCTTCAGCAGGGGATGCCAAAGGCAGCTCTGGGGACTGGCCCGAGGGCAGGGACACCCACTCTGGCTCACACCAACACTCAGCCAGCTCAGGCCTGGGCTCTTCTGCCTGCAGGGCAACAAACAGCCAAGCAGGGACACTGGGACACTCCAAGGAAACAGGCAAAACAAACTCAGCAGCCTGGCACACCACAGCCCCCAGACCTGCCCAGGCTCCAGCTGCTGCACAGACCTGTGGCCACACAGGACCCAAACCCACCCCCAGCACAGACAACCCTGGGCAGGTCAAGCTGCTCATTCCCAAACACAACCAAACATCCATCCCACTGTCTGCCAGCCCCTGCTCCCAGCAATCCATCATCTTTCCCATTTCCTTTCTTTACAGGTCCTTCCATTCACATTCTACTATCAAACCATGATTAGGAAGTTTAGCTGTTACTAGAACCAATCCAGCTTGGCTTCCTAATTTTAAAGGATACTGGGTTTCCCTTACCAGGAGAGACTCTGCCTTAGGGGTAATTCTTACAGCTTCTGTCCTTGTCCATTTTCTTGGAATTCCACTGGCCCACACCACAGGAACAACTGCAGCTGCCACTTCAGTCAGGACTTTGCTGCTGACAGGAGTTATTATCCCTCTGTAAACACCAAACTGCTTCAACACAAACAATCCAGTGGACACTACAACTCCTTGGCACTTTCAGTGTAACCAGTGCAAGTCAGTTCCTAAGTTACACAAGGTTTTCTTCTAAAGTTGTAATTAATTAAGTTATCAAAAAAACAACAACTGTGAAATAAGAGATCCCCCCTATAGTTCTACTCTTAAGGAAAAAAAACCCCAAACCCCCATCCCCAGTGCTGCAATAGCTCAGGTTCCCAAAAAGGCCCAGGGGCTGTGCTGGGGCTTTGGCTGCCCTGGAGCACAGGCAGGAACACAATGTCACCACCCCACGGGCACAGCTGAGAACCCAAAGAGCAGCCACACCAGCAGCTCCTGCCAGCCCTGCTGGGCTGGGCCTTGGGGAGGAAGGGCACTGACCTTTCTTCCTGCCTAGGAGCAAAGAGCCTCCTTGCTGAGCACTTCTCCTGCCAAGGCCATCAGCTCAGATGGGAAGTTCATCAAGTGCAACTTCCTGGAATGAGAAAGATACTTGTTCCCTGGACAATCTCTTTCCAACTGAACTCAGAAGTACACACTAGAAGTTCAGGTGTTGTCTAAAATTTCTTACATGAACCTCTGAGACACAACTGGTGAGTTTTAGAAGCCAGGCAATCTTTTATTCCTATGCTCTTGAATCATTCCAGCCCGCCAGGAGTCCCAGAAATCAGATCCCAAAGGGCACACACAGTTATCTCCACTGCAGATGATGGGAGGCGTCAGCATTACAGGAGGATTCATTTTCCTTCCCTGCATTCCTGTTCCACAGTCAGGACATTTTCCAACACTCAATACCGTACACACCTACCCTTAGAAGGTCTCTGAGGGGTATCACCGAGGGCCTTCCCAGGTCTGCTCTGTCTGGAGCCCTCAAAGTCCTCAGTGCCTGCCTTAGGAACCTCAACACAACTCACCTGCTTACACAGCAACTTGCTGCTGCTTGGCTCATGCCTCACTTCCCTTCTTCCTTCTTTCTTCACCTCCCTTGCTTGGTCCCTTTCAATCCCTTGGCTCAGCTCTCTGCAGTTTCCAGGCTACATCCCACTGCAAAAAGGATCAGCTCTTGTTACATCTCAACACTCAGGTATCATTCCCCCTTTTTTCCTGACACTGGGCCATCAGGCCAGTGTCTCATTATTTAAAGCAGAGTTTGACTCCTCAGTGACAACAACAGCTACAGCCCTGAATCCTAACACAGGCTGAGACACAAACACGGATGGGAACTCTGAAGGATCCACTTTGTTCTGCTCACCAATCAAAAGGAGCTTTCTGAACTCAAGAAGAAGAGACTCAACATCCTTTTTCTGCAACTTCAGCTGCTAGAAATGTGACCCACAAGACCTGGAAAGGCCCTTCCCACTTCACCTGCAGGGCTGGCAGTGCCACCACTGGACACGGACCCAGTGGCTGGGCAGGAACGGAGGGGCTGGGGCGTCCAATCCATCGGCCCAGGCGGCACCAGGAGTTCCTGCAGTTCCTGCAGGGGAGAGCCTCAAGACAACAAAGGATTAGGAAAAGGATCATTTTAAACTTTAATATGTGTATCTCCTGGAATATGGGGAGTTTGACAAGGCCTACTGCTGCAACAAGGACACACTCAAGGCTATCTATTCAAAGGATCTACCAGCACTCAAAAGCTATCACTGTCCTTCTGTCAGGGGGAACTCAGAAAACTGTTTGCCAAGAGCCTCCTGGAGGATTTCAAGCTTTTGGGGCTCCCTTTTAACCATTTTTCCCATCACTGTAGCTGGGACTGTCACCTGCCCTACAGGGGGAACAGCCCACACAGTTCACTTGCAGGGATGCCATTAACTCAAAGTCCCTTCTCAGGGGGTCACTGCACACCTTGGCCTTTGTTTGCCCTCCCCACCAAAAACGCTTCCAACAGTTCTGAGACATCTGGCAGACCCAGAGCTCTCCTCAGGGAATGCTTCAGCTGCTTAAAGGCTGCCCTTGCACCATCTAGCCAAGGCAGCAAATGCTTACAGGCTGTTGGAAAAGTTGGCAGAACAGTCTTACCACACATCTAGAGGGAGCAATCCAGAGCCCACCCTGTCCTACCATTCCCAAGAAGGCAGTTCATGGGCTGTCTGGGGCTCAGGGAGGAGTCACGGGGCTGCTTTTCTTCCTTCCCGCTTTCCAGATTTTCTCCTTCCAAAGCAAAGGTTTCTTGGCTTTCCTTGCTCAAAGAGATGCAGCAAAGGCCATCTTTTAAATCCAACACTGGAATCTACTCGAGGTTGACACTTAGAGGGGTTCTCTCAGGTCCTGCACTCATCAATCATCTTGGCCATTGGTTTTCTTGGCAGGTTCTTGCATTCACGTCCTACAAGCAAAACAGGATGAGCCAATTTAGCTGTTACTGCAACCAATCCAAGCTGGCATTCTGATTTTAAAGGATACTGGGTTTCCCTTACCAGGAGAGATCCCACATCAGGGGTAATACCTACAGGTTCTGCCCTCTTCCACTCTCCTGCAATTCCACTGGCCCACACCACAGGAACAACTGCAGCTGCCACTTCAGTCGGGACCTTGCTGCTGACAGGAGTTATTCCCTGCACAACAAGAGCTGCTGCTTGGACACATTTAGTTTCAGCAATTACAGTTTTGATAGCCCCAGTTTTCAATTTCATTTCTGCCTCAAGTTTTTCAGGAAGTCTCTTCCCAGCACAGGTTTGGGTGAGTTTGGCAAAGAGACAAACTCAGGAATTCCCCAATGTTTTCCCAGTTTAACCCCTGTCACACCAATCACCTTAACACTGCCAGTCCTTCATTCCCTCTTTGTTGTGTTAAGGACTGAGGAAGTTGGACCTGTGTCTGACCAGGACATGTGCAAACCAAATGCTGGGGACTGGAACACACACCTGGCACTCCTGCAGCTCTTACCATTACATTCCAGAGAAAACAGCCAATTGGACCATCACTGCTCATTTATTAATCCCAATCCCACACTTCCTTTGCAGTTGGAGCACCACTTTTAGAACCCAATTACAGTCCATTAGAGAGCTCCATGTCTAGCAGGGACAGGTACCCCTGGGATACTCTCAGCAATGCCTGAATCCATTGCAGGGACCTTGCTTTGAGCTCCCCAGGGCCGGGCACCCCGAGGATCTCCCCGAATAATCCTTTCGGTGCGCGCTGGAGTCCTCGGGGTGCCCCAACCCGGGGGGCACCAACAGCACTGTCCCTCCAGGGGGGGCCCAATTTGGTCCTAAAATGCAGGGGGATCTTGCCTGTGTCCCAGACTGGTCCAGGGATCTGAGGCCCTTCCCGAGAAAATCTCGGTGCCGGCGTGAAGGGCCAGAGATCCCTTGGAGCCATGGGAGAGCAGGCACAGAGTCCCTCCTGGGGGGCTAAATCTGCTGCCTGAACTCAGCTCTTCAAAGAAACTTCTAAGACTCAGCTGGTGAGTTTTAGAAGCCAGGCATTCCTACAAACTTTGAGATATTTTAAGAGCTTACTGAGTTAAAAAATATCAAGGTTTTTCAGGGACATCTGACTTTTAACAGACAGCTCCGTTCTCCTTTCAGTACAAAATTATTTTCAGGGAATCATTTAATAGGAAGTGCCCAGGAACCCCAGACTGTGCTTTCCAGAACAGAAAGTAAACAGAGGAAAGCTACTTTGCACAAGTGTAACATACTCCAGAACAGACCTGACTTTAGTCTTAACTCTTTGTGTTCTAATGTAGCAGAAGACAAAACCTCCACCAGGAGAGCTGGCACATTACCCATGGTACCCTCAAAGTCCCTCTCATGAGGGCTGTAGGAAAACTGCAGTTGTACGAGTCCCTTTTGCCTGCAGATGGCTGGGGATCCTCTCCATCCACCTCGTGCTCTCCCAACAGCAGAAAGGGGAACCTCAGGGACACGGTGGCACTCGACATCCTGCTGAGAGAACAAGGAAACCTTTAGCATAAAGGGGAGTTGGAATCTAAAACTTCCTTTCCTGGGAGCTTTGTGAAGTCTGCAACCAAGAGGGGGAAAATTTGCATCTCCTTTGGTGCAGGTGTCAACAGAGGCCAACAGAGCTTTCACCTTTTTCAGACAACTGTGCCCTTTTTGGCTCCCTGGCAGCCCCAATGGCCCCAGAACCCCCTTCCTGCACACCCACGGGTGTCACACACAGGCACCCACACACCTTTGCTCCAGCCCACACGGGGCCAACATTTCCTCACCCTGGACATCCCAAGGGGAGTAGTTTTGCTAGAGAGCACAGCAACCCCCCTGTCCTTGCAAACTGCCTCCCTGCAAAAAAGGAATAATTTCTCCTGGACACTCCTCCCACAGTCAAGGGCTTTTAAAATGCGCTCAGGGTCCCTCCCAGCTTCTGCCTGTCCTTGCATTTAAAGGCATGGGCATGTTTCAACAGCAAACCCAGCTCCTCACTGGCAGTATAAGCCCTGCTCTTACCTGGACAGACTCCCGGGCTCGGCACAGCTGTGGCTCATGGAGCAGCTTCCCAAGGCCCTTCTCTCTCCCAGCAGGAAGCACAACTCGCCTCCACTGCCCAGCACCAGGGGAAACCACGAGCCAGGCTGGAAACTGACACAGAACGAGCAAAAAGCATTAATGCAGCACCAAAAAACCAAGTTAAAGCAGTCTTTGCCTCGTAACCCTGCACGGGGAAAGGCTTTGGGATTCCGAGGCAATCCCTGAGACAGCCGGAGAGCAACAGCCCCGCAGCCCTGCCACGGCTCCCCCGGGGTCACCCGGCAGGTAAGGACCTTACCCGGCCCCCGCTGCCCAGCACAAGGCGCCCCTAAACGCCCCCCGGCTCCCCCGGTCCATAACCCAGCGGCCAAGGCGCTCTCCCCTCCGCAGCCCGGGCAGCAGCGGGGCCGCGCCCTCAGCCCTCACACACAACCGACCGCACCCGCCCCGCCGGCCCTTTATACCGCGGGCCGCCAGCGCTGCCCAATCAGCGCTCGAGCGCCGCCGCCCAATCCCAGCCCGCCTGGCCTTGCGGCCCCGCCCCTCCCGGCCCCGCCCCTCGGCGCGGCCCCGCCCCCGTTCCCTCCGCGCGGCTCCCGCCGGGGCCGGGGAAGGGCGGTGGGAGCTCCGCGGTCACGGCCCGTCCGGGAGCTCTCCCGGGATAAGGGGAGCGAGGCGGGAGG
The DNA here is from genome assembly GCF_036250125.1 of Pseudopipra pipra. NCBI lineage: Eukaryota > Metazoa > Chordata > Aves > Passeriformes > Pipridae > Pseudopipra > Pseudopipra pipra. The sequence goes on from NC_087552.1 coordinate 1,351,805, forward strand.
GGGGCCTACGAGGACAGCGGCGTTCTTGGGGGCGAGCCGGGTGGGCCGGGGGGCGGGACCGGCGCGAGCTCCGTCAGAGCAAACCTGGTCATTCCAGTGGATCGCTCTTGGAAACTGTGGGATCGTAGCGTTTTCCAGGAAACAATAACGTCACATTTTGAAACATTCCACGGATGGGGATACCACAACCTCCCCAGGCAACCCGTTCCATGAGCGACTGTCCTGACAAAATACCTCCCCTCCTATGCAGTTGGCAGCAACAGCTGGGCTGGCAGGAGCAGAACCTCCCTGCTGGGCCATTCCCCAGCAGCCCAAGTGCCCTGCACAGGGCTTGGTGCGGAGGCCTGGGCGGCTCGTTCCTCCAGCTGGGCATTTTAGGAGCTGCCCTTGCCCCGTTACTGCCAAGTCCCTCCGGCAGTGGTGCAGCTCCTCAGCTGGAGTGCCTCTGAGGGACCCCCGGCCACGTTTCCCAGCAGCTGAAGGAAGGGAGGGTCACCCCCCAAGCTGGGCTGCCTTTCTCTCGCTGCCTTTTCCCCACCTTTACACTGCAGTGACAAGAGCTGCACTTTCCCAGGGAACGGGGCAGTGACAGGGCAGAGCAGCAGGCAGGAACCCCCTTCTTTTCTGCAGGCCAGTGACTAACTGTGTGTGAAGGGACAGCGACTCTGGTACCAACTCCACCTCCCAGTTCTTGTCACAGATCGATCTGAGGCACTTGTCAGGTCAATACCTGCTCTTTTCAGGAGCACCAGGCTTGTGGTCAGTGTCTTCATTGTAGCCCACGAATCCCTCTAGGTGTTAAATCAGCCTCCCTGTCCTGATTCTTCTCATGAAGAATTAGCATTAGTGTCAAACCGTGTTAATGAGATATACAAACTATCCAGAGAGCGTCTATGTTACAAGCTCAGTTTGGCAGTGTTGCTATCCTGGAAAGTGTGGAACAGTGACTGTCAGTTTCCTTACGCTGCTCTTAAACACCATCCCTACATTCCCAGGAGAACTCTGGAGGGAGAAACAGAACGTTTAAACCATGAAACCCTGGCATCGCAATTGTTACTTCTAAGGATGTGTTTCTATCTGATACATTTGTTGGGGTGATTGCTCTGTTTTGTGCTCGGGGCTCGTTCCCGGGTCCTGTCCATGCCCGCTGCGGGTTCCGGCCGGTGCCGCCTCTCGCCGAGCGGGCGGGGTGCGGGTTCCGCAGCCGGAGGACCGAGGCGATACTGAGGCTGGGATCGGGACCGCCGCGGGCGGGAGGAGCCGCTCCGGGGCGTGCGCTGGTGCCGAGACCGGCGCTGCCGCTCCGGCTGCGGATCCCACCAGGGAACGGGACACGGTTCCGCTCGGGCCGGGGTAGCCGAGGCTGTGACGGGGCCCCAGGTGCCGGTGCCGAGGCTGAACCGGGCGGGGTGCGGAGCCCTCCCCGCAACGGCCCCGGGAGCCCCCGGACCCGCGGCGCCGTCTGGCGGACACGGCCGGTATTGCAGGGCCGGTACCGCAGCCCCGGGGCTACCGCACGGCGGGGACCGCACGGCGGGGACCGCACGGCGGGGACCGCCCGCACCCCAGGGGGGGTGCAGAGCCCCCCGATCGGTCACCCCTGAGGCCACCACACCCTCCCCCTTCCCCGTGGTGTTCCTGCCTTGCCATGCTCCTTGGAAAGGAGGAGAGGTGGAGGAGGCAGCGCAGGAAAGGACACCTGGTCACACCGGGTCAGGTTTATGTTCCAGCTTTATTCTCGGTCAGAGAGGCCCTGCTTTTCTCCTGGCTGGCACAGAGCCCCCCCATGCCAGGTGGGGATGGTGTCCCCACGGTGCCTGGCTCCACGGGGCTGGGCCCCTGCCCAGGGACAAGGTGGGAGGTGCTGGATGTCCTGGGCACTCAGGGCAGTGCAGAGCTGGAGCTTTGAGCACCATCAATGGAAAAGGCCAGCAGTGCTGTGCAGTGAGGTTGCTGCACAAGGGGCAGAGGGGAGTGACAGCCACTCCTCCTCCTCCTCCTCCCAGTGTATAAAAATACCAGTGTGACTTTATTTGGCTTTTCAGCTTTGGGTTATGTTTGTTCTACAGTTTATAAAAAGCTTTTCCCAAAGTGTGTGCTCTGTTACACTTCTGTGCCGTCATGCAAATTGCTGTGGACTTTGACTTCCAGGTTCACCTGCTTCACCTTCCTGCCCTTCCCCTGGCAGACGCTGCCATTTTCCCTCAGAGAATGAACATTCCTCACGGTACAGCACCGGCTGCCCATGGCCCTCGGGACACCCCTGGGCAGTTCCACCTTGGTGTTCAAGGGGTGCTCCTCGGGGGCGGCCCTGGCAGCCTCCCGCTTCCTCCGCACCTTCCGACACTTCCTGGCGAGGAGGCAAACCCCGGACAGCACCAGCAGCAGAAGGGTGAGGGCGGCAAAGGCGCTCCCCAGGGAAGCGCCCGTTTGGGACAACGAGGCTGCGACGGCGGCTTCCTCCCTCTCCAAGAGCAGCGACTTCATGTTGGTGCCGTTCTTGACCTGGTCGCCCTCGTTGTCGTAGACCAAGGAGTCGTCCAGCACCGTCCTGCTGGCGCCTCGGGCCAGGTCCCTGCGGCTGCGCTGCCAGCGGTGAGTGAGGGACCGCTGGACACGGGGCCCTGCCGTGCTCTCCGGGCCAATCACGTAGATCACCTGAAGGTACCACTGGTGTCCAGCTTCCACCTTTCCAAAGGGGAAGACGAGCACACAGGTCACGTTAGCAGTGAGTTTAACATCGAGTGATCAAGAGCTGGTGCATTTTGTGCTCTGTTTCTGACCAAGCAGCTCGGTGGGTTTTTTCTGAGCCCCTGCAGAAACGCTGATCACCAAGTGAGGTGTTCAGCCTTTGCCAGCTTCAATAATTCATTTAGGGTCATGAATAATACGCTTTTAAAGAGCTTTTTCCTGAGTGCTTTGGGGGGGGGGGGGAAATAAAATCTTAAAATTTTAGATTATATTTAGAATAATAACCTAATCTTCATTTTCTGTGTCAGGGTTGGCTTCTGAAGGACCAGAGCCTAAAATTTGCAAAGCATTTGGGAGATCCTGGACAGAGAAGTTACTTTTTGGGCTGCCAGAAGCACATACCTTGTAGAGAGCATCCACCTTGAGAGTAAATCCATCGACTCCGGGCATGCTGCTTACCGAGTGGAACTCGGACAGCTCGGAGGCAAAGTGGGCATCAAAAGGCACATCGTGGAAGTACCTGTCTGTCACTTCAGGTTGGTTTCGGTCCTGGAAATCAGAGAGGTGTTATGAAGAGGGGGGCAGGCTCTCCAAAGGGAGGCCAGGGCACTACACACTCCTCACCCCTTTGCAGTCAGGATCTGTTTGCTGCTGGAGAAGCTCCCAAAGAGGAAGCAGAAAAGCAGAGGACTCACCAAGAGGAGGAATCGATGTTTCAGGTACTTGTTGGGTTGGATGCAGCCATACTGGGGCCCCTCGTTATAGACAGTGCCCGTGGGGTCGAAGAAAGGCACGTAGCCATCCTTGCCTGTGCACAGGTAGACTTTTTCCAGCTGCAGCTTGTACGCGGCATTGAGGTTTTGTTCCGGGTGCCAGAGCACGCGGCCATACAGGACTTGCCCTGGGGAGGGGGGGAGAAAGGTGGACAGGTGAAATCCTCCAACAAGAGAATTAGTCACTGCTAGAGACTAACACGTCGAACCACACGTGGCTCTGGGTTTGGAAAGGTTTGGATGGTTTGGGAAGGGTTTGGGGTGTAAGGGTGACAAAAGCACATTCTGTTCTTACAGGGCTTTAACATGCTCAAAATGTCATTTGTTGCTGTAAAAGAGGCAAAGCCAAAATAAATCCTACCCTTGGAAAAAGCCCCTTTGTAATCCATTTCTGCCAGGGACATTTCGGATTTGGTGGGGTCCATCAGAAACACCTTCTCGTTGTTACACAGCTGGAACTCTGTGTTTAGGGAGTAGACAACGGGAACTGGGCGGTTTGTCTGCTGGAAGGCGATGGGGATCAAAAATCTGGAATTGGGACAAGCAAGGAAACCATGGAGAAGTGAGGTTGGACACATGTGCACCCCAAGCACAGTGATCTCCCACCCCCCTGAGCGCAGACACTCTTGGTTGCAGGGAGGCTCTTAAGCAAAGGAGGAGGTTCCATCCCTCCCCTTTTCCCTTCCTGCTGCTGTTGTGCTGTCCCACGCACCTGCTGAGACCCCAGAAACACCCCAAATGGGCTGACATTGTCCTGCTGCCGTGGGGATGGGGCCTCCTTACCGCTCTGGAGCGTGAGCCGTGCAGGGCAGGGGCTTGTCTCCAGGCTCTGCCCATGGCTGCGTGGGCTGCACAGTGCAGGGGATTAAGAAGATGGTGTACTCTCCGGAGTAGTCCTTCCTGGGAACAGACAGAACACCCTGTGGTCATCAAACGGGGCCCTGTGTTCACCCAGAGCAGCACCTCTTCCTGGCCCCAGAAATGTTCACCCAGTAGTTGCCTGAGGGACAAAAGGGACCTAGCGAGTTTAATGTGACCCTCTGAAACACACGGTCACCTCTGGGATCTACCTACCCATGGCTTCACTGCTGGAAAAACACCTTCATAAGGAGCTGAGCTGATTTTTCCCTCAGCAGAGGATTTCCAGCCCTGACAGCAGCTCCCTGCACGCTCCAGCTCTCAGCCCTTGGCCAAGACTGGCTCCTGAGCATTCCACACTATCGCTGTGGCTGCTGGAAGGGCACCAGGGAGAGAATACAGTGCCGTGGGAAGCTTCTGAAGGGGACTGAACCCAGAATCCTCACCTGTTGTAGGAACTGGTTGCTCTCCAGAGCTGGTAGGGGGAGTCGAAAGTCTGAGCGCTCCACAGCAGCTGCAGGTCAAATTCGATCCCTCCCAGGTGCTCTGGAGTCATTAAAAAAGACCTGACATCTGGCAGGCTGTGGTGCTCCATGACAAAAAGCCCTGGAGGGGGAGGACAGGGAGGTGACAGGTAAGATAGAGCATGGAGAGGCCCCGTGCCATGCACCTCAGCGCAGAGGGGCTCCTGGTGGGAAGGGGGACTCGTTCTGCTGCCTTGTTTTCACTGATTTCACTGATTTCTGCCTCTGCCAGTGTCACTGCTCTCACCTCTGAACTTGGCCTGTGTCTTGAACTCGATAACCAGCCGGCCGTCCTCGCGGATGTAGATCCTGATGATCTGCAGCCGGGCCGAGAGCACGCTGTCCGTCTGGATCCCTGCAGGGACAGAGGCACTGGGGAGCACACCCAGCACAGTCACCCCTCGGGGGGGCTCTGCCAGCCCCAGAAGCATTTGGGAGAGCTCCAGAAGGCATAGTTTAATTGGGATCATCCTACAGCGAGCCAGCTACTAAACTTCCTCCGTTATCCACGTGCCAACTAAGTCTCCCCCAAGCAGAAGTTCTTTTGAGTTCCCCCCATCTGTGAGAGCCAGGGGAACATGACTGCAGCTGCCACACGAGTACCCCTGAAAAGCGTCCAAGACATCACTCCAAATATCCCACAGGACTCTGATGAAGAGAGAGGTCTTTTCCTGAAGTGCCAACTGTGCCCACGAGCAGAAGGGCTGGGGGAACACGGCTAAGCTGGCACAGGGGCAGGCATGCCTGGACTCAGCCTGCACGCCTTTTCCCTCAGGGATCAGGGCTCTGGTGGCAGGCAGCGCAGAAACTAAGGAAAAGGACAAAACAAGGAGGAGTTAACACTCCCATAGCGCTCGGAATGCCCCAGGCTTACCTGTCCTCCAGAGAACAGTGTCGTAGAAGAAGGAGAACTCCATCTCTGTGTGATGCTCCAGGGAAGCCCAACCCCTCGGCGCTGTCACGTAGATATAGGACACATAGAGAGGGACGTGGACTGTCAGGAAGGACTGAGCAGAGTCCCGTACCTGGCAATAAAACCCAAAAAAAGGGGTTTATGCACCTTCCAAATGAAGGCAGAAGTGACTGTCTGAATGTTCTTTACCTCGACTGTAGGTACTTTAGACAAACCTGTGTTTAAATCAGGGTCAGGGCTAAGGCTTTTTGGTGCCGTGGGACAAAGGAGCTGTGGGGACAATTTCACCTCAAAACCCCCTAGTTTCCAAGGCTGTGAATTAAAATTCAGCAATTCTGCTTGCTCAGGCCTCCCCCAGCTCTCCATTTATTATCTACAGAGTGCAGCTGTACTCTGCAAGCCCCAGAGAGTTCAGGGAGACATTCCAGCCTGGCTGGTGCCAGGCTCCACAAGCTCCATTGGGCAGTTGTTCAGGCCAAGTAGCTCCTCTGGATTTGTGCAAATAATTGGAGCTATAAAAGGAAAGTTAACAAAGTATTCCAGGCTGGCAGGAATTAAAAGGGATTATGCTGGCCATAACATTCTGACTGGGAATTTAATGCAAGAACCTAAGGATGATGAGATACTCACTGGAGTGGGATGTACATGGATAATCCAGCCATGAGAGGGCAGTGAGACACACTGAATAGTGAAAGCTACTAATTTAAAGAGCATTTTTGGCTTTTGCTCTGCCAGTGTGTTAATTAAGAAATGAGTAAAAAAAAAATCCCATGACCTCACTCTGTTGTGGATCACACACTGATCTGTCTCTGCTGTGTCCTTTGCTCATTTCTACTGGGTGAGAACACAGTCAGAATTGTAAAAGAATAGAGCCCAGCTGGGGATGTGGGGCTTTCTATTAAAAAAAGAATATTTTGCTGATGCTCTGAAGATTAAGAGAATAAAACCCAGGTTAACCTAAGGAAAAGAAATGAATTAAATGCACGCAGCACTTTTCCAGGTGAAAGGGGGGAAAAGCCACAATCCCCTTGTACAGAGCAGCAACTACACATGAGCACGAAGCCTAAGGACAGAGAAAGATCCAGGTTACGTGGAACAGCTCTGGATGTGGCCTCTCACCTGGAAGTCAGCGGTGACTGAGCCTCCACAGACATCAATTAGCTCAGTCATGTCGTAATAAGCATCAAAGGTCCAAATGCAGCTCTTGAGGTTGAGGTGCTGGTAGAGCTGGATCGTCTTGGGCTCCCTCACCGCGGGGTCCAGCTGGTAAGGGCGGTCATAGCCCGGGCCCAGGACGAAGCTGTCGTGGGTCACTTCGTCCAGGAACCCTGCCTCTGGGATGGAGAGACATCAGGACACTGATCCCTCTGGATTTTAAAGAGCCTGAGGTCTCATTTGCACTCTTGAACCACGGGAGCTCCTCTCCCTCAGTAATCCTGGAGGTCAAACTGAATATACACAGGTCTTCACAGGGGAAAAGTGTTATAGGAATGGGGTAAGAATCCTAAAAATCCAGCTTAGGGATCTATTCATTCAAGGTTGAAGTTAACCTTTAAGAAATGAGGAACAGCTTGAGTATGGAATTATCAGAATGAAGTACAACCCACTGCCCACCATGCAACAAGTATGGATCTCGTTCCCTGGAGCGTCAGACACACAATCTGCCTGGTTTTTTTCAGCAGTGAATTTATTTTGCTGCTTCTTGTTGCCTTGTGGGAGACCTCAGTGACCCAGACACAGCAATCCAACCCCACAGCTCCCTCTCAAACCATGTGGATATCACAAGAGAGATTTGAAAAGCAGAAAATCACAATCTCTTCAAACAGAGCAATGTTTAAAGATTCCCATGCATGGAATCTCATCTCCAATGGGGCAGCTCTGGTCACTGCTATTAGTACAAGATTAATTATTATTTACATGATGTCAAGAGAGCCCAGAGGAAGACAAAGCAATCTTCTCTGCATTTCTTCCCTGGTTTCCACATTCAGGAAGTAAAGTTCAAGGTTACCTGAGGTGCCTCTGAGGTCTCTGACAGTGACCAGGTTGGAGCAGACGTGCTGGTGCCTGTAGATGGACTCGGAGAGAAGGAAATGCAGGTTGTGCAGCGGGAGGGTGGAGATGAGGGGCAGCATCCCATCCTGGTGGGGGATCTGCACCGAGATGTGGATCCTAGAACAAGCAGCACATGAGACAGCGGAAGAGAGCAGCCCTGGCAGGCACAGAAGCCTCATGCATCCCCCCCCAACCCACAGCAGCCCAGCCCAGCCCAGCCCAGCCAGGTGAGCCTGATGTTTAGTTTCAGCTGGATTTCCCCAGCTACAAGTCTGCTCCTTAAGCTATTCCACCAACTCCCAGTTCCTGAGGGGAAGGGAGAGTGGGAGTACCCTGAGCACCCCACACTGCAGCAGGGATGTGGTTTCACACACACATTCTCCTTGTGGTCCCAGGCACCTCAGTAAGCCCGGGGGCGCTGGTGAAGGGCTGCACTCCCCACTTCTCCAGGCTCATACCTGTTGGGATGCTCCTTGTGCTTGACATCCAGGTACTTGAGCGTGGCAATGAATGACTGTGCCTGGAACCCTCTGGCTGTCCCTGCCACCACAGGAGTGTGACAAATGGCACTGTCTGTGCCTATGGTCACCATGTTGCTCCTCAGGGGGGTCCCCACATGGCCAGCCTTGTCCACAGCCTTGGCCACACAGCGCACATGGAACCGCCTGCTGAAGTAAATGCTGTCCAGCACCTGGAGGGGAACGAGGAGGGAGAAACAAGTGGTGCTTTCAGCAGGCTCAGGGAAGAACAGTGCCAAAAAAACAAAAAAGAAAAATCCCCAGAGAAGCACCACACCAAGTGCCAAACCCGAGGAGACTGTGTGCTTTAATCTCAGTGCTCCTGCTGCTCCGCCCTGCCTGTACCTTGTGGTTGACGCTCGTGAAGGGGGTGTTGTCAGTGATGGTCTCGAAAGGCGACCTGGCTCCATTCCCATCGGTGGGAGCTGCCACTTCCCAGCTGAACTGTATTGAAGACTGGTTGATCCCGGCCTCACTGCAGCGTTCCTTCATGACGGTGTACTTGGGGAAGTGAGGGTCACAGGGGGTGACACAGATGAGAGGATAACCCGGGGAAGGGGATTTCTTAGCACCGTCCTTGGTCACTTCTTCCACCCGGTCGTAGTCAGCCAGGGTGACGACCTGCAGGGATGCAAGACAGCAGCACTCACCTGGGGCTGAGGGAAGAGCTGGAAAAAGCCATCCTTCCCTCCCACACGGTCACTGCAGCTCTTCATTTCATTTCATTTCATTATTTCATTTAATTTCATTTCATTTCATTTCAGTCTGTACTTGAAGGGCACTAAATCACATCCGCTGCAACGAGCGACTCACCACGGGAGGTGCTGGGAGAATCAGGCTCCCTGTTGCCTCCTGATCCAAAATAGTCACTGTTGCAGTGCTGGTGTCTCCAAGAACTGCTTCCACCGGATCATCTGGACCCAGCACCAGAGAAAAGGACTCGTGCCATTCCCGGTCTTCGTTGGACATGATCTCCACCTTAAACACGATGTGGGTCACACCTGGGCGAGGGAATGCAAGAAAAACAGAGAGAACTCGATCCATCATTGGAGACTGCTCTGAAGTTTTCTTGTGAAAACCCTGCACAGCTGCTGCTCCAGGCTGTGGCCATGGAGACATTATGATAAAATACACATTATAAATTTTATTGCCACTCATTGCTGCTAATAATTTAGTCCTGTCCCCACAGGAGTCTGCTCTAGACATAAAACTCCAGCTATGACAACTGATCCAATCGATCTGGTGATAGATTCACTAGCAGATGCCATCTGAGGATTAATAATGGCTGTCTTGTAGCTGTCTGGACTAAAAATCTAGGATGCAAAGCACATTCCCACCCCTGCTGTCTCTCACACCAGTAGTGTGCAGAGCTGTTTGGTGAAGGCTTCTTGGTCCAGCAACACGCTCTGAGCTGTTCCTGACAACTAGTTCTCTGTTGAGATTTAGATCCTCTGAGGATGACTTTACTCTCACCTGCCATGTGCCAGTGCTTCCTCCTCTGGCCTGATCACCCTCCATTAAACACGTCAGCTATTTTGAATAACAAAATTACAGCAGCCAGAGGAGGAAGGGGAAAAATCTTGCACTCCACTTGAAACACACTGAAGAGCTGGACAGGTCTTTCTTCTCACAAAGACTGTGCTGAGCCCAAGAGCAAATCCCAAATCAAATCTAACCCCCAAAATCTAAGGGCATATTCTGCCTTCTTATAGTCACTGGGAGCAGTTAGACCGGCGTTGTGTTGTAAACCTCATTGCAACAAGCGGCGTTTTCCAAGTCTCCTGAATGTTCTGACGTGCACAAAGTGTCCCTGGTCACACACCCACCTCTCACCCTCCCTTCCAAGGACCCTTTACCTGGGCTGAACTTGAGCATTCGACTCTTGGGATAGTAATCCACGCCGGCCTGGGCGGAGCCGTCCCGGGTGCTGCAGCGCACTTTGGAGGTCCTGTTCTGGTCCCCTCTCCGGACCACCCTGATGTTTAACACGGCTACACCCTCCGGGCCCGGCGGCTCCCGCACCTGGTACGCGGCTTCTTCGAACTCGATGGTGGGGGCTGAAGGAAGAGCAGTGGAGAAAAAGCCCCGGGTTTGCACACCTGACTGATTCCAGGTGGAGGACACTCAGTACCTGCGGTGAGAGAAGCTCAGCTCCTTTTAGACTCATCTACGCACCCTCAGAGCAAGGGGCTCCACAAAGCGGGGGCCAAAATGGGTTGGATGTGAATTAGGGCAAAATCCAACAAATGTATTGAGCTACAGAGGATGGCAAATTATTCTCCTGTCCCTGCCTCCCGCTGAACCACACGCCCTCCAATCCACGCCACGTGCCGGTGCTGCAGTCACAGCAGAGGAACCTGGCAACCCCTTTTTCCACACAGATCTCCCCAGGCTGTGATGCTGCGGAGGGGAAGCACAGCGACTCCCCATGGAACTGCAGGGGAATGGGAAACAGGACAAACAGCGGGTTCAAGGACTGTTATTCATCCCTCCCTTCAGCCCAGCCCAATGCACACCAGTGACCTGCACACAGAGCTGTGACTGGCACTGAAGGCATCCATGTTTACCCAAAACTGCTGCTGGGACTGTGCTGACTCCCTCAGAACCACAACAACATCCTTGCTGAGCATCCTCACTTACCATCTTCATCATTGGTGACAGTTATGGTTGTCATGTCCATCTTCCCAATCCTAGCTCCACTCCAATGGTTTCCAAGTGGGCTGCCGAGATAGACCTGGAACTGCTCTTCTGGTTCAAAGGCAGAGTCATCACTGACATAAACACTGCAGTTCTTCACCTGAAGCCAGGTAAAGAGGAGAAAAGAGCAAATACTGATAAATCAAATGAAGCCATGCAAGGGCCAGGCTGTACTTCCCTATCCAGGGTTTCATGTCTGAGTGCTGCCTATCCTGGAAGAAACACTTTCATTTTTAGGGATGCTGCTTCAGTGTGGACAAACCCCACGGTCACATGATGAGACACAGCAGCAAAGGCCCCTCCTTCCACAAACCCACAGCTCTCTGCTACAACAACCCCGAGTCCTCCTAACACACAGGATTTGCACTTTAGGACTTAACTAGTTTAATCATGAAACAAACAACCCCTTCACAGTCAGGTCATATTGCCAGGACAAGAATTTGTGTCGTCTAAGAGACTAGTTTGGACAGCCTCTGTCAGCTCCCTCTGGCCATGCAGAGTCAAAGAGGAGATCTGAGCCTCTCCAAGCCACATCTGTTTTATTCCCCCCCAAGCCAGGTTCAGCTCACCTTCTCCCCTTTCAAGAAAGTGATGCGGGACTCCTCCGCGTTCCTCCTCTCCAGGAAATCCTCCATGACCTGTGCTGTCTGGCTCCGGGTGTAGCACCTCACAGAGGACTCATAGCTCAGGTCCCCGGTGCGGAATATGGGAATGTGAAGAGTCCCTTCCTTTTCCTTCACCGTGTAGGTGTTCTTAATGAACTGCATGCTGGGCACTGCAGGGGGTCATAAAAAGAGTCAGGCAGTGCTGAAGAGCTTGGTTTCACAGAGAGCCAAGAGGCTGGGATGGACCAGGTGGAGCTGCCAGGGGTAACTTACCATCTTGGATGATGTCATTGATGGCCACGATGGCTTGGAATGGCTTTGCCAGCTCGGCTCCGTGGGGTGAGCTGAGATAAACAACAAATGTCTCCAGCCCTTCTATCACTGGGTACTGAGCGTCATCCAGGATTGTCAGGGGGCAGAACTGGGAGGAAGGCAGAAGTCCTGCTGTTAGAGGTGCAAAGATTTCATCCTTCCCAGCACTCACATTTGGAGGTCTAATGTAAAGCCATTATGTCAGGCATACCATGGCAGATCTGCACAGAAAGACTGCAGAAGTGTCACCAGACAGAGCAGACTCATCAGGAGTCCAAGTGGCTCCTCACCTCTTCGGTCTTGCCTGGCCTGAACTCTATTTTCCTGGAGCTGGGGACATAATCGACTCCCGGGCTGGCAGACGGAGGGTCTGACGTCCGAGTGGCACACCACACAGAGGTGGGGGTGGAGAGATCAGGTCCCTGGCGAAGGACTGGAATCTCAATGTTTCCTGCATCGCCAGTTGCACACAAGAGAGAACAAGGTGAGAAAGCAGCCAGGTACACACCATAAACCCATTCCTTTCCCTTCAGCACCCCCTTCTCCTTTCACTACCGCTCCTGCCCCCAGCCTTCCCCACGGGGGCAGAAGGAATCACAGAACCTCTCTGCACATTTTGGACAGGTCTGTTTCCGTGGGAGCCCCCCCTACCCTTCACCTGCAGCCTCGCTGACGGTGAAGGTGGCATTGCCCAGGAACACTGTGGAGGCATCATTGGGACCAGCAATGAAGACGGTGGCTGAAGCCCTGCTGCCAATGCGGGCGTTCTCCGAGGCATCGGCCAGTACGATCTCAAACTCCTCTTCTTCTTCGTATTCACTGTCATCGATCAGCATCACGTCACAGGTCACCACGGTCACACCCGGCCCGAAAACAATCCGGTTCTCATCCGCCATCCCCCGGGACTTGAAGTCGGAGCCGGATTCCAGCATATAAAGGCTGCTGCCCGTGGCGGATTTGGGGACGGTATAGCAGATGGCAGACACGGTGCTGCTGGTATCCCCTAGGAAGCAACAGAAAAAAACCCATAATTCTATGGAAATACTTTTCCTCTATTTGGTGGAAACCTCTGCCCTCTGCCACTGTCCCTCCCATGGGGCTCCCTCCTGGCTCCACCCACCTTTCCTTTCAACAGGAGCCGAGAGGAACCCAGCGCTCTCGCTGACGTGGAACGTCCTCCTGTCGAACTGCAGCGTGGGCTCATCCTCGGGGTCAGCGATGGTGACAGTGGCCCGGGTGACGTTCCCCAGCAGAGCATAGGCCGGCATGCTGAGCTCCACGGAAAAGCTCTCCGTGCCCTCAAAGACGTCGTCATCATTGATAACGATGGTGCAGGCCTTGGTGTCCTCCCACTCCTCAAACTGCACCTGGAAGGCAGGAAGCCAGCTGCTCTCCTTGGACCAGGGCCTGCAACTTCCTCGGTGTTTTTATCGCTTTCCATCAGCTCTTTCCTCCAGGCCTGAGGGCAGGTACGGTCAGACCGTCCCTTTCCCGGTGGCCCCAGCCTACCTGCCCCGTGTACTCCACGTAGTCCTGCTGTCCCGGCGGTGATCCGGAGCCGGCGGTGGCCGTTCCCTGCTCGGTGCGGCACATGACTATGGCGTACTGGTTGAGGCTCCCGACCCGCTTCACGGTGACGCTCACGGAGCCGGAGCTCTCTCTGACCTTGTAGCTGCAAAGGGATCAAGCAGATGGAAATAACAGGCTGAGGAGCAAACTCTGTGTGTTTGTGTCATACTGAGCACCATGGACTCAGAGTGAGTGTGGCCTCCATGGAAAATCCGAGGGACACTAATAACCAGGGACTTGGGCAGAGGGCAGCTGCTCCGTGGTTTAGCCCAGCAGGCCCCTTTCCTCATGGACAGAATTTCATTCCCACGCTGTAGGGTGGGAATCACACTTACCTGGTGTGTGTAAAGCTGAGGAGAGACCACTGGACATGGAAGACGTTGCCACTGACCACGTTGGGTTTGCTGTCCTTCACTAGGAACTGGAAGCTGTCCGTGGTCTCCTGAGCCTTCTCCTCATCCATCACGTACCGAATGAGACCCTGGTTCACATCCTCTGCCAGGAGGAGACATCCAGTGAGCCGACACAGAAATCCAACGGCAGTTTTATACATCACCGCAAGGATCAGGGTCTCCACAGGAAGCAGTAACCCCCTCACCTCCCCTTCCTGATGGAGGGCCCCTCAGCCCTGCAAGACTGAACTTTCCACACATTGCTCTGCACTGCTGGCTACACATCTACCAGACTTTGTGATGATCTACAACTCCTCTTTACTGTCCCAAGTCAAGTCTCCAGCTCTAACAAGTCTGGAGAACCTGGGTGTGCTACAGGACACAGGTTGGCATCTACTAAGAAATCACAGGATTTCTGCAACTGAGAGCAAAGTCCAAGGCTTATTTTCTACATACTTTGGAGATCTGCCCCTTGTCTTCTCCCTTCCCATCTTTTCTTTCCTTAACAAAGGAAGGAAAAAAGCAGCAGGACACAGCCCAGCTCCATACCCTGTGTGAAAGTGGTCACAGCCGTCCCTGGTTTCAGCTTGTGCTCCACATGACCATTTCTGGGACCAGTTGTTATCTCGTAGATCAGCTGTTTGTCATCTGTGTCAGGATCTGTCGCCAGTAATTCCTTCTTAGTGATGAGGTTGGTTGCCTGGATTAAAGCCAAACCACGGGAGTAAAACGCTGGAGCTCCAGCAGTGCAAGTCTGCTTGACTGTTCACACAAAAAGCCCAATGATCCCTCTGTCAAACAGTTTTCCATGAGGGAAAATCTAGGGATGTGAAAGCACAGAGCAGTGTGAACAGACGGACACCCCACAAGGTGTTTGACAGTGCGGGAAGAATTCAAATTTTGCCTCACATCAGTCTGTGCCTCAAAGAAAAGCAAATTGAGAAGCAGCTGCCCAGCCTTATGTAGCTGGGACTAAAAGCTAGGATAAATTTTTTGGTTTCACCTGAAAACCTCTGCTCCATGAACTGTGCTGATGCTCAGGTGAGGCCTGGCTTTGCAAAAAGCATTTGCAAACAGCCTCAAGTTGAAGAACAGGACAGATCAAGCTGCTCTGGGGAGCCTGGACTAGGACCTCTTTCAAACGTCCTCACGTGGATCTGACTCAGTTCCACCACATTTTGCTTTCTCTTCTAAAAGAAAATGCCTTTAACAGCAGGAGAAAGAGAGAGAACTGAACTGCCCGAGGCTGCAGGAGTGCTTTTCCTTAAGTCAGGAATTTGAGCTGAGATAGCCACTTCTTAATACAACTTCTTACTACAGTGTCTTCCAGTCTTTTTTCTTAGGAAGAACCAAAGTGTTTCTTTGCAGTTAATGCTGGGCCCTCAGAAACAAGCCGAGAGAGACAGTTTCCTGGGGTTTTGTTTGGACTTCAGCAAAACAAAGGCACGTCACAGCGAGAAATCCCTACATCATATCCTTGGAAAGCCATGTATCTCTGCCATGGCTGCTGCAGAACATCATCAAGACTTCTCCACCATCAGCAAAGCTGAAAATATACCCTGGGGTGGAGGGATTTTCTCTACCACAAAAATAAAAATGCTGAGGGATCAGGATGTTTACTTGCGAAGCTCCTGCTCCAGGAACAGCCTAAGAAACAATCCAAGCTGAGCTCAGACAGGCAGTTACCTTGCCATCCACGTGCTCCAGCCACTGCAAACCCAGGTTGGTGACAACCCTGGGTGTCCCGTCATCCACAGGGAGAATTTCCACTTGGAAGTGCTGCGGTGCTGCTGTCACGACCTGACAAAAAGTTCAGAGAGACGGACGTTACTCCGGGAGTCGGCGCCTCATCCACCCAGGCGGACCGAGGGCGGACCGAGGTCTCCCTCACACCTCGTCTCCTGCCCTCACCTTCCTCCCCCCGTCCTCCACGAGGAAGAAGGGGTTGGTGCCGTCGGACACGGTGAAGGTGAAGCGGTCCCTGAGGGAGTTGCTGCCGTCGTGGCTGTAGCTGACGCGGTTCTGGTAGATGTCCCCCATGGTGAAGGTGGTGGCCTGCTGGTGGCCATGGCCGCTGGCGCTGCTGCGCTCGATCAGGCCGTGCCGGGGCGGCTGCACCACTGTGAACGTGACCGACTCAACCTGTGCCGAGGACACGGAGTGGCAAAGCTCGGGACATGGACTCATCAGCACCATGCTGCCGTGGAATTTTGGTGCTGAGAAAATCTCCAGAGCAGTTAATTAGGGGTGAGATAAGAAAGGGTTTATTTTGCCAAGGCAGTAGATGTTACACGACGCGCGCAGGCCGTGCCTGAGAGGTGACATTTTATAACACCATCCATCCAATCCCAGATGTGTCCACCCTGTGGCCTTTACTCTGGTCTGCCCCAGGGTCCACCCCCTGAGAAATGGGTCTGGGGGTTTTGGGACCCCATGTTCATCCCACCTTCCTCTCATCAGAGCACAAAGGGTACATAGTTACCTAATTCTTGACCGTATTCTGTGGTTTAGGCCCTGGTATGCTGTTCTGCCAACAATCTAGGCCTTGCCTTGACAAAAGACTAAACATTTCTGCTATATTCAGGGGTAGGATTGATATAGGGAGCATAGAATGGGGTAAGAGGGTTAAGGAATGTGTAAACAAGGGTGCTAGAGAAAGGGAAAGGGACAAGGGACAAAGGAGAGGGGGTTTGCTGCTTTTAAAATCTACTTCCACTACTTATAAAACTTACAAGTCCTACAAATATTATAAAAAATAAAAAAAAAACATTAGGGGCTTAAGGCATCACCAGGACAGGCGTGTCCTTCCAGCCTGGAGAGGGACTCCCTGCCTAGACAGCTTCCCTAGTGCAGTGTCTCCAACCGGGCCTAACGCAGCCCCGCACACGGAACTGGTTCCCCCTGAGCCCTGCCCTGTCTTCATCCCTCTCCCAAGGGATGAAGATGTCTTCATCCCTGTCTCCCATCCCCCTCTACAAATCATCACACCAAACTACTGGTGTGGCTGGTCTGAGACGGCTCCCACCCCTGTGACAGCTCTGTGAACACGAGAGCAGCCCCCCCATCCTGCAGCGGTTCCAGGCAACGTGCCCCTTGCCACTGCTGCCAGTGCAGAAGCAGCAAAAACCCTTAGGGGCAGGATTTTGGCTCAGGGCAGTAACAGGCAGCCAGGAGAGCTCTCGCTGCAGGGAAGTAGCAGTGAAGTAGAGCCAGCCCTTCAGCCAGACCCAGGAGGTGGAAGAGGAAATGTTGTTTTCAACCATGTTATGTAATTTTCATCCATCCTTGGCAAACTCAGTGTCAAGGCCAGGCCTGTCTTTAAATAGAAGCCCATTTTCCTGACAGCCCAGATGTGCTGTCACACACAGGGGGAGGGAGGAGGCAAGGGGAAGTCCTGCCTTACCTCTGTGTCAGCATCTGTTGCTTTAAGCTCAAACTCGGTGATGGTTTTTCTCACCCCTTCCTGAACTGTCATCCCGAGGCTTTGCACTATGGGTAAGGAGTCATCCACGGGGTTTATGGTGATGTCAAATGTCTGGCTCACCTGGAATAGCAGGAAAAGCCTCTTGTGATGAATTCAGCCCTCCAAGAGTACAACTCCACTGCAAGACCACAGTGATCCCCAGTTCAGGTCACTTATTTCAGCCTTGTCTCGTGAGTACATCTGAGCTTCTAAGCCCAGATCATGTGAACGTGACCTTTTCTATCCCTCCCCACTGATTAAGTCTCCCTCATTCTGTGGTATTTATGGGCATCCACTTTCCCTCCCTCTCTCATTCTACTTTGCCCCTCTCCCTCTACGTGCAGCTATGATTTTCCTCTTTCAGAAAGCAGGAAGGAGACATTTCCCAAGGGTCTGACTGTCGTCACTACGTCGTCAGTGCACTGGATCAAAGCTGAGCTCCAGGAGCAATTGGCAAGCAGCTGAAAACCAGACACTCAGATCTTGGTAAACCAGTCTCGTGAGGCCGCAGCACAGGTGGCTCCCTGTTCCCTGCACAGGGCTCGCTGCTTTCCCTGTGGGATGTAGGAATTCTCACAGCAGAACTAAGAGCAGCCCCCTCTGTTCTTACTTGGGCAAAGGCCACGCTGGGACTCACCTCATTCATCCCATCAGACACAGAAAAGGTGAAGGCATCCATGTGCTTTTCCATGTCACTGGTGTGGACGTACTGGATGCTGCGAGAGGCCAAGTCTGCCTGGCTGAAGGAATCAATTCTCATCCCTGGAAAAAGAATAATAGGGAAAAATGTGTAATAGAAAGAACAATGCAGGGAAAAACTATAGGCAGCTGGATATATCTGTCCCATGAACCTCAGCTGAGCCAGGGTTTTAGCTGGCACAGAGCCTCCTGAAAACTCCTTCTGCAAAATCAAGTCCAGCCTTTTCCCTAGACTTACAATCTTAAGAAGGCATCTCACGCCGTCAGGACACCCTGTTGGGGATGGGCCTCTGGGGGCTGAGGGGCAGAGAAGCTGGGAGAAAAATGGCTCATGTAACGCTTGGATTGTCACTGCTGGGCAGGACTAACCCAACCATGGCAACACTGAGTACGAGTTAAAGGTCTCCTGGCCTCCCAGCAGTTTTCCAAAATGCCTTCCAAGTCTCCGCTCTCTCTGCCCTTCCTTGTACCCCTGCATTTAGAAAGACTAAGGCCCATTTACAACAGTGATTTATAGTGACATCTTTACAGGCCATTAGGTGTGACACAGCCACAGAAAGGGACATGACAAGCATTTTAAAAAGCACTTGAGCTTTTTAACTGTCACTGCTGTGTCTGACAGTTTTACTGCTGTTAACAACAACAAACACCCCGACAAAAAGTTTGCCACCAATCTATCACCCGAAATGGCTACTGACAAGTATTGGCCACACTACAAAAGATATCAGGATCTGGTATAAATAAATGAGCCAAACCAGAATGATCAGCCAAGATTTCCTCAGAGCTCATTAGCTTTAAAGGCTTGGGTTCTCTTTTGAACACTCCAGTGCTCTCCCTTTAGGTTTAGGTCATTTAAATCACGAAAACAATTCCTTCCCAGTCTGTGACTCTTTATCTTTCTCGGTCCATCACAGACAGGAAAAAGCACAGAAATCAGAATCATCACATTTTAAATAACAGGAGGAATAAAATCCTTAACTCAGGTCTCCAAAGTACAAGATTCACTGTTTAGTTTGCAATTCGGACAAAAATATTGCAAGATTTTAATTTACTTTCAGCAGGGGGTTTGCTTATTATAACTTTCATTCATTATTCCTGCCCTTTCAACATGAGAGGATGAGGCAAACCACACATTAAAACTTAGCTGTACAGGGACTGTCTGTATCTTGAAAACACACACAGCAAATAGTTCCACTTTAATCTCATGTTAATGAGAAATCTAATGCTAAGAAGAAATATAATCTTAGATGAGTATAATTAAATCAGAAGAGCATATTATATGACAGCTGAGATTTAGATTAATTCATCAGAGAGGGGCAGCACACTCACACTGTCAGCAGGCACAGAAGGCAGCTCTAAAATTCAGATCACATTTGCAGGAGTTCCACCAGATTGATCAACCCCCCTCTCTGAAGGACCAGAATTCATTATCCAGCATATCCATCACACCCCAACGGAGCTTCCTTTTAAACTAACTCAGTGGATAGTTCTCCTCCTCTCTTCCAGGCACAGCTAGGGAACGAAGCTGGTTTTTAGGGATCAAGGAACATACTGACCAAGAGGGGGAGAGAAAACAAGTTGTCTGTTCCCCAAGGTGGGCTCTGTTTCCACGGACATTAAGGGATGGATTCTCTGGGGCGCTGTGCTATTCACAGCAAAGGCTGAAAGCTTTCCTGTCATGCAGAAGCAGGAACAGGGGCATAAATTCTCCCAAAGGCTGAATAAATCCTCACCTGTGATTCTCAGGCTGCCTTGCCTCCACTCACCTTATTCTCCAGCTCTCTGGGCTAATGACTATTTGATTCCTAACGGGAAACAGAATTCTGTGCTGCAGCCTCCAAGCACATTTTTCCCACAGTGAAGCTCTAGGGGTCAAAAGCCTTGCTGCTCCAAGGACCTAACGGAGTAAAACACTTCCCTGCTCACCTGGGGAGGCCGTGTGCTCCAGGTGCCCCAGCTGTGGGTGCCGGGTGACCTTGTACTGGAGCTGGGTGGGTTCACTGTCCTGGTCAGTGGCCGAGAGCTGGAGGGTTGTGATTGTCTTCGCCGAGTTCTCATCCAGCACCAGCCCTTTGTTAGTGATGATGGAGGGGGGAAATCTGTCCTCTGGAAGGGTTAAATACAAAGCTGAGTTAGGAGACAGTCACCCTCCTTCCTTTGGTGTTATTCACATCAGGTACTTGTGCTCAAGCAAAAGACAACGCACACACAAATGTTTTGATAATTCTGAAACAGGAACTTTGGATCTTGGCATTAATTGAGGGGATGGCAACGTTAGAATGCCTCAGAGACAATCTAAACTGCACAAAGATATTAAGGGGAATTTTTCTACCTGTTCAGTGAGTTTGTTACAAGTCTGAGAACTAATCCTTACACCCACAAACTCTCCCCATGCCCCTCACTTCAAAGGCCTTTGAACTGACAGAGCATCAAAACTCCGCCTCAAGAACTACATCTTCACTTGCCATACACGTGGGATGGGAACCTGTGAAGTCCTGAGCTCTGCAGCAAAGAGACCATAACTTCAGCATTGTCTTTTACCTAATACACGGATATGGAAAACCTGGTCCGTCAGTTTGTTGCCATCTGCATCGATCACATCAAAGGCGAAGGGGAAATTTCCGCCGGGATCCCCTTTCTTGTGGCTGTAAACCACTTGCCCTGGAGAGAGGGACAGGAGAAAAGAGGCGGTTTTTTTACAGGCTGCATCATTTCATTCGTAGTTTGGAAGCAGGCACCATCAGGTGAGGGACTTGGGGCTGGACAGAGCTCCTGGATTTGGGTTTCATTACTTTCTCTCTTTATTCTTTTTCCCTGCTGAGACAGATTTCTTAACATTTGCTTAATGATACGTTTCTCTGCCCTGCTCTAACAGCCTTATTGAACTTCTTTCCCTTTCCCTCCCCTGCTTCAGGTCAACCTCCCCCTCTCATAAGGACCATAGAACCATGGGCTATCTCAAGTTGGAAGGGACCCATAAATGTCCAACTCCCTGCTCCTTGCAGGACTGCCTAAACCAGCCACATATATTTGCACTGACTATCTAAAATCCAGCACTCTCACCTTTGTTTATATCAGCCTGGGTGAAACTTTTGACGGGTCCTTTGGCAGAGATCTGGACTGGGTTATCAGCTTTGCTCAGCTGCAGATGGCCCCTGCTGGGATCCCTCCTCAGGACAAATCTAAGCGTCGAGTCCCCTGAATAACCAGCTGCTGCCTTCAAGTGCTGAGCTGTGAGTGGAGCTGCAGAGCCTGGACCAGGGAAAGAAGTGCACAGTCAGCTCCAGCCAGGCCAGCAAAGCAACTGGTTTAGACTGGGCCATCCAGCACTACAGAGCAACGCCATTCTCCTCGTACCAGCTGGGAGCTGCAGGTCCCTGTTGACAGGTAATGTGGGTGGCTGCTTCTTGGGCAGCTCCATGGAGAATTCCAGCCTCCCTGCCTGTGTGTAGAGCCCATCCGTGATGGAGAAGCCAAACTCGTCTGTCTGTGCCGCTGCACCGCTCCGGGTATAAACGATCAGCTCATCCAGAATGTCCTGGTAGGTGAAGGAAGAGCCCCTGGACAGCACATGCCCATGCTCTGGGGGCTCTGCCGTGCTTTGTCTCCTGCGGAGGTGACCTGGGAAACAACAGACGGATCAAAATGATGGGAATAAGGCAGCCTGCTGGGGACACAAGCCTTCACTGACACCCTGCCTGGCTTTGCCACTGCTGGGCAAGAGGAAAGGGGAGAACACACAGGGAACTTCCCAGGGAAACGCATCAAGCTCCCCTTTCTCCTCCCCCAAAGAGTGAGGGACAACTCTCAAATAGAGAGTTCTGCTGTTCTGAAGCACAATCCCATGGCTGCTGGTCCAAATGTGCTTTATCCAACATGCCAGGCTCCTCTCTCACATCGGGGGCTGTTACACACACAGGTATGAAGACAGACAGACACTGACACAAAAAAACCTCCTCTCCCTCACCTCCTCAGCTTGTCGGGACTTACCATGCTCAGGACTTTGGCTCACCACAATGACCAGCTCACTGTTCTGGGTGTCCAAGTCCTGCAGGTTGAGGGAGGCATTGGTGACAACCACTCCTGAGCTCCCCTGCACTCGGACAGGCTCCAGCACCATCTTGGGGGGCTCATCATTCTGTCTCTGCACAAAGACACACAGTCAAAAAAGGGAAATGAACACGGGGAAAAGACCCACCTGAATGAAATACAAGTTCCCAAATGACAGTACTGGTGCTGACATCACCAGTCTGTCCAAATCTAGCCAGAGTCTAGCAAAGTTTGCACTTGAAAAGTGTCTGTGTGAAAGGAGAGGGCTCTGGCAGCCAGCGAGCACAGGTGTACCTGGATCGTGATGTTGATGCTCTGCACCTCAGACTGGCTGAAGCCATCGCTCACATAAAAGCTGAAAACGTCACTCGTGGGCTCAATGCTTTCATGGACGCTCTGGAAGTAGTAAATGCTGTTCTCCAGAACATCTTGAAGGGAGAAGGATGCGTCTGTGGTGCCAGCAGACTCACTCTGTGGGCCAAAACTCTCACCTGCAAACCAGAATATCACTAGTGAAGGGGTGTTCTGATAAACTAAAGTCACTGATAAACTAAACATAAAAGCAGCAGGGTTAGGAGAAGAATGGCACATTGTGAAGGCTGCAGAAGGATGGATGTTACTTCCTACAACATGGATTTCCACATCTTTAAGGAAAGCAAACTCTGCTGCATTGGAGTGGAAGCTGCAGTTTTAGGCATAGCACAAGTGATCCCATCCATGGGATATGATAGGTATGATCCTGTTAGGGCTACAAACCAGCCAGGGGGAAGAGGAGAGAGCCAAGCAGTTTACCTGTCTTGGTGTTTTGGATGTAGCCATAGATAGGCAGAGTGACAACCGTGACCCTCAGGTCTTCCTTGGCAGCAGTATCATAACCAGCAGTTAAATGGTGACCAGCCAGCAGTGGGATCCTGCCCCCCTCATCCACCTGGAAAGCAAGAGCACACAACACAGATCCTTACTGAACAAGGCTGCCTCCATGGAATAGGCTTGCCCAGGTTCTGGAGTGCTGTCCCATCCTCCCCTAGATCTGCCAGGTAGGAAATCAGCTGGGAGGTGAGGTGAGATGGGAAGAACAAAGCCTGCCTGGCCCCCAAGAAGAGCCTGTGAGGGTTTCATCAGGGCAGGAACAGAACTGGCAGAGTCACTCTGACCTCTTGGAAGGCAAGAAAATGCATTTCTGGCTGAGAGAGCCTTTTGAAGGCAAGGGAGGGGGAATGCAAAGCTGGAAAATAGGCTTCAAAAGGCTTCAATAAGGAGTGTGAAATGCTGTGTGTCAGTCCAAAGCACCAGGTGTTTTCAGACTTTACACACAGGCTGGTGAAATAAGGGACAAAATATTGGACAGGGATAAGTCAGACTTGTTCCACTGATATCAACAGGACACTTTAGGGAGAACCAGCTCCTGACTAGGTGTAAGCAGAGGAGGTTCAGAGATGCAGGTGGGCTGTCAGCCTCCTCTGGCCTCCAAGTGATTTGTTAACCCTTTGCGTTCAGAGCACTGTACGTGCAGCACCCTATTTTATCAGTGATTTCCCCTCGGTCCAGGAAAACTGTCCAATTCCTCACTTTGAAGTCATTTTTCTCCCTGCTTCCAGTATCCTGGGCAGCCACTTACAGTGATGTGGTCAGCAAAAGCAATGAGTGAAGGCAGGGTGTGGGCAGGTGTGATAGTGATGGTGAACATCTGCCTGTCCAGCCGGTTGTCATCAGCATCAAGAACAGCGAAGTGGAAGATGTCCGTAACGGGCTGATTGCTGGTCTCAAACGTGGTGGAGTAGCTGTGGAACCAAACACAGCCCAGGTCAGGGAGTCCCACTGACAGTCAGGAAACTACACCCTGCCCCTGCAGTCAGAGGTGAGCACACACCTCCCGGAAGAGAGGTGGCATCTCAGTTCCCAACCCTCCCTCATGTTCATTCCCCGAATTCTTTTAAATCACTGGTTTAGGTGTTGCCTACCTAAAGTGTCACCATGACATCACAGACATAGAAAAAAATCCCCCTAATTTGAAGCTACACCAAGTATTGGCATTTCAGACATGCAGAAACACCTAATTCTGCAAAGAGAAAATGCTCTTATCCATAATCCCAGAGGGTACAAGGGACAAGAAAGGGAAAAATACCTTTGAAACATTGCACTAACAAAACATAGCCCAGAGATCCCTGGGGAAAACCCACAGAGCTTTTTACTGGCATGGCTTGAGGGAGAATAGCTCTCTTTGCTACCTGATCCTCTGGCTGTTGATATCTTCCATGGTGAAATTATAAACCTTGGAAAGCTCTTCATCGTGGGAGCCCGACATCTGTAAGAGGGTTCCATATGCAGGCAGAGATATCAACTGGATTCTTATCTCTGAGTCAGGAGAATTGTTGTCCTAAAACATGAAGGAACAAACCAAATCAAAACAGGGAAAATTAGCCATTGCTTTCCTCCACTAAAAATGGAAGGAGGAACAAGTGTTTTGCAGGGAACTGTATCTGCCTAGCTGGGTCAGATCCACGGATGAATATTAAATGAAGCTCTCCTGATGAGAAGAGAGTCAAATGGGTTGACATTTTCAAACTCTACCACAAGATGTATTTTCATTTTCTCTCAGCTCAGAGAGGTTTTCTTTGTTCCCTGGTATCACATCAACACAGTCTCCCAGACATAAACCTGGTATTTTCACTTTCAAAGTACTTCACGCTAAAATAAAAGCTGATTTTGCCTCTTTTCAACTACATTAAGTACAGTCACCTCTATGATATCACAGCTCATCTTTCCTGAGAAGAGTTTTTGCTGGTTGGCTGAAAAATGAGACCCAAGCAGAAATCACCATATGGGTCAGGAATGAAATCCTCTTTTTCCTAACTGTTCTCTTACTGAGATTAAACCTGAATAACTCTCTTGTCAGCCTTCCTCTTTTAAAAGGAGAACAGGACAGACCCCAGACTTTTACCCAGAGTGATCCCTCGGAAAAAACACCCCCAATCATCTCTCTGACAGCCACCACCTCAGATCTCTCCAGCCTCACACCTGCACTGCAATCTCAGACCCAAACCCCACTGCTAATGCACTGGCTGCCAAATCATCTGCAAGGAGTAAAGCACCTTTCCTGGCAATGTCACCAGCAGGATAACTCTTGCACAGCACACAACCCCTGGGACCAACTCAAGCCACCGAGCCGTGCAGCATCTTGGCTTGTTTAATCCTTCCCCCTTCGAATCTGCCCAGAAAAAGAACCAGGCAATTTTGGAAGGTGGGTGAGGGGGCTGAAATTTTCAAAGGATTAACACTTAGCAAATGCATGTGCTTTATTAGCAAGTCCGTTTGACAGAAAAATCTGGGATTAACTCTGCTCTCATGTTCAGCATGGCAGTTCACCTCTGTTACAGTCCAACAGGGATAGCCTTAAATCCCTGTGGGATGAAAGAGTCTGTTATTCCCCTTTTGGCAGCAGTGAAAACTCGGGCTCTCTGCGCAGAATCCACGCTGACAGCGGGGAGGTGTGTGGTGAAGGGGCTGTGGGGGACAAGGGAAGGGAGACTGGCGGCATTCCCTGGGCTCGGGAGGAGATAAAAACTTACAGTGTAAGCGAGGTGCAGCCGAGAGAGAGTCACGGAGCTTTTACTGGCCACGGTGACGGCCAGCAAGCAGCCTGGGACCAGCTGTGGGCCGTTGGTGTCCAGCAGGGACACTTCCACCCTCAGCACCGTGGTGACAGTGGTGACACCGTCGGTGACAGAGATTTCCATGCTGTCCTCTGCTGCTGCTGAGCCATCGTGCACGTACTGCAGCGCGTTCCGAGTGACGTCCTCGTAGGTGAAGGCGTCGCCTTCCCAAAAGCAAACAGCACAAGTCAGGAAGAGACTGTTCAGAGCAGGAATCCAATCTGAATGACCTAAGGCCCCAGTTTAGCAGAAGACTTAATCACGTACTAAACTGGTGTTTAATCCCATCCTTACAGGGCTGTGAGTTACGAGGACATTTATTAAGGAGCTGGCAGGGCAGAGGAAAAGCTGTTAACTTCCCAGTTCCACAGACACAGCGACTCCTCCAGATTCTCAGGCAGGGCACCCATCCTCCTTTCTTCCCAGCTGATTTCTGAGCTCATAGCTAGATAGGGCTTCCCTATGGATGCATCCATATCTGCCAGGGCTATCTGACTCTAATCCTGGTCAACTAAACCAGCCATGTGGACAGGCACACACTTGCACTGAGGCAAACTCCTACTCAACTCACCCGCTCTCATGAGCTCCTGCACTCCTGCATTGTACTTCAGCACAATGCCATGATGGGGAGGCTTCACCAGCTCAAAGAAAAGACCCTCGGGAGCTGTATCCGTGTCGCTCACAGCCAACTGGATCCCTGTGCCAGGGAAAGAGAGCGTGGCTTCAGCTTCCTCAGACACTACACTGAGATATCTTTCAGGGTCTGTGAGGTGTTATCGTGATTGGAGCCAAAAACCATGTAATTCAGTCAGTACATGACAAGTAAAATAATTTTGGAGCTGCCCTAGGCCAAGAGCTGCTGGTTTCATGGAAATAATTGGTCTCCTGATGATGCCCATATTGCTACTGTGGCTCACAAGAGACCTCTGTGCAAACCCTCGGCTTAGGAGAGAGATGTGCACATGCTCATAGAGCAGGGGAGTATCTACAAACCCCCAGAGAACTTCCTGACACGAGCAGCAGTGGCTCATCCCAAACAACCTCACTCCCCACTCACCGATGGCGGCTCGGCCCCCCTGGCTGACCTCCAGGAACGGCGCCGCGATCTGGAAGACTGGAGGCTGCTGCTCTGCAGAGAGCAGGTGAATGACAAACACCATCTCCGGGGTTGTGTCTTCTCCACCAGACACTGCACACAGACAGAAACCACGGCTGAGTGTTTTAGGGATGGGTTTGCAGGGACTCTCACGTGGGAAATGCACCTTTCTGTACAAAACCACCACCCGGACGTTGCTGACTTCTCTCCCACCTTTCCAAGCCACACCTTTGTCTATGGACACACAGTTCACACCTGCCAAGAGCATTTATCTTTGCCCCTAACTCAACTCTTCTAAAACTTCTGAAAGTCTGTGTGTATACATCCTGTCTTCCACAGATCTGTTAGATGTGCTCCTAAGTCAGAACACAGACTCCATCTTGCTGGTGGAAGCCAGAAAGCATATGGAAAGGGAAGGATGTGTTAAACAAGCAAGCAGCTTATCATGGCAATTTAACTGCAGATATAACAACAGGATAAAACTCCTTGTTCACACAGGGGGAAAACAGGAATGAATGAGGCTTTTAGGATGGATCCCAGGAAACCACTGGAAAAAGATGTCTCTACTACAGCTGCAGCTCAGCTTCTAGAAAACTCCGCTGGGACTCAGATGAATTAATATTCCCCAGGCATATGTTTTTCCAGAAATTCCTACCGAGCACCCATAGGTGTGCCTGCAGCAGAAGAAAGGCCAGGGAGTAGCAGGCAGTGGGA
Organism: Pseudopipra pipra; assembly: GCF_036250125.1. Taxonomy (NCBI): domain Eukaryota; kingdom Metazoa; phylum Chordata; class Aves; order Passeriformes; family Pipridae; genus Pseudopipra; species Pseudopipra pipra. The sequence goes on from NC_087552.1 coordinate 1,379,384, forward strand.
AGGGCAGATGGATAAAAAGTGCAAGTGGTTCACATACCTGTGAATCGGAAGTTCACGGACTCTGGGAGACCTGGCAGGACAAAACACAAGCACAGAGTCACTGCGGGCGGGACAGGAAAGCACCCGCTGACGTGGATTTGGAGACTTTTGGAGAGAGCAAGTGCTGACATTCAGCCAGACACGAGTCTCTCCTCCCCAGGGAGGAACAGCAGCAGTCCAGCTCCCTGTAGGTCCTACAGGGAACACAGTGAGCCTCACCTGCAAAGGAGAAGGTGATGATCTCCCTCAGGTGAGGAGCTGCGGTCGGCGGGCGATAGGCAATCCTGCCGTGGTTTATGTCTGCCTGGGTGAAATACCTGACAGGGGACAGAGGCCTGTCCCTGTGCTCCACGATACCTACGGAGGCAGAGAGACCAGCGTGAACAGGAGGAAGCCACTTGACTCCACGGCTGCAAGTGGGGTTAAGGAAGGAGGTGTTTGGAAGCCAAGGAAGGAGGCTGAACAGGTTAACAGGTGCCTCCACGGGACGATGCTCGAGGGGAAGATGCACTGTGCTCAGGAAACATGGTTTTCTGCCATGTTCTGAACAGGGTCACTTGCCTTGGCCAGGAAGAAGAGGGACAGTCACGTTGAACAGGATTTTCTCACTGGGAACCTCTGGGTCTACAAAGGAGAGGTGATGGGGCTCAATCACTGTCACACGGTCCTCCAGCACCTCAATAAACACATTAGACCAAGAGCATCAAGGCCAGAGACAAGGAAAGGTTCACCCAAAAATGCATTGAAAGAGAATTGCTAAAGTTAAATACAAGACAATCTTTGAATGTAAAGGCCTAGTTCTTAACCCCAAAGCTGACACCCTGTCCCCTGCAGATGTACAACCTCCACACTCACAGCTGGACAGGTTTCTCTTCTGACCTAGAGCAACTAAAAAGAGAGAAAGGAAAACCTAGTCTGATCAAAACCTCCCTGGACAAAGACATAAGTCACTGCCTACATAGTTTTCTGGTACAGTCTGATGTGGCTGGACTTGATTTTCTTTTAAGAGTAATTCTAAAAATGACTCAGCCCTTTTATTGGAATAGAGAGTAGCTTTTCCCTCTTTGTTTTAAACCTGTCTAAAACTGCTCTGATCCTTCCATAACAGGATTATTATGAGCCAAAGGCAGGCAAGACATTACAGGAATTAGGGTGCTGCATGAAAAGACTTAGGTGCCCAAAAGCAGTTAATTTGCATGTGTTCATGAAACTTAATCCTGCAGAATTAACAGCTCCAAGAAGTCACTGAATTAAACAGCTCAGTGGGTATGAAAAGCATCCAGCTCATTTCATAATCCTGAGCAAAATAAGGAGAAAACGAGCTAAATTAAGGATACAGGCAATTAATTAATCTGCTTTGGAACACGAAAGGTTCAGGAACAGGAATAAAATCCTTTCACCAACATGGGGGGAACAGGTAACTTGAATTAAAAACAGTACCTATGTTATGTCCACTTTAACCACCAAAGAGTCACCAAACTTTTTCTGACCTTTCCCAGCAGGACAAGTCAAGACTAGAGGGATGGGAAGACTTCACATATAGGAAGTCTAATTCTGAAGGAGGCTGAAGACAAATGAACAGAACTCCATCACATTGAGGCAAGGAAGTGCAATTTTATGATGGAAAGATTTAAGGTTATGGTTGCTTCCCTGTTGCCTCCAAGGCCTATTTGTCTCTCCCGAAGGTAGGACTCTCAGGTGGTGAGGTAAAGTGTATTTTATGGCCCTATTGAATTTTGTGGTGTGTAATTAGCTATAAAACCCAGCTCCTCGTGGCTCTGCCAGACATCTCTCCCATCAATTTCGTCAATAATGACAACAACAGAAAGTCGGGAGCAGAAAGATACATTGCTCCAAGTAGCAGTCTGAGCATGTTTTATTACCATGGGAAAGGTCACCGCTATTTTAAACCTTGACAAGGCCACTGTGCCGTGGAGTTTTCACTCATCCCTCTCCCATCACCTCCTTTGGCCTTTCCTGGTCCTGTCTGGCAGGCAGGAGACAGCAGGAGTAGAAGGGAAGGCTGGACTTCACCCACATGTGATGGGGACATGTGGAGAAGGCTTACCCCAAAGTCTGAGCCTACAAAATCAGCTTTAAACTTCAAGATCACCTTTTCCATTAACACAGTCTAGACATTCATCACTTTTAATACCGAGTTTTTCAACGTTCCATGGTATTTTCTCCACCCTCCCCACCATTTACTCTTCTAACCCTTCTTGTTTTCCCATTCCTACTCCAGCTGTCTGGTGTATCACTTACAGCCATGTGCAAAGAGGAGCCCAGGGAAAGCTGAGGTGCTCTGGGTGTCTGGGGCAGAACAGCAACATTGAACACGTGGCTTTCCAAGGTGGTTTGTGGACTGGCAGAGCTGGACACCTGGAAAGGAAAGATCATGTGAATGGATACCTGACAGAACACCCCTGCATTTCTACTGCACTTCATACTTTCTCTCTCCTTTCCTCCTGGTCTGGGAAGGCCTTTCCCTTTTCTGCTTCCCCCAGTCCCTACCACAGATTTCCTCAGTTTTACTCCAACTGCCTGTGCAGCTTAGTGGAACCTTTCATCCCAGGAACAGCAAAAATAGTGGCTTCTTAAACCTTCCTCCCCCCCTCAAAATGAGATTGTGCTGACAAAGGTCAAAATAACTGGTCTTTTACTAGTGGCACTGCCTTGGCAGTGGTTCCCTGTGATCCCAACAGCTTCCACGACAGGTTGTGTTTCACAGACCCACAAACATTTTCCATACACCACTATAACACCAAAAGTGAAGGCAAGGGCATCTAACTCATAATTGCAGGTCTGCAGCAAAGACATATAAAGCAAATGCTGTTGAATTGCTAAAAATTCAGAGGACCAGAACCATTCCCTAGAGATGAGCCTGCACATGTTCCCAGCAGTCCTGAGGTGAGGTAGACAAAGAAATACAGTTCCCTTTGTGAAGCTCCATTTCAAGAAAACGCATAAAAATACATGTTGTGATTAAATGAACGACATGATTTTAGCCATTTGTTGCACGTGCTCTGTCACAATACTGATGAAAGCAACGTGTTGGCCCTTTCTGAGGTGCCCCAACCCAGGGCTCAAGGCTTGGACAGCTGTGCCACGGCGTCCCAATGTGATCCCAGTAACCCCAGCTCCCTCTCATAGTTCTCCGTACAATTATTGCTCCTGCTCCCAGATACCAAACCCAAACATCCAACTCATGCAAAATGCATGGTCTACAAGAGGAACGCAGCAATTAAGCTAAAGATTAGCTTGTTCAACACTGACGCTCACAAATTCCTCATTATCACTTATGTTAATTACTTTAGAAATTACCTTAATTGCCTCTCCGGTGCTACAGTAATTGCTTCTGCCTTGTAAACCAGATGTAACAAACACTGAGTGCGAGTGTTGGCGTGGGCTTAGCGTTAGGGGAGGCTGTTAAACCTCCCCAGCAAACAGCAAGGACCTGTCTGAGGAATTTTATGGCTGTTAAACCTGGGGGGAGGTGGGATTTATTTTAGTTTTCCAGCTGCTGGGGAGTTCTTCTACCTTTTTGTCTGTTTGCAAGACAAAGGACTCTCCAGCCAAAATCAAATTATTAGCTTAGGGGAGGCAGCAGGAGGGTTGTGTGTGGCTTTGGGGCTTGCAAAACCATTTTTAAAAAGGCACTTGGAACACTTGGTGGAAATATTACAGGTGTTATGAGAGGGTGATGTATTTGCCAGGCAGCACCAAGGGGTCAAACCTCCTGTCTGAGCTGCAAATGGGGCATCCAAACATCCGGGATATGAGCTGCACGTCATCTTCAGGCACCCAACGTGTACCTACAGACACATCAGCCTGTGTGCAAACACAAGTGTTTATTGACCTGTGCCATTTTTAAAACCTGAGATCACAGGATACAGGGAGCAGCAAGAGGAGTCATCTCAAGAGAATTGCCACGTGACCCCTCCAGGAATTTATTTTTATACTAATTTATATCAATTCCCTTCAGGAATTAATTTGATGAGGAATACCTGGAACTGGAAGGAGTCGCTCTCCACTTCAGCTCCGGAGTGCCTGTACCACACAATGCCATCGTTGATGTCCTGCTGGGTGAAGGAGGTCGTGGGGGAGGCTGCTCTTCCATCAGGCAAAAGCTGCCACGGGTCTGCGGGGCCGTCCGCCGGCATCGGGACCAGGAGCACCACTTCCCCTGGGAAAAGCAAAGGGCACTTGTGAGAACACAAGGAGGGAGAGGTGCCTTGCAGCAGGCTCTCCATCTTCCCTTCCAGGGCACAACCTCGGGGTCAGAACGCAGCAGACTCATCTCTTCAAGGTCAGCTCTTTTCTAGTTCTTTTTGGAACTTATTTATGCTGAAAAGTCCACCCAGTGGATTTTTCTGAACAGAAATCTCCAATTGCACTTAGCTTTTTTGAGGTTCACATCAGAATTAGCACTTTGTTAATTAATTCTGTTAAACAGATTGATAATTCTGATGACTGATTATTAATCATTCCGTTGTGCAAAATACCCACCCCATCTCATTTCCCTAAACCACCCTCGAACAGTTGGAGCAACAAGAAAATAATTCAGCAAGCTGAAATATCACACTTCCATTTGATCATCCAACCCTGTGCTAATATTCCCTTATCAGTGCCCTAATTACATTCCAAATCTTATGTGTTTGCTCCTGGGAGTTCCCCTAAAAATCTAAAAATCAAATTACATATTTTCTACAGGTATGAATATCTTCTTCATCACTCACAGAACTAAGTTAGGCAGATAAGCCCTCTCAGATTCAGGACTCATTTTCCACATTTCTCTCTGTTAATTTTTTCCCTCACTTTCTGCAAAACAGTATTTTAGATAAATATTTGAAGATCATTGATTTTTGCTGCTTATTCCTCACCTGCAGCTACAAACCCGTTTGTGTTCTCGCAATTAATCACAGCAGAGATAATTATGGTGATACAAACACAGGATTATAAATTTTAGTTAGGGTTGGGCAGCAGGAGACAAGCTCCTCGGGGAAAAAATTCCTGTTTTCATGTAAATGCTTATTAAAAACGAGAAGACAGACCTTCATCTGCAGAAAACTAAAGGGGAAATACAAATGAATTATTTCTCTTCTAACCTGCAGAACTCACATGATCTCTGCTTCCATCAGGTGCTGGCAGCTGTCATAGAAAACAGCCCGTCCTCACAGCAAAAGGCAATAAAACCCCACGGATGTTGCTAGAGGGACCCTCTAATTTTCTCTGGCTCAGCAAATTAAATGTGGTATCATTTCTTAGAAATGCATAATATGTTATTTAAAGACATGGTTTTAGTGAAGAAAATGGTGATGCTGAGTGGGAAAAGAACGTTGGTTTTTTTTCTCTCCACATTTCCTTTCCCTCCACATATGATGCCTTCTCTGTTCCATCCAGTTTCTCTCCGTTTATTGCTCCCAGAACCTTCCATGCTCCTCCTCAGCCTGTTCCCAGAAAACACTTTCTAAGCACAGGGTTGCCAGGGAAAGTCATTGCTCTGAGAGATGAGCTCAGAGCCTCCCCAAAGGAATCTGGGGACAAGAATTATCCACAGTTGCAAATGTCACTAATTCCTGTTCGAGCCAGCAACCCCTTCCATTGGTACAAATTAAATCAAATGTCATGGAATTTAGGGAATTCTTCAAGGTAAACTTTTGCTCAGAAGTTTCTAGAGACAGATATTACCCTGTGCTCCTCTTAAACTAGGCATTCATTGTAGAACAGCATCTTTTAGCAGTAAGATTCTGCTCTCTCAGGGCTGTAAATCCACCAGGATTTCACTCCCACTGGAGAAAGGACAGGATCAGATAGATGACCAGGCAGGGCAAAAGTACTTTGTTACTTTGCATGCCCATTTGAAGTGGAAAAAGATCAGTTTGGCAGCACTTATCCAGTGTAGTATTATAAGGAAATATTCCCAAAAATTCTATTGGATGTGGACAAAACCCCATGGAAGTGGGATGGAAAGCTGCTCTTTGACAACAGAATTCCAAAGATATTTACCATGCCTGGGCTGGTCCTTGGTGATGGTGTAGGTGATCTCGGAGTCCCGGGCACCGGGTAGCTCGGCGTGCAGGATGGTCTTGGAGATCTGGAGCATGCCTCCCTGGGGCACCCACACCAGGGAATTTGTCACCAGTCGAGGGCTCCTGTCACCCTGAGGGCAGAGGGACAGCAGGAAAAGGCTTATTGGAATGTCAGTAAACTGCCCTGACGGAAACAGATTTTCAAGGGAAAAGGATCAAGAGTATTCTGGAATTTCTCGTGCATCCCACCCTGGTTGTCTGCTTCCAGAGGGGTTGTGCACCCTTCACCTGTATCCCTCAGACCCAATTCTCAGCCTGTACAACTGACCTTGTCCTCTGATTCCTAATTTCCTGTCGCTGACCCTAAACCCTCCTGACCTGAGTCTCCCTCCACAATTTTGCCCTTTATCACCATCCTCATTCTCTCTGAGCATCCACCAAAAATCTTTTGCTACTCAGTGGGTTTTCTAGCCTTCAAATTATTCCTGTGGCTTTGTTTTTTTTTTCCAAATCTTTATCCCACATTAATTCAAGGTACTCGAAACGCGCATGTCGGGGCTGGACGCAGGAGCGGTTTCGGACTTTTAATTTGCCTGCCGGGGTTCCTGTCACAGCACGTACCTCGGGAGCGATCCTGATGCGGAACAGGATGTTCTGGAAGTGGAACCCATCGTTCACCTGCAGGAGAACGGCGTCATCCCGGGTGGCAGAGCCGTCGTGAGCGTAACGCAGCCGGCCCCCCGCGAGCTCGTCCGGGCGGAACGTGCGGACGGAAGACGCCGAGTCCCCGGGAGCTCTGAGCAGCTGCCCGTGGCGTGGAGGCTCCACAACCATCAGCACGACGTCCTGAGGATTGTCACTGTCCCTCACGCCAAGCAACTGCTCTGTTATCGTCCCGCTGTCCCCTCTGCCGACGAGGAGGGGCTCGTTTCTGATCACAGACGGGGCCTGAAACGCAAAAGCAGCTCTGAGGTGGTTGCTGAACCTTGGAGATTGGATCATGATTAAAGTCTGGAATGAAAAGTTTGGGGTTAAGGAAACCAGCTCGCTTCATCCCTGGAAATCTCCTGTTTCTAAGAAGCAGAAAATCACCCTCCACACCTTTCTCCCCTGTGGCCAGATCTAAGAATATTTAGCATTTAGACTGAATTAGTCACATTAAAAGAAGATTCTCATGCCACAGCAAGCTTAGGAAAGCAAAAAACTTGGGAGAAAGTATCTGACTCCAGCTGATCTTCGTTAGCCTTTTGAGATGACAGCAAAATGGGTGTCATCAGCACCAGCAGTTATTTAATTTTTAAGATTCCCCACAGCCTTATTCAACCTACACCAAAGATTCCACATTTCTGCTGGTTTAAATTAGTTCTTTACTTTTTAGTTGTCAAGAAAGTTTAAATCTGCAGTGTCTATTGATCCCAATAAACACCCTTTGCCATTGGGAATGCGCTGCCTCAGGAGGGAGGAGATCCCACAGGGACAAAGCCCTGGGAACATTCCTGCTGCCACATCACCTGTGCACGACTTCTGAGGGTTATTACGGATCGACAGGCAAAATTCCTACCATTAAAGCTCACTTATGTATTCTGGGGCAGCCACTGCAGCTCTTACTTAGGTGAACGTCCTACTGGGGCAAACAGGAATTAGACTGAGCAAAGATCTCAGTGCCAGCCAGAATCAATATACACCCAGCAGGATCCAAATCCACACTTTGTCTTACACTAAAGGACAAACTAGAACACTTCTAATTTCCAGAAGTTATGGGAATGACTAATATGGAATATAAATTACTCGTGGTGGGGATGGAGGCTGAGCCAGGCTTGTAGGCAGGAAGGAGTCGGCACTAGAAGAGTTCTTATCAAGCCATTTAATGCCTCTCTGAGGATGCACTTTAAAGTCTCTTTATTTGTAAGAATATGCCAAGTAGCCACAACTTCTGCTAGAGCTCTCCACTCTGGAAAAAGCTCAGTGCAAAGCTGCAAAGCCTCCTTGGAAACCTGGCCCCAGTTAAGATGCCTGTACCACCTCTGGGGTGAGGCCCCTCCACAATATTGCTCCACAGACTTTAAACAACCATAATAAAAGACAGGGGCACTTGGCAGTACCATCAGCTTGCCCAGAAGTGGGGAGCAGTTTAAGAGACACACTTTAAACAGCTCATGCTGATTTAATTCCCAACTGTCCTAGAACAGAGTGTTAAGCTTGAGTGTCAAAGCAGCCCTGCCATCGGGATCAATCACGGCTCAATTGCCCTGCAGTAAGAGGCTGAACCAGAGCATCCGCAGATCCAAAGGATAATTGGAGCAGCAGGGACTCCTTAGCCCTCCCTGATAATTTCTCTATGATTGCACAGCTGCAACTCCCTGCACAAGCAAAATGACACAGGCCAACTTCTTCAGTCACTTCCCCAAGTTCCCTTCTTCCATGTGGCTCTTGGCTGCCTCTCTTAAGGGAGAGCTGAGTCTGATTTGCCTGACCTGAACTCCAGCTCGAGTTCTGCCCAGCTCCTTTGTTATCCCTGCAAGAAACCAGGGCTCCAAATGGTACAAAATTCAGGGTTGTTTCCAAGCTTGGTTACGTTACCTCTGTTGAAAACGCCTGAATGTTGATCACCTCAGGGAGGGAGAAGGATTGTTCATCGCTGACCTTCAAGGAAAACTTTCCTTTCCTAAAAAAGTCCCCAACAAGTCAAAACACAGGATAATATAAATTAATGAAGTGCTTTTGCAGGACTCAGTAATGATAAACATATTATATATTCAGTAAAAATGACTGGCTCAGTGACACAAGCTTTAACTCAAGTTTTTTCAGTTCTGTTTTTATAGTATTTTTTCCTGAGGATTCACAACAGTCACAACACGCAATAAAATACCTTTAGCTCTGTAATAATACACCCTCATTTCCCTTTAACTAATGTTATCCACATCGGATGGCACCTCCAAGATAAAGTGCCAACTCTAAATGTCAGCTCTTTGCTGCAAAAGAAAAAAGTCACTTTTCTGGCCTCAGAACAGAAGCTCCAGGATTGCCAGGATTAACCCTCAGTTATAGCATGATAGAGCATAAGTAAATTGGTAGCTGAATTAACAGCAGGGAGAGGTGTGCTTCCCTGCAGGAATGCTTCCAAGGAAGGAGGAAATACCTGTTCTCAAGACACATGCCTTTTTTTTTAAGGCAAAAGCCCAGCAAAAAGTCTCACCTGGGTCTGTCTTGGCTGTGCACGAAGCGGACCCTCCTCTCCTGCACATCCCTGCAGCTGAAGTGGTCTCCTTGGCTCAGCAGCACCTCCTGCCCGGCCACCACCACCAGCAGCCTGCCGTTGGAGGGAATGCTGTCCAGGTGGAACAGGAGCTGGCCCGTGCCACCGCCCGGATCACACACACCCAGCAGCGACAGGTCCAGGGGTGTCACCCCGCCAATGCCGACGGTGAGGGTGCCGCTCGCTCGGGAGCTCCAGGGATGTTCCCTGGCTGCCATGAAACAAGGGAGAGGTTATTACTGAAGGAATTACCACGGGCAGTGTTGGCATCGTGCCTGTCACCACCATTCCTGGGGTAACAGAGCAGACCCTTACGATTCCCTGTTCACTCCTGACCCAGGTGGAGAAACACCACCTTCGAAAATTGCAATCCACCCCAAACCCCACCATGACTTCGGCAAATCACTTCCCATCTTGATTTCCCCATCACAGAACAACATACTCTGGCTTGCCCTGCAAGATAGACTTGTAAATCTTCATTTAGAAGAAAGGAAGGATAAGCAACAACTGAAGTTGATTTAGGAAGGGATTTCCCCCAAGATATTTTGTCATTTGTTTTACACTGATGATAAATGATGCTGCTGGAAAGATGTGCCTCCACACTTAGCCAGGTAACTTCACTTAGAAAACCATGTACATGTACATCTCATGAAACCAAAAAACTGGAGAAAAATAGCTGCTGACTTTCAACAGGAAAATGCACAAAAGTGAATTCTGAAAATGTGACTGAATGAACGCTTCTTCTGGCCTTAAAATCTGCTGGAAACCTGCCGGCTCAGTCACTTTGTCATGAGAGACACTCACCTTCTTCACACTCTCTGGTGCGTGTATTGCCATAGAAACCCTGGCCACAGGCAGAAACACAAATGTGATTCTTCAGAAACGTGGTGCTGTCACAGAGGTGGCACAGGCTGTCACTGTCACACTCCAGGCACCCAGGAGGACAAGCTGAAGCGGATGGAAAGCACAACCCCACTGAGACACTGCAAAATCAATGCAGCCACTGGTGCACAGAACAGAAACACTGCTATTTGTGTCTTACCCACCTGACAGAAATAGTCAGAGGAAGAGGCAAAGACTTAAGAGCTGCCTCATTTGACCACTGCCACGACATCAGGCCCCTGTGCTTACCTGTGCACTTCTGCTTTGCGTGGTCTGCATAATATCTCTCCCCACACTTGGGAACACAACGAGTGTCCAAGAGGAAGAACGGGGCTTGGCAGAGGCTGCACTCGTCTGCTGCTCGGTGACACTGAAGGCAGGGTTGGTCACACCCTAAAAAGTCACATGCAAAAAGTTCAGCACGACACCACCTTGGAGACAAGGAGGGGAACGTGTCAGACTCCAGAAGAACTCACTCTGGCACGTGTCTGATTCCCGGTAGAAAGCTGCAGGGCACTGTTCCACACAAGCCCCTTCGTGGAGGACGTGGCCCTCCATGCACTGCAGGCAGTCAGTCCTCTGGGGACCTTTACAGGTGTTACAGCTCCAGTCACACTCTGCAAGAAAACAAAAGCCACTTCAGGGTGGCCCTTCCTGGGGTGCTCACCCCACACAAGGGCTTTGCACTGCAGGAATATAAGCCCCTGGAGCAAAGAACATAGTAAAACCTGTTAAAACACTAAAAAAAATAGGAGAAAGCATGATTTGTGCTGAGTGAATTTATCCCTGGAGCAGCAGTGCTCCTTGTATGCCAATGTGGAGTTTGTGGCTCATTAGCAATTAATTCACCCTGCATCATCCAGCTCATGCTTTCAAAGAACTCTGACCAAAAGAAAATGATATCGCTGTCCCTCACAGTCTGAACGTCCCTCTGGAAAGTCCACTGGCCAGGAACACATTGGATCCAGATGGGATCAGACCTGCCCTCACATGCCCTTGTACTATCCTTGCTCCAGTATTCAGCAGAGTCCCAGCCACGCACACGTGCCCAGGGACTCCTCAGGCTGCCACCACCTTTTCCTCACTTAATTCCATCAGGGAACACTCTGCTGGGGAGTTCTGCGAATCTTTCAAGCCACATGTCTCTAAAACCATTCCAAACTGCTGTTCCTGCAGCCATCCAGTGAGGCAGGATTTAATGAGACGGAGAGAGAGGCAGGTAAGCACAGGAGGCCTGACAGACACCCTAAAAGAGCCTTCTCCTGGCAAGCTCCCTCGTGACTCAGCTGACCCGTGACTAAAGGAATTGCTGGACCTGACCCCTGCAAACTTTGCTGGCTCAGTTACTGAATCACTTACAGGAGAGCGATTTGCAGTAATCTTGTTCCACTGAAAGGCTCAAGTATGTGACAGCAGGCTGCCCAAAAAGAGAGGAAAATACTGCAAAAACCTCGTGAGCAACCTGTCACTGAACAATTTCCCCCTTTTTAAAGCAGGCCACCTGCCACGTAACGGATTCTTAGCCAAGGCACTTTAATTACTCATTATTAATTTTTTTTATTTTTTTCCTGAAAGCAGCAACGCGTTTTTCACCTCTGCAAGTCTTGCTGGAAAAATCCAGGTAATACTGCTGAGTACAGCTCTCATACTGGCACTCTCCAAACAGCAGGACTTTGGCAGGATCTCTGCACGAAGTACAGCTGGCAGCCGAGTCACAGCTCCAGCACTGGCTGCTGCAGGCTGTGGAAAGACAAGAAAATCAGTGAAATTCCTGATGAACCAGCCAACTGTACAAGTAAAAATGGCATCATCCTGCAGCCTTGCTACTCCTCTTGTCCTCCCTGACAGACACCTATGGAGATTTTGGAGTTTTGGCTTGTTATGTTCCTTTTCACAGCCTCCAAAATGGAAAGAGCCTCCTTCTATCTGGACTTCTATCTGTCTTCATAGACTAATGCTTACTCTCCTCTGGACAAGTGAGGGTAAAATATTGATCCTGAATCCAAATCCCCAAAAAAGAGCTTTCCCTGTCTCTGTTTTTCTTACTTCCTTTAATCAACCTGCATTTCACACGATTCTTTACCCAGAAACACAAAAATTTTGAGAGGATGGCAGACTGCTGCAAATCCAGGCAGCAAACTTTGGTGAGACCAAAGGCCCATTTAGTTTCTCTTAACATTTCCACCTTTTTATCTGCACACAGTGTGAAACTCTGGAGCTGCAGGGAGCAACAAAGACGCCAGGAAAAAAATTAATTCAGGGATTTACTTAATCTAGGATCAAAGTCCAGAGGTTCAGAATATTTCAACTCACCTCTTTGATGTCCAGGAACCAAACTTCTCAGGAGGCTGTACTAACAGTTTAGGTGCTAAATACTGACATGCTAATTCAAGACACAGTTGTATAACCAAAAAACCTCCAAATACGAAAGTAAATGTGAAAATACCTTTGTTGCTCTCATTGAAACAAAGCCCCAGTGTTCTTCAAAAGAGTTAATTGTTTTAGCTCATCTAAAAAATGTCACAGAAGGTCTGTTTTTTGCTGAGGTGCAAATGACTTCCAGCAAAACGTGTACCTGAAGAACCTACTGGCTGCTTTTAGGTGCTCTGGTGCCAGTCTGATTCCACTTCACTTAAGAATACATGAAAAAAATCACTGTTTCTAAGTGCTACAAAGAACCAACTATTAAAAACACTGTAAAACATTCTACAGGAGGTCTAAATCCTTAGAAATCAGGTTACCCAGGGAGGCATGCCAGAACAGTAAGCCAAAAACGCATCCCAAAGCAATCCTGCCTGCTTGTTTTATCAGCACGACTCTGTATCTGCATTTTTAAGCCCATGAAGGACTCGTTAAGCTTTGTGCTGTTCCTGGGCCAGGATGTTGTTGAGTTTAAAAATATCTCCCAGAGTCCAAACGTGCACTCAGCATCTCCCTGAACTTCATTCCAACCCCGAGTTCCTCAAAAGTGCAATGAGACTAAAATAAACGCTGAAGAGAGACCCAATTTTCTCAGCCTAACAGCCAACCTCCGATTAAACAATTTTCATTCCCTCCAAGTGGCAGTTTCCCAGCAGCCTGGGACAGTTTATATCTCCATGGCTTATCAGCAGCACTTGAAAAGGCACAAGTGACACTTGGAATGACAAAAATCCAAGGCGCCAACACACTTGGCTTTGAGCCTCCTGCTCCAAGGATTACAAACACTTCTTAAAAAGCCATTTGCAATAAGAAGATTAGAGAAGCTGAATTTGCTTGCAAAAAAAAATCTGTTTGCATTTGAGCCCCTGAACCAGATTCAGGAAGGGTGCAGGCCTCAGGAACATTCCACGGGTACCTTGATGTCCTGAGGCAGGAGGTATCAATAGGAAAGTTTCAATAGAAAGGGGTGTGTTAATTAGGAAGGGAGATATTCTGGTGCAGTTAGCAACACAGAGCATCCACACTGCAGGAGAAAACAGTGAATATTTCGTAGAGCTTGTAGGAAACTAGCCAGGACAATGAGAAGCTTTATTTTTAATTCTTTTTTATTGCTTTCCTTTTTTCATTATTACTGAGTAGCCTTTTTTTTTTTTCCATCAACAGAAGAATGGTACAAAGTCTTCCAGCTATTTTCTTGAACTTATGTAAGGTGTCTCCATACCTGCTGATCATTTGGAAATAATAGTTCCAGGAGAACCATCTATTTCAACAAAAGGCAGGTAAAGCTGACAACCACATCGGTTTCCTCCTACAGGACCTCATCAGTGAAAAAATTGGGTCTGGATAGGATGACACTGATACCTGTGCTCACTGCAACAGAGTTATTTTATCATGAGTCCAGAGAATTTAAATCAGGGTAATGCAGGACTTCACCAATCTGAGTGCTCAGGTTCATAGCAACCAAACCACTTAAGTGTTCACTCATTTTTAGGCGTGTATATTGTAGTGGGGCAATTCAAGCAGGTTTTTTTCTATTTTTTACGTCTCTGGGCCACATCATTTTGCATTTTGGAACATCAAGCCCAGTGATCACAGAGGAATAACCCAGGGCCAAAGAGAATATAGAATAATAAAGGAAAAGAGGAGCCCCAAGAGATTCACAAGGGATGGCAGGAGTAGGATAAAGCATAACCGGACTTAAACCAGATCAATTCCAGCAGATCATTAGGAGGCAACAATATCACAGCTCAGCTCTGTCAGGGCTGTGCCTGCCAAGCACAGCCCTGTTTCTACTGGGGTTTCACATGTGGAAAAATGGACATAAATGCTGCAATACAGCTCCCACGGCATGTACTGGCAGGTAGTGCAGTGGGGAAGGGGTTTGCCTTCATAAGGATTGATTAAAACTGGTCTCAACTTGTCAAGTTTCCACAAAGCCCAGAATCCATCCTACAGAAACTCTCCTGCAGATTTTCACTGTGGGACCCAAACCCTGTCGTCTTTGGGGTCAATAACAAAACTGCAACTGTTTCCAAATTTCAGTCCTGCTGCAGGCCCTGCTCCCGAGGCAGCTGATCACCTCTGTCAACTCACATCGGGGTTTTAGGCACTTGAAATCTTGCTTTTCCAGGCAACAGGAATGGCAAGCAAAGGAACAAGAAAAGACATGTCGGGAAAGGAGGAAGGAGAGGTGGCTGGGGAGAGGCACTCACGTGTGCAGGTGTGCCTGGCATCCCTGTAGTATCCCGGGGAACAGCCCGGTGCACACGTGCCCGTGTGGGACAGGACCAGGCTGGAGTTGCAGGAAGAACAGGCAAAAGGACCCTCCGCGGTGCAGGTTTTACAGGAGGGGTGACACCCTGCAGGGACAGCAAAAACAAGGGTTTGTGTTCAAGGGAAAGCAGGCTCACCTCTTGTGCTTCTTACCCTGACTGAACAGATTTAAAATACCACAGTGGATGAGGCCAGTGTACCCTATTAATTTCTCCAGAGAGGGTAAACACAAAATTATTAGTCTGTTTTATTTCTTGACAGGCCTTTAACTAAAGATTGATGCCATCATTACACCTATCAGGTCAAATTAATCATGAGTGAGAGCGGGCAAAGGAATTAGAGAAGCGACTGCCCTGCGCTGTGCTGGGGATCTTCCAAGCCAGCACAAAACACCATATGAGCTCTGACATACTCTGAATAATGCAAAACTCCTTTTAAATGAAGCCTTTAAACCAAAGGGAAGAAATGTTATCCCGAGGCCTAAATTTCCAGGAAGGCAACATCTGTCTCCCAGGTGCCTTTCCAATCAAGTGACACGGAGGATATTTCATGCGGCTCTGAGACCTCATTTGTCAAAAACAGGTAAATAAACACGCAGTTCCTGAATGCTGGAGAGAAGCTTTGAAATATTACCCATCAATTGTTAGACTGGATGAGGAAATGCCACTTCCTGCAAAGGAAGCATCTATATCTTAAATCTTAACGTCCTGAATTTCTTGTCTTGATTACTTTCTCTGAAATTGCAATGCCCTGTGCTCAGCTTTGGGCTTTACCAGGTCTCTGTCAGCCACAGAACAAGAAAAGCAACCTATTTCCTCCTAAGAGTCCCAAGGAATGTAAAGCAGCTCAGACAATGACTGGAACATGAAACCACATCAACAACAAAAAGCGGAGGAGATGCAGGGACAGGTTATAAAAGAAAATGTGCCATCAGTGCAGCTTCCCCCATGCAGCCGAATTAAATTGGCTTTTTGTTTCAGAAGCTGCCACAAACGATCACCTTTTGGGCCATTACTGGAGCAAGTCAATCCCCAGCGAGAGACCTCGGATGATGTTCCATCTCAGGTCGCAAAACATCCCGAGAAATCCCTACCAGCGGGAGCTCTGCTCCCAGTGCAGTGTCCTGCCAGCTGGGCGAAGCTTCTCTACTAAACAGGAGCTGTTTGGTGGGACATCTCCCAGGTGGCTCCTTGCAGCCACCCGAGGCCCCTGGAGGAGCTACTCACGTTTGCAGGCTCCGCCCTGGGCGTAGTGTCCCGCCGGACAGCCGGGAACGCAGCGATCCCCCAGGAGCAAGAGACGGGAGCTCCGGCACTTCAGGCAGACGCTGCCCGTGTCCCACAGGTCGGCCACGCACTGCTGGCACAGAGGGTGGCAGTCTAAAGGGAGCAGGGAACAAGACAGGCTGTGAGCACGGAGGGAATTCAAGGAAGGCATTAAGGATGTAACTTCCAGAGCATCCTCTTCCCCATCCTTAAACGAGCTTGGGAAAGCTTTGTACAAAGCCAGCTCGAAGGTCTTCACTTCCCAAAACCTTTCACTGATTTTTAGGTGCCTCTGTCTTACAAGTTTATCTTTAATTCCACTGGAAGCCATCAGCATTCACCTCCCTCTGCTCCCACCGTGGAAAAAGCAAAGAGCACAACCTGTACAGCTGTGTGACCTTCTCCTGTTGTTCCTGCTGTTCAGATTTTCCCACACAAACTAGACATCCATCCTCTGAGGAGGCCACTGCAGCCCTCAAAGCCAAGCCAAGAGCGGTATCACAGTGCCTCCAAACCTTTTCCTTTTCCCATTTTTCCCCAGCAGCACCACGCTCGTGTCTCCTGACCTCTGCCTGAACTCAGGTGCTTCCAAAGGTTTGACAACAAGCCTTTTGTGTGCACAAAGGTGCAGTGTAAGACAACCTGGAAGCCAAATTAATCCTCATTATGGTAATTCACAAAATTATAAAGGAAATGACGACTGTCTTGAAAGAAATGTAATAATGAGGCTTGATTTGAGTACCTGGCCTCTTGTCAGGTCTCTGCTGAAGGTTCAACTTTCTGTCTTTTGTCTCTTGTGACAGCAGTACTACAGATTGCCAGGCAATCTAATTTTACAAGCTGAAGACAGGCTCACATTGGAGCCTGGAGGAATTCTGCATCCATACCTGCAGGAAGGCAACAGTGACTGGAGTCTAACCCCAGCCTGTGGGCAAAAGGTTCCATAAACACAGCACAAAAACAAGACAAAGAAAATTTAGTGTGTCCAAACAACCTGCTGTAAATAACTAGACTCTCCCAAACTAACATTTAAAATGTAAGTATCTACAAAACTATGTGCTGCTGCAGCAGAGGTTTCTCTTCAGAGCCTCTATTTTTGCTCCTGTGTACGCAAAGAGTTTTCTCAGTTACTGCTTTAGGATAAATCAGCCCCATCACTTCTCTTGTTCCTTTGCAAGCCTGGAGATCAAAGAGCACACAGCACCAACTGAAAACCCAGAGCTGACGCTCATGGTGAATTTGAGGGACATTGGGGAACGAGTGGGAGAGCGAGGGAAGAACTGAAGTGCTTTGTTTTGGAAAAGATGATTTCAATTTTTCACAGCAGGCTCCCTTTGAAGCCAGGACTAACAGAAGGGGGGTGTTTTCTCTGTGCTTCTCAGTAACACCACACAGCTCTATGTGTTTCCTGCTTCAGCCTTCTCCCTGATAATCCTCCCTCCAGCTCAGCCAGCAGGCATGTTACTGCCTGGGGGATTTGGCTTTTTGGAGGCTTCACATCCCCCCTTGGTTGCAGGTCAGTGTAACACAGTTAGTTAATTCCCTTTAGGCTCCTTCCAGTATCCCAACTGGATTTTCAGGGCAGCTCCTAGTCCCAATGCCTCCCTTCTCATGTTTCTCAGACTGCCTCCCACTGTCCAAACAAAATGTTTTCCTGCTTCCCTTTCAGCTGGCTCTGATTTCCTCCTTGTCAAATCACCTCTCCGCTAAAATAACCTCAACCACCTTCCCTACCACTGATCTTCCTATAAAGCAATTTTTGCTGTTAAGTAAAATGGAATTACTTACACAGATTTCCAGAGTTACTTGGCTTTCATGCCCTCTTTAGCTTTCTCCTAGCAAATAAACCAAGAAAACAGTGCCCTTTCTACATGGAAAGTATCTATTACAGGTTGTTCCAAGACGCAGAAGGCTGGCTGGGGAGACAAAATCACCTCTGAAGTGTCTGTGAATGCTCATAAAGGACACCAGAGGCATTTCTCCCTCTCAGCTCCACCACTTGCTAAGCAATCAACCACCTGTATTGTTTGAACACATCTCCCCTCTCAGGGGCTCTTCAGGAAAGTATTTCCTGATGCAAGTTTTGTGCTGTGCTCTGAGGGAAGGTCAGAGGTTTTCAACAGAGCACAGCTTAAAGTCAGGACTGAAAACACCACCCAACTGGCACCTTACAGTAAATCCAGACAGAAAATCAGTAGGGCTGGTTCAGAAGGATACCCAGCACTGACCAGGATTTTTGGCTTGATTTGGTTGTTGGAAGGGGTTTTCTTGCCTCTCTTTTCAAAGACCTGAACAGGAACCTGTCCCCCAAACCAGCAAGGAGAATTCCTGGTGAAGTGCAATCACATTTGCAGGGATCTGCCTGCATCCCACGAAAGGGTGGGAGCTGCTCCAGGCAGCATGAAGTGGGAAACCCAGCTGGCTGGTGCCTGGCACCAATGGGCCCAGATCAAAGCAGGGAAATGAACTTCCCTTTCCCTGCTCTGGCAGCTCAGCTGCTAACTTCTGGAGGAGGCTGCCCCAGTGGCTGAGTGGAGCTGAGCCCCCAGTTCCCCTCTCGCTCTGCTCAGCCAAACTCCAGCTCTCGCTGATGATATCAGTGTCTCTCTAAAAGGACAGCCAAAGCTCATTAATTTTACAAGGAACTGAATATATTTCTTGTTGTCAGAGTGTCCCTTCTGGAATTTTAAGAGCAAGGCAGCAGGCCTGCTCCTGGGTGAACTGTTCTGGTTTAGTTTTGAACATCTTCCCAACTCCAACACAGCCCGAGAAAGCAAAGCCTGTGGAACATGGGGACTGGGAGTTCCCTTGCAAGGAAGATGCAGCTGGAAGTTGAAAGAGGACCTTGGAGGATACTGAATCAGTGGATGTTTGGAGCTTTCTTTCACACCAGTACCTCTGGATTTTTCTAATTGCCCTTCCAAGCAATCAGGAAAAGATCAACGGGGAAGCTTCAAGATTAAGAGGAAACTTGAAGACAGGCCTCTGATTTATTAAAAATAATGCAAGGACAGGGGTTTAGGAGCAGGACAACACTTTTAGCAGTGGTGCTATTTTTCAGCCTGGTGACTGCAATACTTCCTGGAGCTCAAGCTGACTTGGATTAGAGGGAGAGGAAAATCAGAGTGTTTTCAAACTGGGAAAACAAAACCTACAGAAGCTCTGAGGCTCAACAGGAGCTGGCTAAAGCCTCAAACACATTCCTGCACGTACACTTTAGCTATAAAATAAAATTAAATCAATTCTCAGAGAAGACTGGCACAAACTCCTCGTGCCCAAAACAGAGCTCAGAAACTCACTCATCTCTTGGAGCTCGAGGACATGATGTCTTTCTTCTGCTTACACCTGAAATGCTTATTTGATTAACTGCTGAAAACAAGATTTTTTTTTTTTTCTTTTCTATTAACAAGGCAAATGTTCCAATCCTCATTCAGGTAACATGTACAATAACACCATTAATTCCCAGGAAATGGTTTCAGGTGACAGTAGGTTTTCTCCAGCCCGTGTGAAAGATATTCCCCTCTGGGTCCATAAAATATGGCAGGTGGCTATAATGCACAGCAGGCCCTATAAGTTGTAACACAATTCTTCCTGGAGGGTCAGGAATTAAAGATAAATGGGAAGATAATTGTAAAAATATATTGCTTTGGGAGGCAAAGGAAAAGGCTTTGTTAGATCCCGACGCAAATCATATCTTATGAGAGTGTCAGGGGTTTTAATGTTCTCTTTTATGGGACAGCTGCTCTTTAACTGGTAATTAATAACTTGCAAGGGCAAATTCAGCATTTCAATCAGTGCTGAATGAGAAGAATGAGTGAAACTTAACAACCTGGATGTGGAGCTCTTTATCTGCAGCACGACTGGCAGCACACATCCTTTGCTTAAACACCAGGCATAAACTAAGCCTTCTCTCCTGTTTGGAGGACACATATCCAAGCCACTGAATACTGACACTCAGCGATGCCAGGCACTGTGAACCAAGCCTTGAAAGCACGTTTCTACTTTGAGAAGACAAGTCTCCAAAGAGTGACATCCCTTGACACTGAAATGCTGAATTATTTCCAGATTGTAATTACTTGACTGTAGCCAACATCTTGATTCCCCAGCTTGATTTCCTAAAGAGCTGTACAATACTTTTAGGGTGTTTTCCTACTTCTCACACACTTTCTCTTCCCCCTTGTCTCTGCAGGCAGAACAATCATTGTCATTTAAAAGGAAGATGAAGAAATGGTTCACAGAATTAATCTGTGGAGAGCAAAGAAACAAGTCTTTCATAAAAAAATCCACCCAAGACATAGCTGTAAACAAAGAGAGGTCTCTGTGAAGGGGAATCATATTAAACTGGGAACAATAGCCTCTCAATGGATATATTTATTACTTCTAATGCATTTTTCCCTTTTCTTAGGACTCCTTATCTCATTTGGAACTGTTAAGCCTAGATTAAGCCTCACACACCACAGCTTTTTTTGATAAAGCAGAAAAACAGCTTGATAAAGCTCAGGAACTGTTGGAGCAGTTCCCAGGATATGTTTATACATGTCTGTGTGACGGATTAAAAGTGATTTTTCTTTTTAAACAGATAAATGCAATCAGTGGTTTCAGATGATGGGCTTAAGTGCAGGCACTGAGCACCCACACTGTACAACCCCTACACAGAAATCCTATTACCTCCCAAAAATGCACACAGCAATGGAAAAAAAACGTGCCAGTTTTCCTTTAGGGCCACGTGAACAGCTTCTCTGGGTCACAAATGTTTCCTCAACTCCCTTTGCAGGACCCAAGCAGTGCTGGCTGTGAAGCAGCAGGTTAATGGCCCACACAGGTCTTCCAAAGCCAGCTCCTCTTACTCACCCACACAATATCCCACCAGGTTGAGGTACTGCTCTTCCTTGCAGCTGGTCCTGCACTTCCCACGAGCCAGAGTGGCATGGGGATGGCAGGTTAAACACTCCCCATCAGAAGGGCCATGGCACGTCTTGCAGGAGGGGTGACAGGCTGCACAAGAAAATCAACACTTGTTATGCTCTTGGTGTTGTCCCCCTTCCTCCCTCCCCTCCCCAAAACACCAGCTCCTACAATCATTTACGAAACATGGCCTTAAAATATTCTAATATCATCAGGGACTGCAGGGTTGTGGCTTGGAAGGCTCTTACATCCTCATTTTGAACAGACATGATGAGGAATGAGTTGTCAATTTAATAAATGCGATTCGTTCCCTGCGTTAATCAAGATACAGATCCAGACACAATACAAAACAGAGAGAGATTGACCCTGTTATTCCTCTCTCCAGCACATACGAAAAAGAGTGGGATGCACAGGGGAGACAAATTAAACTTCTCTTGGGACTGTGGCAAGAGTTTTGATATGCATGAGAGGAAACCAGAGGAATGATTTCTCCACAATGCCCTTCCATGCTATTCTGTCTGTGAAAACCTCAACAAAAAGGTGGCACAGAAAGTGGCTCAGAGTGCCCAAAAATATCTCACAGACTGCTTTCGTATCCTTCCACCTTAAAGACAGATGCCACATCTACGTGCTACAGATCTGAGGGAGATAAAATTACTATGGCTAAGAATCAGTAAAAAATTCTTTAAAACTACCTTTAAAGCTCTCTGTGAATAAAAGCAGAGGACTTGAAAGATGCCACTGAAATTTTGTTTCTAAGATACTTCCATAAGCCTGAAACTGTGTAACACAGCACTTACTCAGCTCTGCGGTGGCAGTGCACCACCTCAGAACTGAGGAATCTTTACAATGCCCTGACAAATAAATCTATTTATAGAGTTGTTCCTCGGCTGAATAAATTGAATAAATAGAGCAAACGGACTTTAGAAAAGGGTTTTTTCTCTAAACTCCAGGCTTTGCCTAATAAAAGCATTTTATTTTTTGGTGTTGTCCAGTAAAGACTTTTTTTTTCCAGAGCACATCAGCTACAAACACCATCCAAGCCTCCTAAAATCAAAAGCAAAGTATCTTCAGGGAAACAGTCCAGGGGAGCAAAACTGATTATCATTTATGTTTCCAAGTGTACATCTCTCTCCCGTTAGGAGGAGACTCCATTTCCTGAAACTGGACTATCCTATGCTCCCCTGAAAATACTTCAACAGCTTTATATAAATCTGAGAGCATCTCTAACTGCGTTGAGAAACGGCCCCCAAACTGTGGGTGGGATGAAACGAGCAGTGCAAATGAAACCCAGCACACTCACCGGAGCAGCGGCCCCCGCGGCTGAACAGCCCCTCGGGGCACTCCGGGAGGCACCTGCCTTCCAGCAGCACCTGGGGAGCCACACAAGCTGTGCAGTCCTGGGCAGAATCCCCCACACAGCCTGCACAGGAGGAGTGGCACTCTGCAGGGAAAGGGAAAAGGAGAAGGCACAAATTAAGACACGAATGAGTTCTGGCTTATTTTGGTTGTTACTGTCCCACAGTACGGCCGGACTGCTGACCCCCCCCAAGGACAGGAAGGTGTTCTTCCTTTAGGGGAAGGAATACAAAGTAGAGCACAGTTCTTGAAGACAAGGAACAAGCACAGATCAGCTGCACATTTAATCTTTCTTTGCACCCACACAATTCATTACTGACATGCAAAGCTGAGATCACAACACCGTGTGACACTGCTGTCCTCCCTGGGAGACCTCTGGGGTTCTACAAACTTACCACATGCTGGAATCACCTTTTGTTATCATCCCACAGCTACTCCAGGATGGATTTTCTATCCATCATCACTGCATGGTTATCATCAGCCATTCTGGAGCAAACATCCATGGAGGTGGACTGGCCACCTGAAGCGAATACTCATTACAAAAGATGATCCAGCAAGAATGAAGAATGTGGTTAAACACTGCACTTCTTCATCTTTTCTGGTACTGACCCTATAACAACCTATCTTGAACTGAGCAATCTGATTAAATAAATATATAAAATCATTAAAAACCTCCTATTTATTAGAGCAGTGACTGGAGGACAAGGATTTCTGGACTCTAGGGAGACAATACACAAGGCTGGAGAGAAAAAATGAGATTAAATAAAACGATTTATTCTGTGAAACCAGCACTTTACCCTACACATGAAGGTGCCTCTGTCCTGCACAGACAATGTTCTGGGTTTGCTTTTTCCAAACTTTGCATGAGTATTTTATAGTGAGGGCTCAAAGTCTGACATCCTGAGCATTCACCCCTTTCTGCAATAAATCACCTCCCCCCTTCCAATGCCATCACTAACACAGCAGAGCTGTGCTGGGATTCTTGTCCCATGACATAATCCAGAGGTGTCAGCTCTGCTCAGGCCTGTTCACCCACCTAAGGCAGGGATATATGGATTCCCTCACTCAGTTTCTACACCATGCCCTGGACTCAGCCAAGAGAACCCACAACCTGCCAAGGAGCAGCCACTGCATGGATTGGAGGCTCTACACTAATGCCTTCAGGAACCAGCCCAAAGCACTGGATACTTTATGGTCTGTGTAGCTCACTGCTAAAAGACAGAATTGTTCCACCAAAAAAAAAAATGCCACTTCTTCCTTTTTAACATCTCCTAAGGCAAAAAAACTGAGCTTGTACAGATTCTTTCCATAGAGCTGAGATGAAGAGATAAAATCAAAATAAATGGATTTTAAAGTATGTCCACTTCTGGAAAATGTGGGGGTTTTTTCAACAGGAAGAAACAGCCATCAATAGTGTTGATGCTATTTGTGATTACTACATTGTTGTGACTACTACTTGACTTAAGGGTTGTAGAGTCACTATCTCTATGACTGGTAGGAAACCACATATATCCCCAATGGACATCACGTTACCCTCTTTTCCAAACTGCAGCCTTCATGGAAATGCTCCCTGCTTGGTATTTCAGGAGCAGTGATGGCACGTGTGCTGCAGGGCATGCAGCAGAAGAGCTTCCTCAAAAGCAAAGAGTGCTCTGGGATGTCTTAACCTGATCCAAGGGCTAAGAGGGAGAGAGCTCAGTCTTTTTTGAAAAGGATTTAAGGATTGATCCTGCTTCAAAGTAAGTCAGCGCTAAAAATCACGTACCTGGCTTCAATGAAAAGAAAGCTAAGCTGAGCTGAGCTGTGCAGGCTTGAACACAGTCATTTTAAAAAAAATACCTGGATCCTTAAGTCACAAATAGCATGTAGAATGTATTTTCCCTCAAAAGTACTAGTATGTGGCACTGTGAAAGTTCCAGAGTTTAAACACTGATGGCAGTCATGAGGCAAACACAGGAGCTCCCAGCTCATAGGGATCAAACTTGGTACAAGCTCACCCTGAACAGCTTTGAACAGCTGTTCCCAGCCCTGCTCACCTTTGCAGACTCCTGTGCTATCCACATGGAACTGGGCTTGGCAGTGGGAGAGGCAGAGGCCGTGCAGAGCTCCTTCCCTGGGCACGTGAGGCTGCAGGACGTCCTCGGGCGCCCGGCACTGCAGGCAGCGAGCGGCCCCGGCACCGGAGCAGGAACGGCAGGAAGGGTGGCAAGCTGGGCACAGGGGGACAGAGCCATCAGAGCCACAGCCTTCCCAAGGAGAAGGACAAGAGGCAGCTTCCCCAGGGAGAAGGACAAGGCTCAAGAACCTGGGCATCTGCTTTCTACAACAGAACAGAGGTTTTAGAAAAGCACTTGGACATCGTTCCCCCCCAGCCCCCAAATAACAGCTCTTTTCCTGAGTAAAGCTGGTGACCAAGTGAGAAAGTGCAGCACTGTGCCACAGGCAGCCAATCTTCCTTTAATTTCTGGAAGTGCAACGGTGAGCACAATCTCTCTAGGGGGGACAGCAAGAAATGGCAGTCTGAAGGGTTCACAGGAAGCATAAATTCATCTTCCGAATTCTCAGGCTTTCCGTTGCTGCAACAATGACCTCAGTCTTTGCAAATCTATCAGGTATCTGTGGAATTTCATACCAGTTGTATGTGGACTTTCATCCACCTCTTAACTCAAGAAGAACTTGGAAGCAATGTATATTTATTTCAGCAGCATGCACAGAGAAGAGAAAAAACAGTCCTTCAGATCACTAAATCCTGAGGGTGTGAAGGCAGAAAGTACGTGGGAAAAATCACTTTTTCTCAAAGTAGAAAACTGGGGAACTTATTCCAAGTACACAACTTACCCTTGCAGACGTTGTGATCCTGGTAAAAACCCTCTCCACAGCCCTGCAGGCACTGGCCCTGGTGTAATGCCAGAGGGAAGGAACAGGAGGTGCAGTGAGTAGCCAGAGGTCCCTCGCACTTGGAGCACGAAGCGTGACAAGCTGGTAAAGAAACAAGAGCACACAGAACTGAAACATCCCACTTCTTCTCCCTGAGAGGGGTGTTGCTGACTACAGCCTCCTCCAGCTGTGGAAAACTCCCAGCTGGAATGATATGCAGCTAAGTGAACTAATGAGAGCAGAAGTGCACGTGTATTAATAACCACTAACAGCAACAACTCTCACTCACACAGTGATTCGAGTGTGTGTCCCAGTGTGTCTTAATGTGCTTCACAAGGCAAAGGGGTTATTTCAAACAATCCATCACAAGTGAACCAAAGAGAACAAGATAAAAAAAATCAAATCCCCTGTCCCCACTTGCACTTCCACGCTCTTACCATTCCCTCCCCACACCTGGGGAAAAGCAGGCAACAAGTGGAGGGTGCTTTGAGGGCTTTAGAAAAGGTCAGGCAAATACGTCTCTCACCTCTGCATCTTCCGGTGCTGCCTGGGAAATATCCATCTGGGCATTCCAAAAGGCACTTCCCGTCATGCAGCAGCTTCCCTGCAGCACAGGCCACACACCTGCCTAGGTCTGAGGAGCACTTTTCACAGAAGTGGCCACAAGCTGCCAAGGATGGAGGAAAAACTGATTTAAAAAATGGTAATATCCCCTCCTCCTCCCCCTTATCTTCACATCAAAGTGTTAAGTGGGAAAATGCAGCTAAAGTCAAGCAGGAAAATGCTTCTTCTCAATCCCTGTGGGCTGTACCCTCCCAGGCAGTCAGCTCTGCAGTGAACTGACCTGCTGTCCGAGAGCACTATGGAACTCTGGCTCCATGAGGCAAGTGCTTATTCCCTCAGGCAACATACACTGTTGAATATTTAGAAGGGCCAAGTGTTTTACTCAACCATTTTTCATTTCTTATCACCAGTCAAACCAGCTTACAGGGTCTCCAGTTGGGTATCAAAATGCCTGGTTTTGGTAGAAGATGAAAGGTCTGAATCCTGGAGGTTTCCAGGAACAGCTCTGGGGTTTTGAGAAATCCCCCTTCACGATCTGTTTGACTGAGGTGTTTTAATTCCCTCTGGCCATCTCTTCCCCTTTTCCCAGCAAACCTTCCCAGCTCCCAAGGCGCATCTGCTGTGCAGGTATTAGTTACTGTGATGCTGAATTATAATTAAATTTACAGAAACCTGCTGGCAAAGGCCATTTTTCTTTCCGCAGACAAATGGATTTGTCAAGCCCTCAGAAACAACTCAGGCTTTCAAGCTGTTCGGAGAGGAAAAAAACCCTTAAACCTTTCATCATCTGATTAACTTAAATGAATTAATAATCACACAAACAAACAGCAGCTTTCCTCGCCCTGTATTAATGCACAAGGTGCAGCTGGCTTGGCAGACACGAATAAAATCCCAGCTGCTGCACAGCTAAACGAAATATTGATTCCTTTTTTTTTTGCAGAGCGTTTCTCAAAGAGGTATTTACCGGTGCAGATTCCCTCCTTCGGGTAAAACCCCTGACCACAGCTGGCCAGGCAGAGCCCTGCTTTCAGCACGTGAGATGTGTCTTTGCAGGACAGGCAGTTGCTCTCAGCAGCCCCCCAGCACGAGGAACAGGACTCGTGACAAGCTGCAGGGAGAAAAAGCGCAGGATTACCCAACAATCCACTTCCAACCAGCCATGGATCATGGCTGGGACACAGTAATGGTTCAGATATTCCTGAAGGATATCCCATTCCTCCAATGCAGGCACTGTAAAAAGCCCTCCCTGTGGCATCTGGGCACAGGAGCACAGAGGCAGAACCGAGCAAGCTTGAGCATGATGGCACCTTACAGTTAAACTAAGAACTGTATGGAGAGCAATTCTGCCTCCCAAACCAGCTGTTGAACGAGTCACCTTATTCAAAACTGTGCAAAAGTTCACCTGGGAGGGAAATCCAGCCCGTTGTGGTTACTGTTGATAGAATCTGGGACACGGGCTCCTGTCAGATCTCGTGCTACCAGTGCTTGCAGCAGCTGTGCAAACTACACTTCTTTTAGCTATAAAGATTTTTTTTCTTGATCACACCCAAGTATGTTCCAAAGATGTTCTTCAATTTATTATTTCACAATAAGGCAGGTACATGTTTGTGCTCCCAGTCCATATTCCAGTCTGAGGAGAGTCTTATAAGGACACTGGGCATCCTGTGCCAGACAGGATCTTCCCCTCAACATGCATGTGCATTTAATTGTGGCTGAATCCCAACACAATGGATACCAAGCATCCCATCCTAAGGTAAAGCTTGTGCACACTTTTCTTCTCCAGTCAATAATTTCCCTTGCTGACAAAAATCCTGCATCTCATTCCTGGCTGGATGGTTCTCAGGGCACGTCTGCACTCAGAAGTTAACTGCAGGGTGTGAGTTCATGCTGTAAATGTCTAAGTACTGGAATGTCCTCACTTCACCTTCCAGACCTCAGTGTTTTGCTCCTGCCTGAGCTCACTCTACCTTTCAACATGTTCTTGAAAGAATGGACTCCAGGACTTGGATCCTTCCATGACAGACTTCCCACTGCACAGCTGGGACCCCTCGCTGTTAACCCGCCTCACTACGTGGACACATCTGAACATACCCAGTGGTTTGCAAAGTTCTCAAGTCCTCTCTGCAGCTGCTGCTCCTTTCCAAGAGACATTTTTCCCTCCCGGCTCTGTTTTCCAACAGGCAGCCTTGCACACAGCTCTATTAAAACCACAGTTCTGAGGAGAGCCAGGTCAGCTGGGCAGAGGAGCTTTGGCTCCCAGCACACACCGTTTGCTGCCTGCACTAAACCAAGCACTCCAGTTACCAGTTGGCTCTCGCTGGCCCTTGGCAAAGACCCTGCAAATCCACAGCAGCTTTCAAGCCTTCTAGACAGGCAGCTGTTGTGTTAAAACTGCATTCCTAGCTGGGCCTACCAGAGGTCATCAGACCTTCCGAGAAGCTGCAGTGATTTTGGCAGGATCCGGGTGGATGCAGCTGGAAGAGCAGCCTCAACCCATTCCTGCCCTGTGAGGGGGGTGAGGCCCTGGCACAGGTTGCCCAGAGAAGCTGTGGCTGCCCCATCCCTGGAAGTGTCCAAGGCCAGGTTGGACAGGGCTCTGAGCAACCTGGTGTAGTGGAAGGTGTCCCTGTTCACGGCAGAGGGAACTAGATGATCTTCACAGTCTCTTCCAACCCAACCCATTCTGTGATTCCACACCCTCACACACGCCCTGCCTGCAGAAATTTGGCTCTTTCAGCACTGGATCACTGCCAGGCTCAACAGCTGCTCCTCACCCAAACAGCCAGGCACCTACTCCTCTGAAAGAGCAGGGGAAAAAAATGGAAGCATTCAATGAGCCACTGTCAGCTAAAACATCTTTGCCTGCAGCAACTAAGTGGCTGTTTGAAAATAAATCAACAGAAGTGACTGCACTGCCAGGAAACTGTTTCCACCCTCCCTGGCTATTTCCAGTTTGGATTTGTACGGGCTGTTTTGCAGCCCACCAAACTGTCTCTTCTGCAAACATGTAAAGCATTCCCAGCAGGATGGCTAATGCCCAGCAAGAGCACAGTTGAGAAGTCACTGCTCAGCTTTGGGAAAGCACAGATGGGTCCAACCGCTCCATGCCGCATGGCACCATCAACCACCCTCCCTGCCCTCCTCACCCTGAGCTGGGCAAGCTCAGCTTAGCCATGCTCAGTCCTGGATCCTTGGGGTGAGCCTCCACAGCCAGGAACAGCAGGGCAAAACAACAGGTAGTGAGCAAAAAATCCAAGCTAAGGAGTGAGCCGGGTCCGTTAGTGTCAAGTTACACGTCTCAACGTTCCCATTTTGGGAGATCAAAGCAGAAACACTCAAGTTCTGCCTGGGCTTTTGAATAATCTTGAAAACATAAATTATTAAGTTCGAAAAATGCAGTGAGAGAGCATTGAACAGTGCAAGTCCTTCGAGCCCTTCTGTTCTACCAGGCAGACATCGTTTATTTTTGCTTCCCTTTGCTTTGCCTTTGGAGGGGGGGGCGGGTCTGAGCTGCTTCTACAGCCTGTTTCTGCTCTGACACAAGCTGGTCCATGATCTTTAAGTCCACTCCTACATTCTTGAACTTACACCTTTTATTCTCAAATTTACTTTCTTTTAATGGTTTTAACCAACGCTTCACAGAAGCAGGTGGAGGGATGGGGCAGGAAACAACCCTGGTCTAGGATTAAAACAGGGCAGAGATCAAACCGCTGTAATCAGAAATTCAGAAGAGATTCAATTAGAGAAGATGTTATAAAACATGAACAAAAGGAAAGGCTAATTCATTGTGTTTTGCTACAATGCAGACATCAGTGTTCCAACAAGAGGATGGAGTAAGAAACCTGGTGTCAGCCTCTTTCAAGTCCAGAGCGAATTCCTCAAGAGGGAGTTTACTGGAACTACAGCAATTAACACAGTCTAGTCTTTTCTGTGATTTTGGAACATGCTGATTGTAGATGTTAAAACCATTATAAGAAAAATCTTTCTGAGCGGTCTGAGCCTCATCTCCACAATCTGTTTAGAGACTGGTAAAAATAAAGAGGATTCAAGGAAAGAGTGAATGGCAATGAATTACGGAGCGTATCCCAAATTTAAGACTTTCTCCACTGGTTTGACTTTATGCAGAAAATGCAGCCAGGCAGAACTAAAGCAAATTGGTTTAATTCCCTTGAGGAGAGAAGAACAAATTTTCCCAGCAACTTTCAGCTGCAAGCATGCGTGACTGCAAATGTGGATGGAGTGCACAATCAGTAATCTACAAAGCAGCAATGAAATGAAACATTACCCTTTCCCTACAGCTTCAGCAGCACAGGGGCACTGCCAATTAAAACACCAGGAGCAGGTGGAAAGGAAATGGCAAAATAAAACTAAATGAAGTAGAAGATTATTTGATACTTAAGTCTATAAATTCTTTAGGACTGGGTCTCTCTTCTCTATTTGTACATTCACAATGGTGCCCTGGGCTGCAGTGGCTGCTGAAGGACAGAGGCTTTTCAGACTTTCAAAACCTGGAACAAGTGGTCAGCTCTTCAAGGGAAACCACTTCAGAAAAGGAAGCTGGACTTAACCATCTAAAGTGCTTTCCCCTGAAACCTGCCAAAAGCCCTAAGCCTGTATTTAACTTTTAGCAGGAGGGTTAGTTCCAAGGAAATTAAAGTGGTGGCTCAAGAAGTTAAGCATGTGCTCCACCCCCCTGCTGAATTAGAGCTGCAGAAATAATTAGAAGCTTTCTAAAAAGGTCAAAATTAACAGGGAAAAAGTGCTAATTTTAGAAAAAACTACTAAACTATCATGATAAAAAGCAGCTGCTTTATAGCTTGGGAAAAGTTAAAAGTATTTCAAGGAGCAGGGGAAGCTCATAAAAGCACCGTCATAGTTCCATGAAAGAGATAACTAACTTCCCAGCCTTACTCTCAGACTTTCCAGTTGCTAAAATAAAGCATTTAGATACATCTCAGTGTTTTACAGAATTACTAAATTACTTAGCAAATATGCTTCCTGAGAACAGTGAGTCCAATGAACTTTCAGGAAAATTGCACAGTATGAAATGAATGAATGGCAAAACAAAGCAGGAAACTTTCCCCAAAAGTATTTTCTGAGTCCTATCAATCCCCCACCCCTCCAAGTAATTTTCTACACACCTCAAAGTACCATCTCCTCAAAGGTCTGGCATGAGCAGATGCAGTTGGTGTGCACTGAAGTCAAAGAAACACACACACACACACACACTCTTTTGCTATCACAAAGTGCTGCAGTGTTTTTTGGCTTGAGGTACCTGTGCAGAGGAGCTGATCCTGGAAGTATCCCTTCCCACAGGAAGGCACACACTGCCCATTCTTCATCAGCAGAGATGTCTGGCACGAGGAGCACTCAAATCCATTGGTACAGGCTGAGCAGGTTTCATTGCAGGCTTCCAGGAGAAGGAAGAGAGAAGAAAGATGCATCAATCCCAAATGTCTTGATGCGGCAAGACCCCCCCCCCCGCTCAGGTAAAATGAGATAATTTTGACTCATTTTGGCAAAAGAGTTGGAGAATTTGCATTCTCCAG
Source organism: Pseudopipra pipra (assembly GCF_036250125.1). Classification (NCBI taxonomy): domain Eukaryota; kingdom Metazoa; phylum Chordata; class Aves; order Passeriformes; family Pipridae; genus Pseudopipra; species Pseudopipra pipra. The sequence goes on from NC_087552.1 coordinate 1,410,804, forward strand.
GGGCTCTTATGGGAAACCTGCTGAAGTCTCACGGCTACATCTCAGCAAAGCCCGGCAGCCTCTTTGTAATAAACCCACAGGATCCCACAGCCAAAAGCAGAGCATGCAACAGAGAAGGGAGCCGTGTGAGGGGGTCTAGGGCCCTGCAGGGATTACCTAAGCAGGTCCCCCCGTGCTGGTAGAAGCCCGGCTCACACGTCTCCACACAGCGCCCGCCCTGCAGCCGCTTCCTCGAGTCCCGGCAGGTGTCGCAGTGATCGGGGGCCCCGGAGCAGGTCAGGCAGTCCTGGTGGCACTCACCTGGCACGGGGGAGAAACCAGCAGCAGTGTTTGCACTCAGGAAGGCTCAAAACAAGGCAGTTCCAAATTCCAAGTGAAATCCGTCCCTTGCTTCCGTGGGGTGGCCCGAGTTGTGTTAGTTTTGGAGCGGGATTTTTTTTATGCTGAATATTTTATCGCTCTGTTTAACAGGTCAGAAGTTATCATAGGGACTCAGATTTTCTAGGCTATTGATTAAAAGGATAGTCGTCGTCCACACGGTTTCTCAGCAGTAAAAATCCTCAGTCATCAGGAATTAACGGCCTGAAACAACCTGAATTTGAGTTTCCTTCAGTCAAACCCCTCAATAAGTCAAGGCTGTGTCCATGCCAGGTCAGAGTACAGGTGGAGCACCGTTACCCCTCCAGTCAAAACCTTGATGTCACAGCATCACAGAAGTACTTCCTGACCACGGGTATTTGGAGAGGTACAGAATGGCACAATTTTTGCCCTAAGTAGAAAAAAAAAAAATCCCCTCTGCTCCAAGCCAAAAGTTCTCAGTGAGAGGGAGTATTTGCTGCACATCTCGCAGAGGCAGCAATCAATTTTTTGCTGGCTTTATGGAAGCAGATGTGGCAGGGGCTGATGTTCTGAGCTCACAGATTGAACTGCTGCAGGCTGTATTTTACATTTGTTTCTCATCCCCTGCATTGCAAGACAGAGAAGCACAGAGGGAAAACAGCAGGCTTGGGTAAAGGAAATTGCCAGTTACCTTTTAGGACACAAAAAAGGCAAGCTTTTGCAATTTCACTTGGCTCTGTATGTCCAATGCCATGACTTCAAAGCCTGGGTTTTCCAAAATGATACCATTATGGAAGTGAAATGGCCAGATTTCCAAGAGTTATGAGAAGCCAGTGGCACTTCTTGATAAGGAAGAGAACACTGTATCATCCGTCCCCTCCTCAGCAGCCTGTGCAGATGTTGTTCCCTTTCAAAAATCCAGGACAATTTCATCTGAAATATCCAAGCCCTGTTTTCCTCACTTTTCAATTTGTAGTGCTTTGCATTTTCATTAGCAGTAAATAACAAGCTTTAAAACATGAAGATGGCAAATGTGCCCAGGCACTCCAGTACAATTAAACTGTGAAGCTACTTTCCTGAGATAACACATTAACTGGAGCACTCTGATAAAAGCCAAAGTTATATGAATGCAACAAGAAGAGCTACACAACATAAAAAACTAGCAACCCACAGCTAAAGCCTCCCAACTGAGAAATGTAAATCCGGGGGGATGACAATATCCTGGAGAAAAAGGAATTTATATGCAAAATTAACATACAAGCTAAGGCTATCCTAATCTTTCCAAACAATTATTAACTGGCAGCCATTCAGCCAAGGTGAGCTTGTGGCATAACAGTGCAAGCAGATTCTTTCTTCCTTCCACTCCCAAGAAATAATCAGGAGCCCATAAACTCCATGTTAGGATTCAGAAAGGAGCAGCTGAAGAAAAAAAGAAAAAGACAAAACATTTCCAAAACACCAACCCCGAGGAAAAACTCCTTTGGCAAAAGAAAGCCGTGTTTAAGCCAGAGGAAGTCAGTGGGAGCCTTTGGATGAGCCCTAAACCTCTCTAAGAACTAAAAGCAGTTAATTAGCAACTGAAAACCAGACAAGCTAAAATTCCCCCGCAGGGTACTGAGGGAGAGAGGGCCACGAGGATTCCAGGACAAGGAATGGGTTGGTACTGGATCTGTACCTGGCTGGCAGCGCGGGCAGCAGTCCCCCTTCACCTCCACAGCCAGGCTGCCCGGCGGGCAGGGCGGGCAGGAGCGCTGGAAGCAGGTCACCTCCCCTTCCCGGCATTCGCATTCCCTGCACCGCCCTTCTTCCCACAGCTCTCCGTTCTGCACGAGAAACACGGGATGGGCACCAAGAGCCAAGGAGAGCCTTGGCACACGGTGGTTTTGCCATGCATGAAAATCTCAGGGGGAAGCACCACAGGGATGAGGACACGGACGAAAAAGAGACCACGAGCATTTTTAAAAGTCCTCATCTGTCAGAGCAATGAAAAGTCCAAGGTCCTTAATGTTTCCTTTAACTCTCCTCTAAAGTTCCTTGAAAACATTAATAATGGTCTTCTGCTGCAGTAAAGATTATAATCAGTGGGATACAGAGGCAGAAAGCCACACATTGCCCCAGCTCTGTTGCTTCTACTTTACAGGATTAAAATAATGTCTTTGACTCCGTGAGATGTGCAGGAAAGTCATGAGTAGCGATATTAAATATTAAAGAGAAATGATTGATTGTAGGGCACAAAGGAGAGCAAGAAAAGCTGGAATTCTGCAGCAGATGCACACAAGTGTTTCTGTGAACTGCAAAAGCAATCTGCAGACAACAGCAATGGATTATTTCTCTGCTATACTTTCAAATAACATCCTTCTCAGAACTGGAACAGAATCCCTCCAAACCTTTATGCTCAGAACTCACTATTCTGTGCTCCAAAGCACCAGGATACTCACAGCTTTGGTATGTTCTTTGTAAACACAGTAACCCTGACTGGAGATACATTCAGGACAGCACTTCCCATCGAAGTGAATTAATTCTTCACCCTGGGAAGAGAAAGGTTGCAGCAATTCAAACAGAACCAACATCGCCCAAAACACTGTGGAATGCAGAGGCAGAACAGCTCTTGCCCTGGAATGCAATCTCCAATATCTAATTTCACCTTATCTTCTTTGTATCCCACTTCATCTCTGTAGGTATAGCTTGAAAAATGTGTTTAGTGAACATTGCAGCTGCGGAACAAACCTCAGAAAAGGCCATGGAATTCAGCGATAAAGCCATTACTTCATCCCTAAATCCTGCAGAGAAAGATCCCCCCCCACCTCCTTTTACTGTGGATCACTAGGATTTTACTGGACCACTGTCAAGAGTTCAATGCATAGAAGCTTACCTTCATTTTCAATGTTCTACTTTTTCTCCCCCCAGAGAATTTCAAAGCACATGCTCTATTTATCCCAGATGGAAAAAGCCTGTTCTTTGTCACAACTCCACGGATTCCACTTAAATAACTTCAGTTTGAAGATAAGAATTTAGCAGCAGGAGAAAGGAATAAAGTGCCCCAATTCACCACAACTCTTTGTGCCCAAGTGGAAGCTGCATTATTTAGAAAAGAGGGAAACTTTGTCCCTGGGGAACCAGGACACAGCTCAAAAGAAACAGCTTCAATTTCCAAGATTACCAAATAACTTTTTTTGATTTATGCCAACCGGGAGGCTGTTCCAGCAGGAACAATTTTCCAGGACAATTTTCACTGTGCCACATTGGCACACTCAATTTTTGTAGGGGAATTAAGATTCATCAAGGGAGAACACCTAAGCCAGGCCACACTTTGGCACCTCTGGTGCATTCCTGAGGAGGGGAAGAGAGGAGAAACCGTCTGGTTCCTCGTCACCGAGGACCACACACAGCCTAAACCTCCCTCTGCTGCTTCTACACATTTCTGCTCTTCAGTCACTGCTCCACAACGCCCTTGGCAGTGGTTGGATCTCATGTCACCACTCTGAACTGTAAACTCTCCCACCCCCATCCCTGCCCACATCCCCACCCTCACCCATAAACACACAGTAGAGGAAAACTGAGAGCAACTACCCACGGAACAAGAAAAGCTGCAACCACGCTGCTCTGCCAACACTCAGAAAAGGGAGAGGCTGTGGGAGATAACTTGTGGCTTTGCTGCCCAGAGATTCATCATACTCCAGGCTGAGGACATGTATTCCTGGCTCCTAACCTGCTGAAAATGGCTTTTTGAGGATTAGGTCAGGATCACCACGGACACCGTGCTGGACAGGTTTGCTTGAAAGGGTTTGGAGCTAAATCTCTCCCATACCCTCCTTTCATGTTGAGCTGTCCAGGATTTGCAGTTCATATCTGTGGCCTCATTACACTTTCAATAGGATGATGTGACCAGAAAACTAATGGTGCCTTGATGAAGAGATGAATCCAAATGCTCCTGGCTTCACATCTGCTCTGATTTATTGAGGCAGGTGCCTAAAAAACAGACCTGCAACTCCAGAAGGAAAAAGCAGAGGAAGGAGAAAGCATGGCATTTGCTTTCTGAGGAAATATTTTCTTGTAATTAATTAATGTACACCTTCTACTATTAAGGTAAACTGAACATGACTTGAGGAGTTTTGAACCCTACACATTAACATCTCCAGCTATTGTTCTGGAAAATATCCCTGGCTTTCCTGAATAATGGGGTTTTTTTGTCAGTACCCAGGACGTGAGCATGAATATTAACTAACCCTCCCCACTGAGCCATGACAGCATGCCATCATCATTAGTGTAAATGATCCAATTTACAGCCAGGAGCACGAAGGAGCCTCACTCAAACAGCTGCAAGTGCACGAGATTTTATGCCAACCACGACTTCTCACCCAGCCAAATCCCTCCATGCAGTTTGAGGTCAGGTGATCAGCAGCAGGGACGACTTTGGGTCCCAAACTCTGCATTTTGGCTGTTTCAAAGGCAATGGGTTAGGTTGGAAGGGACCCTAAAGATCATTCACTTCCACACCCCTGCCATGGGCAAGGACACCTCTCACTATCCCAGGCTGCTCCAGCCTGGCCTTGGGCACTTCCAGGGATGGGGCAGCCCAGCTTCTCTGGGCAACCTGTGCCAGGGCCTCACAGGGAAGGATTTATCCCTAACATCCAATCTAAACCTAGGGTCAGTTTGAAGCCATTCTGCTTTGTCCTGTCACTACGTGTCCTTGTAAATACTCTCTCCATCTTCTTTGTGGGCTCCCATGAGGTACTGGAAAGCCACAGTTCAGTCACCCCAAAGCCTTCTCTTCCCCAGGCTGAACAATCCCAGTTCTCTCAGATTTTGCAGAGACCACTGCAAAAAAAAGGCAATTCAAACCTTATCTGTCCGTGTGTGGGTGAAGCATTCAACCCTATCTAATGCATTTTGCACATCCACTGCAGAGCAAATATAACCTGGCTGGGGGGATATGAGATTTGGAGTAAACAGCACCGGGAATAAAATACCTTGCCAGCTTCACTTCCATACCGAGAATGGCATGGGGGAAAAAAGGAGAACAGTAGAACATCGATTTCCATATCCAAATACCTCACTGAAGGCCACTGCAGCACGGAGAATTAAGAGATAAAAGGAACATTTCTCCAGCTTTTAACTCTCTCTGACCTGTACCTTTGTCCCCACGTTCAGCTCCTGGTAAAGGCACTGAATGCTCTGGGTGTCTGACCCCCCCCTACAGCACAGCACAGCGGGGAAGCCAAGGGGAAGCCAAGTTTCTCCCTGACTCACTCTGCTTTGCTTCACAATGCAAGCCCACTGAGCAAATCCACGTGGAAAACCCCAAGTTTGCTCTCCTTCCCCGGGAAACATTTTCAAGGCGGCTGCACTAAACAAGCTCTGAGAGAAGGGCCAGTTCTTGGAGTGCCTCAAATCGAGAATAAAGAAAAAGTGAGGGGGGTGGGGGGGGAAAAATCCATCCTAAGACTTGACAGACACACCCAGGGAGAAGAGACGCCTTTCTCACCTTGGCACACTCCACCTTGGCACACTCTGCTCCCCGGCAGGTGACCCGCCCGTCCTGGCACGCGCAGAAGTGGCAGCGGCTGCTGTTCCACGTGTCCCCGTGGTACCTGAGGGTGCCACCGTCCCAGCAGCTCCCTTTGGAGGACACGCACTCCTCGCAGCACTTCCCGGGGCGCCGCACTCTGCTCTCCCCCTGCGGAACAGCGGCGGGCGGTGAGCGGCCCTGCCGGAGCCCCTGGGCACGAGCACAGCACGGGGGGTGCAGCCAAGGGGTGGGAGGCGGGGGATCTGTCACTACCTCCTCGCAGGTGACAGGGCCACAGGTCTCCCTCACACATCTCACTTCCCCTCTGTGACACGCACAGGCAGTGCAGGCATTTTTTCTCCACTGTTCGCCGTGCTGTTCAAAAAGGGACATGGAGAGAACTGTCAAACGCTCGTGGAAAACGGCCAAGTTACTGCTGGTAACCTGCTTATGGTGTCTCCTTCTGTATGTCTGTATCAGATAACAAACTCTGCTTTAAAAATGCTTATCTCCGTACCATCAGCAAACAGGAAGAAGAGGGGTGAGGTCCAGAGGACATTGTGGTGTGGATTTCTCATTAGTTGCAAACCAGTGGCACTGGAGAGGCCTTAACTGCTGCTATTAGCAAAAAATAATCTTTAACAGAAAATCCCACACTCATACACTCATTAAATAATGCATTAAATTAATTCCAGATGATACAACGAAAGCTATAAATACTCTGACCACTGGTGCTTTTTGCTTTCCTCCTTCAAAAATTGTGGAAAGCAAGTGCCTCATGTGCCTCATCTGGCAAAATTCCTTTCTGCTGGCCAGCAAATTCTTATCCAGTCCTGATTTCTGTCAACCCTCCTGGCTTTCCAGGAAGGAAAAAAGCAATGGTTGTACTATCAGTGCTGGCAGAAAGTCAGGTGTCAAGGAGCAGGGAAAGAGAGATGTGCCAAAAACCGTGAGCAACTGCCTTTTGGTGTGGTTTGTCACAAGTCACCTGGAACGCTCTTCCCGACACGGAGCAGGGCTTTGGAGCACATTCTGGGCAGCACTTTCCAGGAGACAGAACCACAACTTCATCCTAAACAGAAAGCAGAGACAAGGAAAATAAGAGCATGAACAGTTAACGTGGGGGTCACCATCAGTGCTTGGAATTCCAGGCATTTAAGTGTCCATGGAATAACCCACTGGCACTCCAGGCTTCGTTTTAGCCCCATAAGCAGCATGAGATCAGTGCAGAAGGCTTGAAGGATCTGTCCCTCATCTCATTTTCTGGGCTTATTTGGATGGCAACTGAACACATGGACAGATGCAGATTAAGACACCCACACAAGATAAAGTGCTTATATTCAGGCACACAAATATACTGAGGGAAAAATATACATAAAGCTATGCAGGGAAGCACAATAAAGCAGGAGATGGATGAGAGGAGTTTTTTTCCTGGTATTGCCACATTTTGAGGTTTTGAATGCATGATTTACACCCACCACCTCTCAGGCATCTGCACTGTTTTAGTTAAATCCATCCATAGTGTCTGTACAGGTGTTAAATTATGCTTAAAAAACCGGATTTTCCCAATTTAAACTTTTTTTATGACTGATTTAAATCACGCTGGGATAGATTGGCACTTCACATCAACATGCAGGCCTCAACTCCATTCATCCAAAATGTGTCTATAACTCCACTGCTACAAATCCACACACCCCCAAGAATTTGGAATAGCACTGCTCACCAGCACCTCCCTCCAGCCACATCAGCACGACTGGAACACTGACTGGTGGACTGGAATTAGGGTGGAAATGCCAAGCACTATCATTTCATCTCTGTTAGCCAAACCCTTGGCTTTCAAAAGAAGGAGTGGAAGACTTTGGATAGAAGTTATCAAGGACAGATTTCCCAGCAGAGTTAAAAGAACTCTGTTGTGGATTTTGGCGGGATATGTGGTGGGACACAGGAATTTTTGGAGCTCCTCTCCCTCAGAGCCTAAGGGAGAGCACAGTTTTCTGAAAGATGGAAGTTTAATCCTGGGAGAATTTAGGTCCTGGCTTTTGACAGGGAGTGGAGAATGAAGGAAGGGACAGAGATAAAGGTATGTGCAAGAAAATAAGAGGTGTGGCTGAGACCAGAACGGGCTCCTTGCTCCTTAATGTCCCTTCCACTGGGAAACGTCCTTGGTAGGAAATACCTGGAACACCACCAGAACTGGCTTTCTGCTGCATTAACTTGGATGTTCTCTCTCAAAACACACCACAGCAACGACAGAGTTGTTCCTGTTCCCACAAATTAAATCCTAATGATTGGCTGATTAAACATTGGTGCAATGGCACAGCAGGTGACACCAGTCCACTGGGAGTGGGAAAGGAGGAATCTAAAGCAGGCAGGAATTGATTTTAATGCAGACTGCTTAGCAAATGAATACTAATTGAGTATCTCAGGACCAAGCAAAACACAATTAGCACGCACACAAACAGGTGGGCTTTCCTTCTATAGGAAAAAAAAAAAAGTGTTAATTGCCCACACATCTGGTCTAGTAACAGAAATCCCAGAAAGACTTCACTGCCAATGATCAAATATCCCTTTTCCAAATCGCCCACTTGTCACCCAGAAGCTTTGCACGGAAAAGGAGGGTGCTGAGGGATGTCCCCAAAGGCTGGTGGGTCCTGACCTGGCTGCAGAGCAGGGGCTGGCAGGCAGCTGTGGAGCACTGAGTCGTGCCATCCCTACAGACACATCTGGAGCAGCGGCCCAGGCGCCAGCCCTCCCCGTCCTGGAACAGGCGGCCATCAAAGGAACAAGGCTCTAAGAGACAGGAAAACAAGGGGAAATTTTCTTTTCCAAAGCCCTTTAATCCCTTTCCATCACCCAAAATCTTGTTTGTCAAAGCAGGCAAAGACAGTAACAATCCCACCAGTTTCCAAGGGCTTTAGACTTGTGAACTAAATGCTCTGGATTCCACTGCTCCCACGGGACTTCCATGAGAAAAGGTATCCAATACCTCTAGCACTTTTGGAACTCGCAGTCCAGGTGCACAGGAAATACCTGCATCTTTTTTCCCAGATCTTTTTAATCTCCAAAATAAGGATGCATTAGACACGTCTGCTCATTGCTTAAAGCTTATCCCCTGCCGTGGGTGAAGCCGTTAAAAACGTGAATACGGCAGCAGGACAGAAAGGGAATTAAGAGACACGCCGGTGTCTTCCCAATAAAATGAAAAAGAACAGTAAAGCTTCCTAGATGTGGGCCCAAAAGGGTGTTTCCAGCTGGGATCAGTGGAGCCATTCCCACGCAGTACTCACCGCCACGGCCCACGCATCGGGGACAGCAGGAGCCCTGGGGTGTGTCCTGCAGCTCCCCTGGTCCACAGGTGAGGGCTGGGCAGGTCCTGGGGGTGCAGCTCACCTTCCCGTGGGCACAGGAGCACTGCACACATCCTGAGCTGGCCCACTGCGTGCCATGCTGCAGCACAGGAAACACAGTGAGACCTGCAAATAGATCCTTCCCTCCTCTTGGCAAACCCCTCTAAATCAGTATTAACTTCCCCCGTGAAACTCCCAGGCTGTTGGATGCAGCCCCTCTCCACTTCAGCTTCTGTGGGGCAAACTCTAAATTTAGAGACCTGTTTTCTTCAGAGAAATATTCAATATAGGCCCCAACACGCACCTGACCACAAGGTGGGCAGGTGAACAGCCCCCACCCCACGTACCTAACACACTTCACTGTGAGCCAGATCTAATTAGATTTGCTTACTCATCACTGCAGGAACAAACACCTCTGCCCTGAGGCATGGGGAGGAAAAATCTGGCCCCAAGAAGAAACAAGGTGGTGTGTTGCAACACTTTCCAACAAAGAGAGAAAGTTAATTTCCATAAAAGACGCAATATTGAATGAGGCAGGGAGTAAAGAAGCTCCTTCCAGACAGAGGATACATATTTTCCTCACTAGGGCCACTGTTGCCAGCTGGATACTCGTAGAATGAAGGTCAGGTCCTGAAGCATGACAACAGGGGAAAGTTCTTCCTTCAGGAAATCTGTGCTGCCCAGCAGGATGAGACTTTGCACTGACAGAAAGTTCCTTTATGACCAGGTGACAGGGAAACAGGACCACAGGCACCAGTATGTCCACAGCCCCGTGGGGATGTGGACCCAAAGAATGGGCTCACAGAGAGCCAAACACAAAAGCAAGAGAGCACAGGAAAGTGCAGCAACAGCACAAACAAGAAGAAATACAATGCAATATGATATAACTTAGTATCACCCAAACCACAGGCACAAAGAAATACGAGAAGAGGATGGATGTGCTACTCCTCCATTCCAGTTTTTGTCTAGCTTGTAACAGATTCATGCTGGTCATGCCTCATGCTGAAACAGAGGGTTACAACATCCCCCTCAGGTGCAGAATGCACAGTCCAGATATGCAAATGTGCCTGGGAATTTTAGCATACTTCTTGAGATTTGGGCCTGACTTGTCAAACAGAGAAGGCTGTAAGAGACCAGATGCAGGACTTGGGTTCACTGTTCAGCCATTTTTCTACATTTGCCTAATGCTTGACATGATTCATTAACTGCTACCCATGAATCTTTTTTTTTTCCTTATCTGCAGACACTTACTCTGATTGTTTTGGCCTTTCAGCCCCCTCTGGGTGAAACCACATCCCGGAGCCTGCCTCTTGAATAATTCAGGATTACAAAACACAGAGCCCAGGTCGCACAACCGCAATCAATCTCTAGAGCATAGATGGCTGCCCAGAGAAAAGCCTTCTTTCAGGACAGCTAATATGGCAAGTTCACTGTGCTTTGCTCCCCTCCTAATGCTACTGTATTGTCTCAAGTCACCCACAGGAGCAGCAAAGGGAAGGAACAAGTGGGAAATTTTCTCCCCTTAAGCCCACACGGGACACACGATTGCTCAGCGACACATCCCCTTCCTGGAAACTCTGCTGACCAAACTGCTAAATTCCATTATCCAACAGTGACCCTATCCTTCCCCTGCTCAGCATCCTGCACTGACTGGACCCAACAGAGCTAAACACAGGTAAGGACTGTCCCTGGTGAGGAACAGGACTGAGCACTCACGCTGTGGATCTGTCCTTCGTGCTGGCAAAATCCTTCGGCTTGGGAGGCACACCCGGGGCAGCACTTGTTGGAGGCTATTTGGAGCACTTCTCCCTAAAAAGACACAAGGTCCAATAAACATGTGACATCAAATAGAGACTTTATCATGAAGGTAAAGCACCATGGCCCTGGTGCTCCCAGTTTTGAAAGGAAAGGTTTCAAGTTCCATATACGACGCTGCTACACCACATCCCTTTGCTGAGAGGTGACACACCACTGTGTATTTGCCATTTTTCTCTCCAAACAACACAAGAATTTACATCCCTAACAGTAAAAACAGGAAGTCCACAGCTGGACTAGCTTTCAAGGAATAGAAAGTACTTGCTCCAAGACAAACCCCAGGATCACTCATTGAAACACCTCTGAGAAATGTGGGACAGGTGTAGTTTTGTCCATAGTTTTCTCCACGTACAGGATGGATCTCAGTGTAACATTTCCCCACAGCAGAAGTGCAGAACGAACGTGGAACCATCAACTGCACTTCTTCGGCTTAATCACCACTTCTTAAAAAAAACAGCACTACTTTAGAGTTAACTGAAACTTGCTGACCACTTCCAACCACAGCACAGTCAGGTGAGGCTGCTACCACTTCCCTTTGCATGTCCCAAACTGTCATCTTGCCCTGGAGAATCCGGTCTTGGTTGCTGGTTTGTTTTGGTTCACACCACTGAACTCATGTTTGTTGATTTTCCACCTACCTGTAAACACAGCAGTAGGTCTGACATATAAATGTTTAGACTGCTGAGATTTGTTTGTTTATGCCTTGTTGCTGTAACAAGATCAGCAATATTTACAAAAAACTTAAAGAAATAAGCAGACAAGAAATAAACCATGGAGAGAGGTGGTGATTTCTGACCTTGCTCAGCAGTGGGCGGTTTAGCCTTGAGGAATGACCAGATTTTTTTCTCCTGAGATCCTCGGTGATCCTTCTTTTCAATGTTTAGGTGACCAAATGCTTACTGAACACTTAAACTGTCTGTCTTGAAGATTGCCCATGTCAAGGAGTCACACAGATCCATTTTTCACTATAAATCTATTTCCCTTTATGAGCTTTAAAGTTGCCACCTTTTCATTTATCTAATTTTTATCATCTTGTCCAGCACACTCATTATTAGGTGTGCCATGACAACACTCTTCTAATTTCTCTCCTCTTTAGCACAAAATTTCCTAATATTTCAGTCTTGCTTTAATCAATACACAATGATAATAACAGGGAAATCCGGAAAGAATCAAAATTACTTCCTCATTAGCGCTGTCATACTGGAAAACATTTTAACCTGCTTCACAAAGCCACATAATTATATTGGCAGTGCTTCTTTAAAACTCTCATTTTCGTTGTCATTTATGCATCCTGCCCCAGTAATCCAGATGTTACTGCAAGACCGATTCCATGGCCAATTAATGAAGGCCCAGACAAAGACAACCAGGAGACAACGAGAGCTCAACAAGCATCACGAGGAGGAAGAAGCTGCAAGACAGACAATCTCAGCTCTGTTGTTGCTCAACAGAGTGGAAAGTGTCCATCTGCATCTTTGAGGGAGCCCCAGCTCCACCTTCAAACGAAGGGGGACTGCAAGCTGGGCTCCTGCTGGGAGGTTTGAACCCAATTCAGGGGCTTCCTTTGGGATCAAGCTGCTCCAACCCCAGGCCTCTGGCTGGGGTGCAGCCAAGGAGACAAAGGCTTCCCACACCACGTGTTTCCTGCACCGACGAGGAGTGAAAGGGCACAGAGCCTGTGCCTGACCCTGGGCAGCCACACACACTTGTTGCAGTCCTGCCTTACCTTCTGGAAGTCACACTGAGGGGGTTTGCACACCGTGGGCTCACAGGTGACAACGCTGCTCCGGCAGCGGCAGTCCCGGCAGGAATCCGGCTTCCACACCGTGTTATTCTGCAAACAGGCAAAGGCTGGAAGTGAGACCCACAGAGCACAAGGCCTGTGCTGTTTTACACAACAGCAAATGGCTCAAATGCCTCAACACAAACCGAGTGGAACAGAGCAGCCCTCCCTCCCACAGCCTCGTCAGGCCCAACTTTGGCACCGTTCCCTCCACACCCTCAAACACGCAGCTGAAAGACAAGGCCACGTCCGGCAAATAATCGGCTCCGATGGCAAGACAGCCCGTGGGACACAACCTCCTGCAACCTCCAGGTGATTAGAGCATCTCTGGGAAACTTCTCTGCAATCAAGGTCAGACTGTCCACGCCGCAGCTCCTGGACGGACACAGGTTGTGGTGAGGCAGAGGAACCTGCTCCTGGACACATGGCCAGGGATGAATGGGCCCTACCGGGGCACATTTATTCCAAAACATCCTCAAGGACACTCGGGCCAAGCAGACAGTCCGACAGATGTGGAGATAGCTGTCACCACCACTTGATCAGTGCACCCAGCTGGAACACCCACAGCTAATTCACAAGGGTTGTCACCCCCCAGGCCTGACCCCTTCCCATTCCCTCCATGCTGAGGTCATGATCCCACGCTGCCGTCAAAAGAAAATGGGAAGAGGAAGATCTGTTTCTCATCCGAAAAACTCTTCTCCACCAGACAATCCCTGTGTGCACACTGGGATAAACTCACACCACAATGACAGCCCCTCTCTGAGCCACTGAGCCTCATTTTTAATGGATTTGCACATAGCCCAGACATTGCTACTCATTTCCATGATGCAGTGATTTACTCCAGTAAGTCAATTTACTCACAGTGTAAAGCACAACTTAGGCAAATTAAGACATGGAAAGATGATTAACAGTTGACTACTACGAGCACTTTTAGAGCCAACCACTAAAACTCTTAAGCATATTGATAAAATACTGAAATGTGCCTTAAAGGCCCATTAGGGTGCTTAATGAGAGAAAAAGTCCTGAAAAACCTGGCCACTTGCTCAGGCACTTCCACAGAAGTTCTAGGGTGCTGGATCTAGAGTATAAGTCTGCAAACACTGGGACACCTGGAAACATTGCTCAAAAATCCTTGTGTCTCTTCCCTGCTTTACAAAAGCATTTCTTCCCCATCAAGCTGTGCTCCTCTCCCGTGGTAAAGGTCATGCACAGGTTACAAACACTCTGGCAGCATCAGAAATTCAGGGGGATTCCCTGTGAAGGCAATGCTGACCTTAGACAGGGTCCAGCCCTTTGGGACAGGACACCAACAGGGCAAAGAGGGATGGTAATTCCTGCCCTGGAACACAGCTGGTTCTCCTCTTGCTTACACAGGGCTGTAGAACAGAAACCTCTGCCAGTAGATTTATGGTGCAGTTAGAGAAGAGATTAAGGTTAAGTTATGTGTGTGCCAAGCTTTAGCTAAAACACACCCCGGAGTTAACTCATCCTGCTGGCTTTAGCAGCAGCCCCTGTTTTAAAACTGGCAGCTCCCTGCAGGGAAACCAGGACTGGGAAGGGAAAGGGCAGATTTAGTGCCTCATCCCTTGGCTCTCCTAAACCTTCACCCGTGGCCTGTCTCGCTTATTACAAAATAAAACCTTAAAGAATTTCCACAGTGGGATAATGGCCAAAGGACTCGCCTGGCACAGGGCGAGTACAGAGCCATCCTTACCCACATTTTGAGAGTTAAATGCTCGGGTTTCTGGTAAGAAAACCCTCTCTTTGGTCTTCTCCCTGTGGGCTCAGATCCTGTGCTTCTCAATCCATGCAGTAGTCACTCGGGAGCATTTAAACACATCAGTGAATTCCCTTTGCCAGGTACCAGCTCAAAATTGACACTTCTCTGCAGACTTTTAAAAATTCAGACTCTAGTTAATAGTCAGGAAGCTTCTACCTGATTTTTTTGGGATGTGAGAGTCTCCCACACAGTTCACGGGTCTCGGTGTCCAGGTTTCTGGACAGTTCAACGTTTACCTTAAGATTCCTTGCAACAGACCTAAACTCCAGTTTGGAAAGTCTGGATCCCACCCACCTGTCCCTGCATGTTGTAAGGCTTTGTTTTTCCTTTGTTTGTCCAGGATGCTTTGAAGCTCCCAGGTAAGACTGTTACAAACATAAAGCAAGACTTTTCAGCAGACACTTGAACAACTGCTGGAAATCCACCTGGCATCTTCTCCAAGGCCCTGTACTCCTCAGTGGACAAATTATCTGCTGCCATTTTAAGAGCTGAATTCTGATCCTGCTGAAAGAGTATTTTTATCAATAACAATTTAAGGGGCTTTTTCCTTACAAGTACTAATATAATTAACAGTATAAATAATGAAATACTGTGCACTTTGAAGACAGAAAGCACTCCTTAAGAGCCAAGTAGTGCCATTATAATTTATTAATTCTTTGGATTTCCCTACATCAAAAGAAGAAATGATATCTAATTCAGCTGAATATTAAAACACCAAAATGAGGACTTAGAAAAAGGCAGGAGAGCTGCACATGGAGAAAATAATACGAAAAGGAGGCAAGAGAACAACCAGCAGTAAAAGCAAAGGAGAGCTGAAGCAAAGAATAAAAGCTAAAGAGACAAAGAGCAGAGCTGGCACGGAGGGAGCCCAGAGCAGCTGTGAGAGCTCGTGTTTGGCTGCTGTCACACTGTCATATTAACCAGGGCACACAAACACCTAAATCTTCACTGGCTCTCATAACTTCAGACAGCTGCACCTGTTCCTCCTCTACCTCCACAAAAAAAAAAAAAAAAGAAACCCACCCAACAAATCAAAAATAATCAGAGTCTGCTATTAATATGCAAAAAGGCTCAGTAATTTAATCAGATGCTGCTTAACACAGGCCAGATAACAGTCTGTGTGCTATTCTGGTGCGGTGACTGGGGAAATAAGAAGCATACAACAGCTGCTTTGAGTTCCCCTTCCAGCTCCCTGAAAATATCCAGTCAGTCCCTAAAATGCCACTGGGTGCTGGGAGACTTCATGTGAGCCAGGAGTGAAGCTGCAAATCTTTAGTGCCATGCCAAAAACGAGGCAGTGGTTTCTGCTTATCATGTACCCCACTAATTACCTTCCCTGCCTTGAGGAGACACCAGGAAAACTCACAGCTCGAGAAAGACAAGGAGCTGCTGGACACGGTCCAGGGGAGGTCACAAAGATAATGAGGGGTGTGGAGCATCTCTCCTGTGGGGAGAGAATGCAGGAGCTGGGTCTGGTTAGTCTGGAGAAGAGAAGACTGAGAGGAGATCTCATCAGTCCATACAAATACCTCCAAGAGGATGGTGCCAGGCTGCTTGGTGGTGCCCAGAGACAGGATGAGGAGCAATGGCCACAAACTAAACCACAAGAAATTCCACCTCAACACGAGGAAGAACTTGTTTCCACGAGGGTGGCAGAGCACAGGAACAGCTGCCCAGGGTGGGCATGGAGCCTCCCTCTCTGGAGACATTTCAAACTCACCTGGATGTGTCCCCGTGTCACCTGCTTCGGGCGACTCTGTCTTGGCAGGGGGTTGGAGCAGGTGATCTCAGAGCTCCCTTCCAAGCCCAGCTATTCTGGGAGTCTGTGATTAACTCTCCGAGGGGCTGCTGTGCCCGAGACAACCAACCGAGGGAAGGCAGGGATAGGGTGCCCCGGAGGCAGAATTCCAGGCTGCTCTGTTGAAATGGCAGGCAGAGCCCCGAGCAATTACACTTTTGGTAACAATTACCAGCATCACCCAGCGGCTGCCAAGCCAAGAGCCTTGGCAGCGCCGCAGCACCGCTCGCGTTTCTCATTTCCACTCCAATGACCTGACAATCCCGGGCAATTGGCAGGGTAATCCCAAACCCGAGGGAAGCTGGGAGAGCGCTCCTGGTCTGCCGGGATACCCATTAATGGAGCAATGAGGAGGCGAAAGCAATTCAGAGACACATAAAGGGCTCCTCGTGTCCGTTCAGGTTTGGGTTGGATGTTTTATCTCTGGCAATGGGGAGCTGTTCCCCAGCAGAGGATGTTTGAAGATCTGATTTTTGCTGGCACAGAATAGAAACTCCTTGACAATGGGCTTTTAATGGGCTTATTCCAGCAGGCCCCGAGCAGAACAACATCGGAACCACTCAGGCTCACAAATCAGAAATTCAGCTCCTCTCAGTGGAAACAGTTTTAGCCCTACACTCCTAGGAGAGAACAGAGCAGTTTAGGCAGGGTGTAGGGCTTGATTAACAACCCAGGAACACCAACAGGAACCGGGAGCTGGTTTTCTCCTTCTTCCAACCAAGGAATTAAAAAGTTACACAAATTAAAACAAGGCACTGTTTTCATGGTTCGCTACTCTGCTGGTTTCCTACGTTTTTTTAATTGTCAAGTCTTTCACCAGTTGTACCAGCCTTGTAAAAATCAAGAGTCTAAAAATAACAATCCCCAGTGGTCTTAAGCTACTGCAGGAATGGAAAGACTATGATATTCCAAGCTATTCTTCAAACACTTAGGTGCTGCTGTAAACTTTATCCTATCTGACATAGACACAAAAGCAGTCACTAGGAAAGGGCCCCAAAGAATCAAATGCACCGAGCAAACAGGGTAGAGGGACTAAAACTGTGTTATAAAATCATTGGTTCTAATCAGGAATTAAATCAGCACACAGGAATCTCTGGTAAAACCAACAGGTCAATTTTTGGGAGCAGCAGTGTTCCTTTGGAAAGGTTAATGCCTTTTGGTTGGCACACAGCAGCAGTTCTCCTCACCATTCAGAAAAAAAACACTTTGGGGTCCTCCTGCTGGCTTTATCCCCCTTTATTCAAGTATTTCCTAACGTGCCATGAGGCAAAATTCAAACATCTCCCCAAAAGTGACTTCTGAATGGACATCAGACCCTGAATGGGTATCAAACTTTTATCCCACGGGGTAACATTTTCTAACAAAAACCCCCACGAGACCATGAAAATCATTGCAGCTCAGCCAGCTGAGTGAGCAGGGAAAGGGAATACCCTCAGTACCAGCCACAAGCCCTCAGAAGCACTGCACTGGGTGAAACCTAACTTTAATTCTACTTCTTGAAGCAGCAATCCACTCTGGAGCAATTTTGCAAGCCACTTCAGCAAATATACAGGTATCTCCAATTCCAGGCTGGATATTTAGGAAGTATCCTTTCAAAGCAAGGAACTACACACCCCAAATCCTATTGTTGTCACTGTGAATCCAAGCACAGTCATCTCCCATACAGCTCCCAGAAAATACAACCCCTTGTGTCCTTATCTCCCATCTTGGCTCCCTGTGCAGCAGATTAATAAACTGGTTCTCTCTTTCCTTAAAAAGGGAAAGGAGATCCCTGCACAGTCATTAATCTTGGTGCACAACAACTACATTACTGAGCAAAAATGATGAAGAAGAGCCTGCAGAATAAGGAATTTTGCAGACTGCCTTCATTTCCTCTGTTTCAAGAGCCTCTGGTTTCCAATACAAAGGCAGGAAGATGTCAGGAGTTGCTCTGAAAAGAGCCCTGATCTGTACTTTGCCCACCCCTCCAACTCGCTCCCTTTGCTACGGATTTTCTCCTGTACAAAAACCAATTTCACAAAATATGAGCGTCCAGAAGAGAAGCAAGCCGAGGGACAGAGATTACCATAACCTCTGCAGCTCCTGCTCTGGAATTTTCCTCTCTCAGCCCCTTCTCAGTACTTAACACCCTGCTCGGAATAAATCTCCGGTAAAAGCCCGGGAACAGTTTATATGGCAAGCCCATAATGGGGACTGGAGAAGGAAGGGTGAGAGCACATGCATAAGCGCTTATTTAGACTCTTGAAAACAGACTGGGTGCTTCTTAAATCTCTCCAACGCTCACCGTTTAAAAAAGGGACAGTTTTACATCAGAGCACTTGGCTCCTTCACTCCATCTACACAGGCTGCTCCGTGAAATATTTAGCAGAGGCAAAGCATATGCACCCCTTAAGTTGTGGCTGAGGAAGCAGATGCATCTTCCCTCCATCCTCAGGCAGCAAGAATGGGCTGAATGTCACTGCAAACGACACCTGAGAACGTGCTTTTGTTAACCATTTTAATTCTGCCTCCTCAATGAGCTTCGGTGAGTGGCTGTAAGTGTGTTTTTCAAAGCACGTCTCTGGGGTGTTTAAAGCCTCAGGCATCAGTGTCTTCACTCATTCAGAGACAGGAGGAACACAGAGCTCTCCTCACATCCCTCTCCGTGCCGCTGTGGATATTTGCCAAGCTGGGGTTTGCTCGCTGACATGGTGTGAGCTAATTCCTGTCATGCTGCTTCACGCTTGGTTAGAAATAATTGCTGCCTCATTACAAATTTAATAATCACACCGTGATACAGTGGAACTCTTCCTTGCAATCTCCTTTTTCTTCTCAGGGAAGATAGGAAACAGATTGACTGTTACACAGCCCAGGTATTTTTCATTAATTTTTTTCCCCCTCAAAGAAGGAAATCCAAGTTTTCCAAGATTTTGCTCAGGTAGTTTTTACAGGGCTTAAGGAACACCTCACGCTGCTTTTAACGCCGGGTTCCTGCAGGATCCTGATAAGGCTTTTAGTTCTCCTTCATCTGCATCTACTTTGAGGAAGCCTGGGAAGAATCCCACCCTTGGGGGCTGCCTGTACGCTGAGTGATTCCCAGCTTCCCTGCAGAATGAAGAGGTTTAGGAAAAATGAAGTGCTCTTGAGGGAAGTGTCCTCTCTGCTGAGTGGGATAGGAATGAAAAGTCCAGGACGGACAGGCAGGAGAGGTTCCCCCATTTTCTAAGAATGGTGCAGCAAAGCACCAAGGAACATTCCCAGAACTGCAAGTACCTTTGAGCAGCTCAAACCACAAGCCTTGTTTCAGCGCAACCATCTCTCCTGAAGATCTTGGAGAATGGAATTCCCAGCTGCAAGACCTCGGTTCTTCTAATATTTTCACGTTTCTCTGATTGTTACTCCCCACGCTTTTAAAATCAGCAGCATGTAAATTCAATAAAGCTCAACCTGATAACTAAAAAGGGGAGGGGATTTAGAAAAATATTCTATTGTATTTTTCCTTCGTCTCCTTTCCCTTTTTTTTTCCCCCCCCCAGCAAAGGAAAAAGCTGAGCTGGGAGATGCAAGACTACTGAATCCACTTTCTTTCCTGCACTGCTCTTTCCCTCCTCTGCACTGGCACACTTCCCAGAGCTCTGCACACAACAGTGGATGGATGGATGGGTTTTCCAAACACCTGCATCCATCATTTGATTTGACCTCCAGAGGCCACATTCTTCCCTGCACCTTTAGTTACTTTTATCTTAAAAAGAACGACGGAAAGCGATGTGGGTCACCGGAGAGAAGCTGCCAGCCAGGCTCCCCCCTTTCCTGCCTGCAGGGGAACAACTGTGACTCCCTGGATGAGCCACTGCACCAAGCCAGAGGAGAGCACATCCCAAACCACAGCCTTCAGCTTGTGCTTAGTGTTTCCTGCTCAGGACCACGGGGAATGTTGTTTCAGGCCGGGGAAAAGAAACTGCTGGTGAGACAGCCTGTTTTTCAGCAGCTTGGGAAAAACCCAGTGGGAATTGCAGCCATCCAGCATCCTCCCCTCCAAACATGCACCAGGGAGCTTCAGAGCGAGGAGAGACTCAAAAAACACAGAGGAAAGCAAACCTGGAACTCTGAAACACAGCACACTAAAAATTCTCCAGCTCTCCCCCCGCCTTCAAAGGCTGATGAAAGATGCCTGATGAAAGCCTGGAGAAAGTCAGGGCTCTCCCTGCAAAACATGGCTCCAGGGAAATCCCAAATTCCCCAGCCCACACCAGCCCCCACAGGCTGAGATATTTAGACAGCCAAGACACACTGTTCTTGGAGAGGAGGAAGTACCAAGGGATAAAAAATTGCTTCTTATCCCCTTATTAATCTGCAGAGCTTTCCCATCCCCTGATGAGGAACAGGGAGAGACAGAATTCCGGAGCCCGGCTCAGAGCACACTTGGCTGGAAGACAAGCCAACACATGGAGTTTTTTCCTACCTTTCCCTGTATGATTAACCTGGGCACCACTCCCTGTCTGCAGACATTGTACACCAAGATTGATGTGCCCACGAGCTACAGGCACAAGTTGTAACGTGTCCCACCCCTCCCCATCCCGCAATTTTCACTGGAAAAATAGAGGTTTATAAAACAAGAGACTACTCTCTGGGAAGAGGATTATCTACCCCAGCGTAACTTCTGTAGCAGGCAGAAGTTATTTCTAAATGCTTTAAACAGAGAGCAGGGAAGCATCCTTCAAATCTTTCCTGCTATTTTTCCATTTCTCATTGCCATCATGCATTAAAATCTTAATATTCAGCCTACTCGACATCATTTACCTTTTCCCACTTGGTTTGGGCTCTGCTACTTGCTGTCACTTTTCAAAACTTTACCAGTTTTGGGAGGTCACACTGTGACAAAAGGAAAATCCAAATTTTGCCATTGTGGTACCACCTCGTTATTGGAATCTCCTCAACATTTTCAGATTATCTTTCATTATTTAATTGAAGATATTAAAGATTCAGATATCTTTCATTATTTAAGTTTTTTTTAACTTTCCCAGAATGTAAGGGCACTCTGAAAGGAGATGACACTTCAGTGCTGCCTTGAAATGGCTCTGAGGAAAAACAGGGTGAAGTGCACCAGAGAACCACCTTGCCTCGTGGAAACATTTGTTTCCAAAACCTCACTGTTCAGAGGAAAGTCACTTTGGACAACGGACAATTTCTTCATGGACCAGAATGTAAAGCAGACCCAAACCTGTCAGTTTTGCTGACCCCGAAACCCAAGGACTGCAAGCAGTTCCTGCTCCCAATGAAGAGCCACAGCAGCCAGTGTGACAGCAGAAGAAAATCTCAAGCTCAAACACACTTAGGGGAAAAAATAATATCACATTTTCTCTCCAAAACGCCTCCCGTGGACACCGTGCCCTCATTTTTAGCTGGTCACACGCCCCATCCCAAGAGCTGAGATCTGGATTTGAGCTATGCCAATGTAATGCAAAACAACCTGAATATTTCAGATGGATGGGTCTGGCGAGTCCCTTCCTTCCAGATGTCATTTAAATTTTATGGAGAGGCGTAAGAGAGGTGATTTATGGAGGATGGAAGTCCTAGGAGGAGCAGCCTGTCACACACAATACTCATACTTCGTCCACTGCTCTGAAGTAAGGGCAAACTGCACAGATTCCAAGCCAGGAGACAGCAGGGAAACTCTTAAAACCTGGTAGAAAAGCAGAGCTTTCCACTTCTGTTCCAGCCAGCTGGCAATGAATGATGATCACTCCTGCTCAGTGGCCATCCTATAAACGGGCTGGTAGTGTCAGCTCTACCCCTGCACCGTCCCAGGGCCAAACCACACCAGGAAATAAGGGGCAATTCCAGCAAAACAGCCAAAACTCAATGAAATCTTAGAGAGGATGTCCCTTGATGCCCACAAATCACTTTTATGGGACGGAGAGGAGCAGCCAAACCTGTGGAACCCCTTACTCCACTCTTAGATTTCCTCCTTCTCCCAGCAAAACAATCATTCCTGCTGGTGTTCATCCAGGCAAGCTCTCCTCCCCCTGAGTCCAGCTAATGAATCCAAACCAAACCCTGCACTTAACAAAGCAAAGCTGCACCTTGCCCTGCTTTGATCCCCCCCAAGACAAACAAAATAAAGCAAGGCTCTGGTCTGCAGTCCTCTGTTTCATCTTCCCCCCAAGGCAAAATGAACTTCAGTCCCACTAAGGATGGGGGCACTGGAAATGCCCTTGGATAAACACTTGGCTTGTCTCAATTACTTGATCTCTGCGTGTTCAGCATTTTACAGACACATGAGCCAGTCCAGGCTCCCTCTCTCGTTTTTCCCTCCGTGTTCCTTCGCATCTGGTTAAATTCAGGGCAAGTAATCCTTCAATTACAAGCGGAGTTAAAGCTCAGTTGCCGGGAAAATGGTGTGTGAAGTGCCTGTTTACACCTCCAGTGACTGAGGGAACCATTACCATCCATCCAGCTGTCGCAGGCCTTTGTATCATCTGCTCAGGCCATTAGGATTTAATTCTTTTACATGCTATCTTACCAGCCACTTACTTGTAGGAACCTGCAATTAAAAGCACCGCGTGGAGCCACGCAGAGCTGGGACAAAATAACACAGAGTCAACAGTCATTTCAGTGCTGCCCAAAGCAGCAAAAAATGTGTTCCAGTGGCTTAACCAGATCCATCAAACCCTTCCAGTTATTCCATCCCTGGAGGATGGAATGACACATCCACTTCCCTCCTCCTTGAACATCACACTCCCAGCACAAGCAGCTGGTGTCAAAACCTCTTCAGAAACAACCCCGTTTTTAATTGCTTTACATTTCGATGCTCTCCCTAATTAGAGACATTTTGGAGCTTCTCATAGTCCAAAGCAGGTAAAAGAGATGCAAATTAGGACAAGGTTTACCCAGAAGGCCAGAAAAAAATAATTTAGCCTTAAAGCAAGACAAAAAAGACCTGACTCCAAAGTACCCAACTGTCCTGACATGAGACTTTTTGGAAACCCTCCCAAAGAATAGAGTTTTGCAGGGGCAGTGAGCTGAATTGGATATTTCCATTTGGACCCTGCATGCTCAGTCTCACTTCTCCTCTGGGAATCCAAAGGCACTCCAGGGAGAAACCCAGTTCCCAACAGTGCATCACAACTGCATTATCAGCTCTAAAAAGAATCGAAAAATAACACTAAAAATACCCCCACAACATAAGACATTTAACAGACACCTGAAGAATAATCAAATAAAACAATCACCTTCAGTACATGTTGCTTTTCAGGGCATCCACAGAAAATTATTGACTGGGCTGTGTTGACACAGACCTCCCATGGAAAATAAATACCTCAGGAAATGGCAACGTCTAAAGTAGCTTTTAATTCCTATTTCCCCCTAATCCTTACAGCCCTTCCCTCATTTTAGGTATAAAGCACACAAAAATAAAAGCAGGACACCAAATGTTTGCCCATGTGTATCTGTCAGTCTTTCCCCCCTGTCCATGGGCACTGCTGGACTGCCCACAATTGGATCCTTCCTTCCTGTTGTTTTACCACTCCACCTTTCATCAGCTCCCTTTTTTTTTTTCCACACACACCTGTTTCCTAAAACAAAACTTAAAGCTACACGTGAACAGAAAGACATATTTCTTTTTAAAAAAGGCAATTAAGACCTTTCCATCATCATGGCTTATGTAGAAACCACTCAGAATTCGAAAGCAACTCCAATCCTGCAGAAATGGCAGCCATGGTATAAAAAGTACTTACTGTTGGAATTGTGCTAAGAAAACTTGCACTCTCCTGTAATTTGGGATTTTAGGGTCATTTATAATTATTTTTCTCACATAAAAGAGCCTCTGCCCTTGATGTTTATTGAAGTCAAGTGGGAGGCAGTGGTTAAAGGGAAAAGGCAATCGTTCAAACCACAATTATCTCCTGCCCAAGCAAACAAAGGATTTGTTTTTCAACCTCGGTAATTTTACTTAGAAGGCTTTGCAGACCTAAAGAACAGCAAGGAGCCAGGAGGAAGGTAAAATCCCTCACTCTTTCTGGAAAGGAGCCACAAAACAATTCATCATTTCGTGCACGCAGGCACAGAAATGACACGGCCATAAAAAGCCTGGGTGGAAAAGTTCAAGGCCGTGGGTGTGAAGGCTGCAGGACCCACCAGGAGCTCCAGGAGATGGGTTTGCAGCTCTGTCATGACTGCAAAGTGGCTTTGGGCACGCCACCTGTAAACCTCCCCACCGGGGTTGCCAACTGAATGCAGAACACAGGGGGACAGGGTTTTATAGGCACGTTCCCTTCTGAGCTGCAGGAACACGTTACCCGCCCGCCTGTCTCGTCCAACAGAAAATCCTGCTTTGGAAACACAAAACCTGTCCCAAAGCAGGGGCTGCAGACAACGATAAGGAGGGGAAAAGGGGACAAAAGCCTGAAAAAAACCCCAGATCATCTTCACATTGGCCAAAGCTCAGCCCCATTCCAAGCCGTTGGGTTTGGACTTGCAAGATTTTATTATTTTTGGTGCTCCAGCGGATTGGCCGCTTGCCCAGCTCAGGATCTGAGGAAAGCCATGTCCCTCCTTCCTGAAAAACCAGCTAACAGAGATCCCATTGATACTCCACTCATCAGCTTTGTAAAACTACTCATACACAGAGCATAGGACACACACGTGCACTTCCCCAGCTGTTCCCAAGGAAAAGGGAGAAAGTGAGGAAAGAACAGGCAGCATTTGGTTGCTGTGTTGTGCTTCCTACTTCAAGAAGCACTCATAGAGCAGAACTGAGGACTGCCTTTAGGGGAACAGCTTTGAAAGCAAAAGGAATTTTGCAGCATTTCATGACAAGTTCTAAAAATTCCAGCACTTCCCCTAAAAACATACATTTTCCAAAACAGGTAAGTAAAGTCAAGCTCCTGAGTCTAAATTTATGCAACAAACTGTTCAGTGTTGCTCTCCAAAAACACTGTATTCAGATGACTCTTCACAAGGCTTGGGGAGCCACTGTACAACTAAAACAGCAGAGAAAAGAATTAAACTTCAAAAGAATCAATCAAATCAGGATCCCGAAATCCACAGCCAACTTCAGCCTCCCGATCTCCCTCGGGTATCAGATCTCTTGTAGCTTCTTTAGGGACAACCTATCCCCCAGGTAAAGGGACACACTGTGAGGATCTGTTGTCAGAAATGTTTAACACAATCTCAGCTTTCCAATCCCCAACAAACAGCCGAACTAAACGAGCACATGAAGTGTTTCACTGGCCACTAAGAAGAGCCTCAAAGCAGACACTTGGCTTTTCCAACCCCTTTAATTCTCCCTGTCTGGAAAGCAAAAGCTCAGTTCGTTTAATTGGCCTTTCAATTCCTCCCTACCTCAGTAATTGAGTTGCTCAGGGTGAAATTACAAAGTTGCAGATGAATTAATCCCACTGTGGCCTCTGTTGTGAACTCTCCCCCAAGACCCGTCCTCCTTGGTGCCCTAATTCCCAGCCTCGGCGCTGCCATTCACGGGACTCTCTGCTGAGCAGATTTAACTTGCTCCATCAGCAGAGAATTAAGTCACTTTTCCCTGATTCAGGTTTCTGCCTCGGGGGGAAGGCAGGGGAAAACATGAGTACCCCTTCCTGCAGGGGAAAAGGTGAGCACCCCTTCCTGCAGCAGCACACGGGTACCTGCGATTCGGTGAGGGCTGAAATGACACCCTCACGTTACAGTGACAGCTGCATGAACTGGCATTTCTTGGGCTTTTCTTTAAATTAGATAACATCATTTCTGATATCAACCTACAGAAATGCTTAACTTTTAAGGCTGAAAGCTGAACCTGCAGCCAAAGTCAGAACCAAACCCTGCACCACGACCAACCATAGCGGCGACAATCAAGTTGATCGTCTGTGTTCCCTCCTCTCCGGCTTCCACAAGTGAAAAAGAAATGATCAAATACACGTGGTGGCAGAATATCAGGAAGGATTTATCATATCAGATAAACCAGGGTTTGCTGACAATGAGGAATTTAGCAGACATTAGCAGAAAGTTGTCATTAATTCAGGCTTACCAGATAATAAGTTTAAAAGCTTGCGGTTTAAAATTCTACCATTAAAGCATGAGAGGTAGAAGAAATTGCTTCAGTGGATTTAGACACTGAAGATTCTCTTTTTAACTTCCTACAGAGTATTTTCCTTTTCTACCCTCATCATCCTATCCCATCTCTCATAGATTACAGCCCTGCTACAGCATTTGTTTAATGAAGTT
Source organism: Pseudopipra pipra (assembly GCF_036250125.1). Taxonomy (NCBI): domain Eukaryota; kingdom Metazoa; phylum Chordata; class Aves; order Passeriformes; family Pipridae; genus Pseudopipra; species Pseudopipra pipra. Next base: position 1,437,371 of record NC_087552.1, read on the forward strand.
TACACAACATTAGAGGCACTTGATTTAGCTGCCACAGCCACCATCTGTAATTAATCCTCCCAGGAGCCAGAATGCTGCACAGCTTGTTCCTGCAAGCTGGGTTTCTAATGTGCTACAAGCTTATGACCTCCATAATTCTGATTTCCCATCAGTTTTATGCCATCACAACTCCTCTGCATTCATCTGGCCACTCACCCCGGTTGGTGGAGGACAAGACCCACAGGGAAAGGCTGTAAATCAGCTGGATGTTACCAGGAGTCCTTTCCCTCTCTCCTTTCCTTTTGTCTTTCCCAGCCCTTTTCCCAGAGCAAGATATAAAGCAGCACACAAATAAATTGGTCATTTCTGTGTGTATTGACAAAATCACCTCAGACTCCCCCCTTCAGTGTGACCTGAAAAAGCAGGTGAGACGAATTCTACCCCACTGTGCTCCCACAGATTCCACACCAAACCCCAGCCTGCCTGGTTTGCAATGAACGGAGGCCTGTGCTGAATAAAGAGATGAATTCCTGATTCTGGTCCAAAAGCTGCAATTTAAGGAAAGTATAACGTTCAGGGGGGAAAAAAAGCCAACCATGATTTAAAGATTTCCAGTGATACCAAATAATTCACTGCACATCTCGGGAAATTGTTCCAATGATTTCCTATCCTCACAGTAAAAGTCTCCTTAGTTCCTAAGCTGGATTTATCTAGGTTTCATTTTCTGGCTACTCCATTTTCTTATGGACAGAACAGGTTTATTTATAATAATTTCTGTTCCCTCTGCAGCCTTCTACAGATTACCCCTTAACTTTCCATTTGAGAACTGATGCAGAGAGAGCTCCAGTCTTTAGTAATGAGGAATCATGACTCTCTCCTGGATCCCTCCATCCTCCCGCATCCCTCCACCAAATGAACAGTGAAAAATCAGATTAATGCTCCCACAGCTGTCACAGCAAAGCCAAATACCCAGCTCATGTAACATTGTTCCTCCTGAACCGTAAGCCCCTAATATTGGGAATTATATCAGCCCTTACCACCTGGGCGTCAACACACCAGGAGCACCCAAAAGGTTTTACAGCATCTCAGAATCCCCGAGGTTGGAAAAGACCTTTAAGATCACTGAGTCCAACCATTCCCCCAGCACTAATAAAGAATGCCCCTGAGTGCCACATCTACACAGCTTTATTAAATTCTTCCAGTTGTTCCCTGGGAGAAGGGACCGATCCCCACCTGGCTCCCCCCTCCTGTCAGGAAGTTGTAGGGAGCAACAAGATCCCCCCCTGGGCCTCGTTTTCTCCAGGCTGAGCCCCCCCAGCTCCCTCAGCTGCTCCTCACTGGACTCATGTTCCAGACCCGTTCCCAGCTCCCTTCCCTTCCCTGGACACACTCCAGCCCCTCAATGTCTTTCCTGTAGTGAGGGGCCCAAAACTGACCCCAGGATTTGAGGAGCTGCCTCAGCAGTGTCGAGCACAGGGGGACGGTCACTGCCCTGCTCCTGCAGCCACACTATTTCCAATAAAAGCCAGGATGTTTGTATCCTGTATTCAGATGCAAATATATATTAGTGGAGGGGGTTTTTGGAAATAATACTTAAGTGTATGGGGTTTTTTCCCCTGGGTCAGAAGGCCTGGAGACCCTGATCATTTCTCCTCTAATCCATCTCTGCCTGCAGCCAGTTCTTTGGGAACAGAAACAAAAACCTGCAAGTGGCCCTGGCCTCTGGGGCAAGATCAGAAGGAAGGAGTGCTTTTGTGGTAGGTTCCCGAGCTGAACTGTTATGCCTTCCCAAAGGAGTCATGTGCAAACATGTTTATTGACTCCACACCATAAATCACTGCTTTCCAAAGCAAAGCCAGCTTTGCATTTCCAGTGCTCCAATTGGGCTGGGACAAACAAGGAGGAGCGAGCCCTGAGCTTCTGAACCTCTCCACAGAGTGTTCACTTAAATGAGATTTCCTCTCCTCAGGGCTGGAAGGTGTGTCCTGCTCTGAGGAAATCACGATGGAGTTAAAAAGAAACTTTCAAAGGGAGATAACAAAATGAAGCATCTCTGCCCTCAGCAACTTTTACCAATAATTACTATTGTGTGTTACAGAGCTTGGGAGGCCCAGAGGGGCTCAGGGTCCCCTCAGTCCCTGCACAAACAAGTGCCAGCCCGTGATTGTCACAGAGATAACCTCCAGCTGGGAGCAGAAAGGCCAGTTGGGCTGGGAGAGGAGCTGGGACTTTGCTCTGCTGCTGGGAGGGGGTGTCAGTGACAGATCCAAGGCACAGCACTTGGAGTGTTCGCTTCTCTCCCAGACAGCTTCAGCTACAACCACGGCAAAGCTAACAGGTTTATCAGAGCCAGTCTAAAAACTGAACCAAAAAACTACGAAAGAAATACACAACATTTTGAAAACAAAATGCACGGCCTCCTTTGTTTGCTAAATTCTGTAGGGTTTGGTTGGGTTTTCTTTAATGCTGTTCCAAGGAACTACCCAGAACACTGCGTTTACCAACACCCACATTTCAGTGCTGCACGAAACAAACAGCAAAACATCATCTGGCAGAAAATAAATCTCCGGGAAACCTAAGGGCACAAAAATACAACCAACCACTGTTTTGATCAGCTTCCAAGCTGTTGTTCTTTTTTAAAGGGCGCACACACCTTCCTCAAAAGCTTGGCACAGGAGGTGCACACCTGCTTTTAACACTTCAAAGGTTCAGGGCAGGTGCCCTTTTGTTGCTCTGTCTTCTCCTACAGGACTTACACTCTGGCCTTCACTGAAAGTGTGAAGTCCACAGGTAACAGTGGAAAGGCTTTTTCCTTCCCTCAGTCTGTGACAAAATCGGGAACAGGCTCCTGGAAGCACAGCTGTTTAAAAGTGCAGTGCAAAAAAATGATGATGCCTGCAGGAACTTTTATTTATTCATGTACATGCTCACACGAAAACGGAAAATAGGAAAAAGAGAATGGGAGAAGGGAAAGATCCCAGGAACTTCCCTCTAGAAAAAAAGCCCTTGTCACTGATGAATTTTTACTTTCTGCGTTAAGGATAACAAAAGACTCCAGCACACCAGTCCCACTGCACTGCTCTCATTTTGTGTGGACAACGTGGTCAATAAAGTACCAACTGGAACACAAGGAGGCCAAAAGCTCATGAGAAAATCCTCTGGAAGTCTCTATAAAATGATTAAGAGAAAGGGGAAATGAAGGGGAGGGATACGGTTTTCTTTGGAATCCTAAAACACCGTTTTCCAATTCCTTCAGGCACATGGGGATCGTTACCTTCCTAGAGACCAAAGTGACTGTGCCAAGCAAAAAATAAACCACAGTCAAGGACCTCATTTGACTTCTCAGCAGCCACAGCAACTGCCTTGCCAGGGAACAGAGACATGAACATAAAGCACAGCCGGGAGCTGCTCCCAGGGAAGCCAGAGGCAAAGTGTGGATGGATTTCCAACACTCCAAGTGCCTGGGGAGGCCTGGATAAGCACATTTGATTAGGTAAGAGTAACCCCACTGAAACTACTGCTCCAGCATTAATGCAGAGTGTGGGGTAACTCACATCCCAGCACGCTGCTGTAGGTCATGGATGGTCCCAAAAAAGGCAGAGGGGGAACACCAAAAGCCCACAAGTCTCCCTCTACACACAATCCCCAACACCCCCAACCTAACACAAGTGTTGGTGCTGCTGTGTCTGGCTTAACCTCAACCTTCAGACACCCTGAAAAACACATGTCCCAAGCAGTTCCCACCACCCCTCACTTTAACCTGGCCCACAAAAGTGGTTCATAAGCACAAGAGTAACACAGGCAACTGCCATTCCCAGCTGGGATAGCCGAGGATTAAGATGCCTGAAGATGGCCAAGGGAAGGGAATCTCATCTGCTTGAGCACGTTCCTCAAAGCCAGATGCCTCTGTAAACACCCAGATCCAATGCCAAATCAGTTCTTTACGTGTGCACGCAGGGGTTTGGCTCACAGGAGCCAGAACTTCACCTGTAGGACTAAGATGGGGTAAGAAAATGAGACAGAGCAGCAGCTGGGTTTACTCCACATCTCCTGCAAGGGGAGTTAAAGGTAAATCCGTGCTCTCCCTGGAAAACACCAGCTGGTAAACCAGTGTCTGCAGCCCTGCCTCATGCATTAAATGAGCTCAGTGACCAACCCAGTGCCAGGGTCAAGTGCTCAGCTGGTAAAATGCCCGGCTCCACTGACATCAAAGCAGCTCCAGCACTTACAGTAGCTCGGGGCTCAAGGAATGTGGGCTCCCCAAATAGAAAGGTGCTGATCCGTGTTTCCATAAGTGACTCTGGCCTCACCTCCGCTTTCTCTGCAACGCTGCAAACTGGCAAGCCCACAAACCCCACTCAAATCACTCGGGCATCGCTTTCCGGAGACCGAAAGATGAAGCACGAGATCCGTTCTCCGTGCCAGCACAAGGGAGGATATTCCTCATTTTTGTGACCTGCCCAACGCTCCTCACACAGCCCTGCTCTGTCACTCCACACAGATGCTGCTGTCAACACCATCTCAGGGAGGCTCCCAAATAGGAATCCCAGCAGATCACAGCTTTCCTGCTTCCACATCGGCACAGCCGAGGGTCTGAGCGTGAGCTGAGACGCGGCTCTGTTGTTTCAGATGTCACTGCTGACTGATGTGGTTTCAGTGACACTTATGGCACTCTAATGATATTAAATATCTAAAGCCTTCAAAATACTGGTGTAATCATCTAAAAGGGGGAAAGGCTCAATTACCAAGGTTATTTTCCCTCTATTTCATCAAACAGCCGCTCAGAGGTTGTTGTACAAGACGTGATGGATTTAACCAGATGCTCCCATCACTTCTGCTGCAGTGCTCGAAAAAACAGCCTCTATAAATACACTGAAAACCCAATGAATTACAGAAGCATGAAATGACTTCAGTAGAGGTTAAAAACACTCTGGCATCACGCAGAATGCACTAAAAATATTAAGTCTAGAGACCTCACTGCGCCTCTCACACAGGACTGCTGCTGATTTTAAGAAGGAGGTTGCTCGGGGAAGCTGCCAGATGAGGAATTATCATCCCCCCAGCCCCAACATGTGGATTTAGCAGCTATTTGCAGAGGCCAACGAAGGCATCTGTGTAAACAGGACGCTGAGGAAAAGATATGACCTTGAAGGTCGGATCAGCCCCCTGGCTGGTACCTGCAGAACAAAACCCATGTTCCCATGCAAGACTAAAAGGAGGGAAATGATCAGATATTAATGAACAGCTGCGGGGTCCCCTGTGCTAGATTTTAATCCTGCACATTCTTAACAAAGCCACGGGCTCAAAAGCATCAAGAACTGCTTGCTGATACCTTGCTGTCAAGCAGTGAAAGCCCAGCAGAAACATTCTGTGTAGAAAGCACCACTCCCAGTTTACTTTTGACACTAACAGTTCCTATTATTATTAGGGAAATTAGCATCATGTTAATAATTCAAAAAATGGTGCTGAGAGGGCTTCACATCACAAATCAATGCTCCTGGCAGCCTGGACACAGCAGGTACCCACAGCCAGATTTCACGAGATAGAAATGCCAAGTGGATAAAAGGACAAGGAAAAGCATCACAACTGCACAGCCCACTCCTAAGATGCAAAAAATATCATGGATGACGCCTTCTCCTTGGGAATTCAAGAGGCTTGCCTCTGATCTCACAGATATTTCTCTGCCTGAAGCGAGAAGGAGAACTGACACTCTTATATCTTGTGAGCTTAGATCTTCTCCCACAGAATGAGGTCAGAGGAGATGGATGGATCCGTGGCAACTCCAGCACACTCCTCTCCAAAGAGTGAGGAGATCCAGAGGTCTCACCACTCTCCCAAAGCCAGCAAATCCCTCTGAAACTGCCTGGAAAGGATCCTACGACTAAGAGAAGCCCTGTGCTGCACAGTTCCAAAGCAGGACATACACAGGGTTGTTAAGCCACATCACCTTCCAAAAGAAACAGTGGATCAGTGTCATCTTAATTAACTCTGCTCAGAAGAATCAAAGCATTAAGGCAAATTCATGGAAAAGAGACTTAAGAACTATTCCTTATGTCACTTAATGGAAGCACACGATTCATTTTTAGTTTGGGAGGTTTCCACATAATGGCAGACGGAGGCACTTTTAGATTCCCCTTCCATAAGCACGGTGATCCCACATTTTCACTGGCAAATTGAGATAGAAAGGAGTAGATGCAATTTTTTTAAGTGCTTCCTATTTAAAACCAGACCCATGGAACACTTAAAATTCCGATTCTCAAAACAACCACAGAAAAAATAATCCCTTGCAATAAAAATGTACCAGGTCACTCTTACTCTGAGAATTCCACAGTAAACTAACTTCTCATGTACAACAGAAGATCAGGCTTTTTGCATATATAGAGGAATCTATAAAGCTGCAAAAAAAATGTGGAGAAAAATTGCTAACAAGTTTGCTCCTGTTTTCCCCTGAAATCATTCTTCCAGGCTCAGAGGATGAAAGGATTTACTGCACCCCCTAACTGAGCACTGGCTCCTGGCATGTCAGTAGTGACAACTTTGCCTCCACCCCAAGTTCCCTATCTTTGCCATCTCACTGCAAGACCCCGACTTTCAGCTCCTGTCCACATCCCTGAAAATTTATTACACTTAAATTAACATTTCCCAGTTCTGAGCCTGCAAGAAGTTTCATTTTCATCTCCACAAAACACATCAAGCAGGTTGGGAAACTACTCTTCTGTTCAGTTTTGAGGAACAAAACATCTGGCTTAAAATTATTCAAATTACTCCGGGAAGGAATCGTGCTCGAGATTTATCCTTTGGGGGAGGAGGGAGAGGTTATTTCCCCTCGCTGATCCTCAGAAACACAGAGCCCAGGACTCTCCTTTAGCTGCAGCATGGCAGCTGGGAACACAAAGATGCTCTGGATGCTGAGCTCCCGGGGTTCATCAGAGGATTCGTTACGGGATGATCCTGGAGCCGCGGCGGTGATTACAAAACCCGGTGTTTTATCCTAACGGGGCTCCTTAATCTACGGCTCAACAATAAACCACAGCAGCAGGAGAACTACAGCAGTCTCCCAATGGAAGTTTGCTGCCTGCATTCCCACCAGGAGCTGTTTAATATGCCTGGCAGAAACACCAGCATCCCGGCACCATAAACTTCTGAGCCCCACGCGGCTCTTGGCAGCCACTTCCTGACAGGTCCGAGTGCTGACGTGAAATCAACGCTCCCATCTGGGAAAGCTTCAGATTTGGGATTTTTTTGTGTTCCTGAAAGGAATATCTTGGGCTCCTTGTGAATGCAGCAGTTAGAACAGCACCAACTGGAGAGCTGATGTTTGCTGAACAGGCTCAGGGAATGATTTATCCTGGACAACACTGAATCAATTAATTGAACTATAACCACATTTCTGATGGGGACAGGAGTTATTTAAGGAGAAGAAAAAAAAAAGGGGGGGGGAAATGCAGTGAAACCAACCTGGAAGATGATAAATTCCACATGGGACCACTGTCCAGACACCAGTGCCTAAGGTTTATGATGGATTAGAACACTAATAATCTATTTCAAAAGCCTGAGGAGACATTCAGTTCCTCGGAATTTCTTCACCCAAGATGTTTTGAGGATGAAGAACAAGGTCTCAAACACATCTTGGGCTGGCAAATGTGCCAGCACTAGTACAGAGCAAAGTGCCCAATTTCCAGTCAATGCCAACAAGAGTTGGGGATCCACCTTCCTCAGTTATCTTAGCTATTTTCCTTTTCTTCACATCATTTCTGGTTTTACCTATTAGATCCAATCAAACAGTCACAAACAACTCAGATTCCCCACTAGGAGACATCAGTAACACAACCATCCTGTATTCACATATCCAGAAGAAATCCATGTGTAAAGAACCTGCTGTCTCACAGGGACTGGAAGCGCATTATATGCTTTTTCCACTGGCAAAACCTGATTTCTATAATTTTTCTTATCAATTCATCAGACACCACAGCCCCTCCTCTAAGGAGAAAATGCAAACGGGAATCCTGATCAAGGTTTTGAAAGGGTTGAGGAAAGGGAAGGAACGAGGAAGTGACCAAGCAAAGGAAGAAGAGATTTTGCATGATGGGCATTTACAAAGAAAAAGTAAAAGACAAATTACAAGGTATTATTTCCTATGAAAGCTCTTCAAATGCACCCTGAAAGACGGAAGGCACAATGACCTGTGAAATTTCTAAACGCTGTGTAATTGTGAAATTGTCGTCCTGGTGAATGAATCCATGAGGAGCCCAACATCTCCTGCCAAGGCTCTGGCACACAGCTCCTCTAACTGGGGCATTAAATGTTAATCATCTACTTAAGTCAGCGCTGGTGGTTGAACAGCCACCATCCGGGAACTCACTGGAACGGAAAATGTGGAACAGGGCAGCCCTTGTAAAGACCCTGATCTCCAAATAAAGCCGATGCCAGATCACCTCCCATGACACAGGGGAGATTAAAGCACGAGTCTTTCACCAGCCAGGACGGAGGACAGAGAGGGAAGACCCCTGGAGCAGAACACTGCAGCCAGCAGACACTCCCACCTCCAAGGAGAAGTCCTTGTGGACAGCAGTGAGTCTCCAATTAAAGCTCAAAAAGCCCCACAACCCCCAGAGTTGCCCCTTGGAGTTTATCAATTTTTCCACGTACCTTTTGTGCCATCCAAAGCAAAGAGGAGCTGTTTCAGAACCTCTTCTTGCCAAAAACACTATGTGTGACTGCCTGGGAAGAGCATCCCATGGATTCTGGGGCCAAACACTGTTCTTAAACACACACGGATGACTGAGAAGGACCGTGACTTTACTGCTGGGCCCTGGGCTGCTGGAATATGATATCCAAAAAAAGGAGGGAAAAGGAACAACTTCTGACCAGGGAGTGTGCTGTGAGAAACCACAGACACCACAAGGGTTGAAGAGGAGGGAAGTGGATGATAAATTCAGTGTACTTGCAGCCCACTGGGCGAGCAGGGCAGAGAAACACCCTCAGGGTAAGCCGAGACACACTGGCTTTGTGCTTCAGCTGCACCAGGGTAAGTCAAGGCACAGTGCTTGATGCAGGAAAATCTGCCTCATCCCTACTTGGACACCTCATGGAAAGGGACACAGCTACTCCCAGGGAGCAGCACCTGGAGACACCAGGAGTGTCTCCACCAGCCGATGCGCTGCTCCCAGACACACAAAGCTGGTGCTGCATCAGTGTATCTCTCACCACTTGTGCCCACCGCTGTTTGCTCACGGGAAATGTGGCAAGGAAGAGCCCTTCCTCAGGGGTATGTACTGCATCAAACCCTGTCTACTGTGATATATAACCTAATTAATCCTCCAGTTTTTACTGCGTGTCATCAGTGTTCACCGGGTCCAAGCTGCTGCAAGGAACCGTGTGATAATTCCAGACCATCCCAACTCCCAGCTGTGCTGCGCTCCGGGTCCTTACCACGTGAGGGATCGTTTTCTCAGACCAGAAAGCGACATTTAGAACCACAAAGACAAAAAAGAAAGATAACTTCATATTAAAACCAACTCTTTTACTGATCAAGGGACAAGAATCCACCCGTGGGAGAAAAAATCCTTACCTTGCCCCTGAGCTTCTTTTACCTGGTCCCACGAAATCGAGAGCCCACCCCCATTCCTCTACATTTCACTGCTGTTTTCGAGCAAAACAAAGAAAGAACACACGTGCAGCACACGCTTGGTTCAAAAAGCACTTTTATTTTGGAGCCTCAGTTGATCCCAGCTTTCTGAAACCCGTGAGCAGAAGAGATTTGCTGCATGAGAAGCGTCTCATTATTATATTAATAAACCTTAACTGCACAGCATTCATGTACACCAAGAGGATGTAGCCCCAGGCTAAACAGTGGCACTCAAATCACATTATTTAAAAACAAAAGCATCTTGACCGTTGTAAGAGTTAACAAGCAAACCTTTCAACTGAAATCTTCGCTTCTGATCTCATTTTTCAGTAGTAACTTGTTATTCCTTCTAAAGAAATTGAAATGAGGCTCATTTTCCACTGCTAATTTGAAAGGTTCCCTATCCAGAAGTGCTCTGCACCTGCTAACATTTATTTTACATAGTCACTAAATTTATTCAGAGTAGAAGCTATCTGCAGTGGGAGACTTAAAAACTGGGGGGGGAAAAAACCATCATTTTTTATTTATTACCTTTCCCCTCTCATTTCTGTCCAGCACAAGCTATAGATGGAAATGGAAATTTGATTTAAAAAGCATCAAATCAGGCTTTCTTTAAACTTCTGACAACTAAATGTACACAGGTAACCACGAGATGTTACCGAATTTATCAGATTTAAAGGGACACTTGAATGAATAAGGATGTGCAGTCGGTCACATCAGATACTTCAAACTGGTTTATTGTCACTGATATGAGCTAAATAAGCCAAATGACTTAAAAAACAGCTCTGAAGCCGAGCAAGCAGCTGGCTCACACTTTGTGGATTAAGTTAGGGCTTTTTATTCTGTTCATAATTTTCATTCCAACCCCAAGATTAAAAACATTTCCTTTCAGAAAAGCTTCTTTAGTGCTTTATAGTGTTTAAAAAAAAAAAAAAGCCATATTTGTGTCTCAGAAAACTTCCAAAAGAATATGTCAGTGCAGAAATTTATCCTTATGTGCATTACCAGCAGCTGGTGCCATAGGCAACATCCATGTTTTAACAAGGACAAAATGAAAGTGTCCTGGAGGTTGCTCAGCTGGACTTTTTCAAGTGTCTACCAGCCACCAGGTCATTTATCAACTCACACTTGCCATTTAAGCCACCTTAATTCACAGCCCTGTGTTCCACTCCCCTTTTCCCAGGGCTGAAAACTCCTCCTGACACAAGCCAGCTGTGGATTTGATCAACACCTCCCACACTTTCAGAGAGGCACAAATGTGCCCTTCGGCTAAGAAAAAATACCGTGTATTTTCTTCCTTGCTAAGTAAAGGAAGCTGCTGTGCTGGTTGTGTGGATCTGAAAACTCCCTCAAAGGTGAACCCAGAAGGAGGAACATCAACCACCTCCACACAGGTGGAAATCACACCCAGAGAAGGTGTTTTTCCTCAGAGGAAAGCCATGAACACAAGCTGACCCTGGACGCACGAGGAGCCAAGTCAGTCAAACAAAATGCAGAACTTTTGCAGCGTTAACAGTTTGAGCAACTCTGCAGTGCCTGCACCACTACACTTAAATGTCTGATTTATGCACCAAGGATTTTCCAAGCGACTTCAGAGACCTCTGCGGCAAACGGCATTCCTACAAAAACCCAGGAACACAGCAGAAACACAGCATGGCCTGGGCTGGAAGGGACCTTAAAGATCATGCAGTCCCACCCCCTGCCACAGGCAGGGACACCTGCCACTAGCACAGGATGCTCCAAGCCCCATCCAACCTGGCCTTGGACACTTCCAGGGATGGGGCAGCCACAGCTTCTCTGGGCAACCTGTGCCAGGGCCTCACCAACCTCACAGGGAAGAATTTCTTCCTAATATCCCATCTAATCCTGCCCTGTCAGTGTGAAGCCATTTCCCCCTGTCCTGTCACTCCAGGTTCTTGTAAAATGTCCCTCCTCATCTTTCTTTTAGGCTCCCTTCAGGCCACAATTAGGTCACACTGAAGCCTTCTCTTCCCCAGGCTGAACAATCCCAATTTTCTCAGCCTTTCCTCGCAGCAGAGCTGCTCCATCCCTCTAATCTTGGTGGCCTCCTCTGCACGAAAACATGGAGAAAAATCCTGGCTAAGAGGAGACACTGAAAGGAAGCAGTGTTTCTAACCATAGTTTAAGACACCAAAGGAGTTGCTACAGGTTCCTCTTGGAGGTTGTGACCAGCTCTGTAAGTGCCACAGGTGTCCTGTATCACCTTCGTGTCTGCCCCCAGGTTTACTGCAGAGCAGCCCTCTTGGGCTAAAGACAACAGCTGCAGTCATTTATTAATAAACACACAATAACCTCACTAAATACAGCGCTAAACACCAACTCAAGGATACTGGGAGCAAGTTTTTTCAAACAGGAATGACCTAACCTAGAATATAACCTCAGTCCTTACGTACAAATGATACTAGAGACACCCACAGCAGCATTTCAAACACACAGCAGCAGTGAAAGAAAGAGCAGAGAAAAAAAAAACAAACCCCGAAACATCAGAAAAACACAAAAGGGAACAAACATCTTTGGTAATGAGGGACATGAACCCCTCACTTGCCAACCCAGCAGTGCTCAGCAGGAAGAGTCCTGCCATCCAGTTCACTCCAGCTGGAATCTTTAAACAGTCCCGTGGCTGTCAAGACCTTCCACTGTACCTCATTAAAGGGAGCAAACACACTTAGCCTGCTTCAACTTCCTCCCAGTCCACCCAGCAAAAACACTCGCCTCCAGCAATTCCCCTCTTGGGAGCAGAAAAGCTTCCAAGCCCCCAAGTCCACACTGGAAGGGCAAAGGGCAAAGCCCTGCCACCAGCTGTTTCCACAGTGCCCAGTGGCCGTGTGTCACACACACAGAGCACACAGCCCGCCTTGCTCCAAGAGAAATAGAACCCCAGACAGCTGCTGCCTCCCTGCCTGTGCTAACAAATCCCTGAGCCAGCCTGCTGTGGGACTGGAGGCAGGTCCAGAAGCATTCCAGAGACACACAAAGTTGCTCAGCCGTTTCCTTTTTAGCCAGAAGTACCCGAGCAAGGCAGACCAGTGTTACAGAGCAAAACACTGCTCATAAATTCTTAAAAACCGTGATTCTCGTACAAAGTCATTCATGGGTTATGTACACGCAAAGAGAGACACTAGAGAAGGAAAGATGTTGGGTTTATAAAGGAGAGACTCACCTTTATGCACAGGACTCGCTGTGACCAGCTGAGAGGAAAAGGTGTTGAGCTGTTGTCATTAATTCAGGGAAAGAAACACACATCCTGGCATTACATTTTACAAAGCATCACCTCTATCGTGCCTAGGACTGGATATCTGTCACTCACATGGCTTCCAAGAACCTGGAAATATCCCACATCACATCTTTTCACACGCTGGCCAAAGGAGCCCCAGATAGACACAGGCAGTAGCTACTCCCCTGCTGTTTTCCAGCAGACTGACAGAGCTGTGACCTGCACCCCAGTTGCAGGGGTGACAAAAATCAAGGACTACACTCAAGTTCAACAGCACCTTCTCAAACCTTTCCCCGGCAAAACACGTGTGAGCCTTTACCTACCTCAAATGAGAGGCCGTGGTAGACGCAGGCACCTGAGGGAGCAAAGGAAAATAAAAACAGGTTAGAAACCAGTGACAGCAGCACAGTCCCCAGTGAACCTGCTCTGGCACAGCACAAGCAGTGCTGAGCAGCCACCTCTGGCCATGCACTCGCCAGCCACCAGGAAAATGCAGTTTGGGGCCAGCTGGGCAACCCCTGGGTAAGCGACAGGCTCAAGAGAGGCACAGACAAGGCACATACAAAAGGGGAGGCTGCCAAAATAATGGTGAGAAGAGCCAACCCGAGTTGCCACTCCTAAATCACTCCTCCATGCACAACAGGACAAGCTCACAGGGGCTCCTCTTGCTTCAGATTTCCCTGTCCTCGCTGCTGGCTGAGAGAAAGGTTCTCCGAGCCAGGGAGAGAGACAGGCGCCCATCCAAGCACACTTTGCATATTCTACTTCAATAATCACATAAAAGGGTAGGAAATAAAACCAGGAATAAGCTGAATGACAGCTCTTCCATTGATTTGCTGGGAAAACAGTTGTTCTTGAACAACTACACAGATCTGCCTCCTGAAAACGTGACAGGAATGTGTAACCAGAAGCAGCCCAAGAAACTCGGAGATGAAAAGGGAAGAGAACGCGGGAAAGGCTGCCTTGAGGGACCCCCCGGAGAAGTAAGAATTTCCTTGTCAAAGAGTGTTGTTTCCCAAGAAATGCATATCAGACAAATCTGTACAGAAAACCTGGGAGCTAACACTGCTTCGAACCAAAAGCTCCTCCTTCGAGCCCGTCTTCAGCTCAGCTGCAAGAGACCACGGAGGCACCACTGGGAATTATTTTCCCTTGCCAAGATGAGCCACAAGAGCCCAATCATGTGCCTCTCAAATTCAGCAGATAGCTTTCCTTTCAGCAAGAGAGGATAACTTCAAGGTTCATCGTGCAGCTGCACCTCAAAATCCAGTGCAAAACACAAGGTCACATACTGTTGGGAGGCACGTGGGGACAAAAAGCCACGAACAACTTAATACCAGTTGGTCAAAAACAGCACAACTCACATGTTTTACCCCCCGTGGGCTGGCTGCTTTTTTTTTTTAGCTCACTCACAGCTATAGTTCCTTAAAAGTATCAGTGTGCTCATCCCCTCCGGGGCCAGAGCACAGAATAAGGACTATACAGGACTAGAAAGCAAACTCACAAAGTCTAATCCTTCTCTAAAGAGGGCAGAGACGTTTTTCCCTCCCTCACAAGTTACCAAGGGGGACACTAAGATACAACCCAACTTTGCAGGACTTGGAAAATCCTTAAATACCTCTGATTTTTATTCTCCATTGTGAGCAAGCCAAGGACATCACACACACATCGAGCAACTCTCGTTACAGCGCCCTCATTTTCCACGCAGCCCCCAGTCCCCAGGGTGACCGACACCTGTTGCAAAGCACACCTGAAAATGATCCTGCAAATGATGGTCCTGCCTCGCACACACCGAAGCAGCTTTTGAGTGGCAGCATCGCATAACCTTGTCCTTGCCACAGCTCTGTCCAGAACACCACGAAGACACCGACGCCTGGTTCCCCCCCCCGAGCACCCTCGCAGCGACATCCACACACACAGCAAGTTGCATTCAGCCGAATTCAACTGAATCCCATTCGGATGAATCCTACTTAAAACACGGGTGCCCGCTCCCCGCAGCTCCCCTCGCATCCCAGGCAATGCCCAGCTCCCACCGCAGCATTCCCGAGCCCTGCCCACGGACACCGGCACCCGTGGGGCGTGTGAGGGCTGCGGGCCGGCTCTGTGCCCCCTCCCGCACGGGCACGGGGTGGTTTCTGTGGGTTCGGACAACCGAAGCCCTCACCAGCCGCTTGCGGGGTAACAAGCCCCCTCACCTGGGCACTGGCTCCCTGCTGTCCTGCGCTGCCTTCCCGCCCGCCGTGAGGGGCAGCCCCGCGACGGCCGAGGCGGGACACGCTCCTCCATCCCCGGCGCTCCACGGCCGCTCCCGGGCACCCACCGGCGGGGAAGAGCCGCGGGAAGGGCCGGGCGCGGGCACCGCCTCGCCCCGGTGCCACTCACCTCGCCCGAGGAGAGGCCGCCAAAATGGCGTGGGACGGAGGCGGACCCCCCCGCCCGGGCCGGGGCCGGGGAGCGGGGATGGAGAGCGGCGGGGAAAGCCCACCCGAACCCCGCGGGAAACGGCGGGCTGGGAGCCGGGTGTCTCCTCAGGGACAATCCCGCGGGACGGCGACGCGCCCGGCGCTACGACTCACCTGAGGAGGCGGCGGCGGCCAGCGCAGCGCCGAGGAGGCTCAGCGTGGCCCAGGCGGCGCTCGGGGCGCCCATGGCCCCGCGGCGGCAGCAGCGCAGCGGGCTCTGCCCGCCCGCCCCTCGGCAGGTGCCGGGGCAGCGCCTCGGCCCCCGCCCCGCCGCCAAACTTTGCCCGCAGACAAAGCGGCAGCTCCGCGCCGCAGCCCGCCCGCCCCCCGCCCCGCCCCGCCCCGGGCAGCGCGGCGCCCTCCTTCCTCCTCCCGGCACCGGGGGAGCTTCTCCTCCTCCTCCTCCTCCCGGCACCGGGGGAGCTTCTCCTCCTCCTCCTCCTCCCGGCACCGGGGGAGCTTCTCCTTCTCCTCCTCCTCCTCCTCCTTCCTCCTCCCGGCACTGGGGGAGCTTCTCCTCCTCCTTCTCCTCCTCCTCCTCCCGGCACCGGGGGAGCCTCTCCTCCTCCTGCTCCTCCTTCCTCCTCCCGGCACCGGGGGAGCCTCTCCTCCTCCTGCTCCTCCTCCTCGGCACCTTGGGCAGGGGAGCCGCGGGAGCCTCTCCTCCTCCTCCCCCGCACCCTGCGCGGGGGGACCAGGGGAGCCTCTCCTCATACTCCTCCTCCTCCTCCTCTTTCTCCTTCGCCTCGGTAGCTCCCTGGGGATGAAACGGCCCCCAGCGATCCCACAACCTGTCCCAGCCGCAGCAGCCCCGGGAATAGGCAAAGCAAGCGTGTTTGTGTTGGACCTGACCCCGCTGCCTTTAGCCTGGCTCGCACATTGATGCCTGGGAAAGGTCACCCTCTCCCCGTGGGTTTGAAGCTGTTCGGTAGTTGTGTTTGGGTGTCTGTCAGTTTTGTTTGTATTATTGTAACATGAAGTACAACAAAGGGGCAGGGTCTGTTTACGGAAAGGACGGTACTTTTGTCACTGCCTTGTCCATTTCTTCCTGCCGTGTCACCTCCTTTGCTCTGCCTTTCTAGAGCAAACCCATGGAATAGATGAAGACTCCAACATTAGCAATCACAAATCAAGCACTCAAATTAAGAAAAACGACCAAAGCCCAGGCTAAACTGTTCCCCTTACAGCGTTTTCTTGCTTTAAGCACCTCAACACACACACAGTGCCACGTCCACTCGTGAAAAACTCCCTCTCACCCGTCCAGCACTGCACACCTAACAGAAGATACTGGAGCCAACTTTTCCAAATGAAAACTGGGCTCCTTTAAGTCTGAGGATAAAGAAAACCAGACCCACATTGGAAGTCACAGCCATTAAACTGTGCTACGAGCCAAAGCCTCAACCTGAAAGGAACTAAAAAAGTGAGCTTAGTTTTACCAGTCCATGAATGAAATCACCTTTTTTTCCCAGCTAATTTCAGTGTTCCTGTTTCATAGCAGTATCCCAATTCCCACATAGCAGCCAGTTGTACAGAGCTGGGCTGCTGCTGCCTTCATCTCCTGATTAAATGCAATGATGGCAGCTCAATTTGATAATAATTCCTCGTGGTAGTTCCATCTGTTCAGTTCTGATTCACTTCCTAATGAACACTACCATCTTGAACTCCAAGCTGGAGGTCAGATTTCCTTTTTTTTTTTTTTTTTTCAGGATTGCATGCCTTTAATCACCGTGCTGGAATTCCAGCAACAAATGTGAGATGCAAAATGTGCAGCCTGGCACGGCTCCAAGATCCAAGCAGCGATTTGCATGATGAGTTTCTCAAGTTAATACTCATTAGCTATTAGCAGGAGGTTGTTCTTTATAAAAATAGGAGCAGGGAGACATAACAACTATCTCTGCACGCACCAGCACTATACAAACAAGTGTTTCATGTTCCTTTCAGATACGGCAGAAATGATGAAAGGAAGAAATGCACAGGCCCTTATTCCCTTCTAACTCCTCAAGCAAAACTCAGGACAACTTGACCAAACCCAAAGGAGCACCAGCAAGGGACAGTAAAAGCCAAGTACAGAGAGGGTTCATTAACTTATTAACATATAAAATCCATCTTTCGATCGTTCCAAGTGCCACAGCCCTGTCCAGCCCTGCCAGTGACCCAAACAATATGTCACTGCAGAGTCACCACATCCAGTAGTATTTTAACTTAACCCAGCATCCTCCAGTACCTGGCAGTTTGGGAAGACTGGAGTTTTCCTCGTTTTCCAAGCAGTCTTGGAGCTGACACTGACCAACGGTACTGCAGGACATAAATGTCATCATATTTAATCACTCGGAATGCCCAGCTCAGCACTAAAAACATCTCACCCCTGCTAGTTTTGGATGTGGCATTTGTAACATCCCCGCCCTCCTCTTCCAACCTCACCTCCGTGGCAGAACTCACAGCAAAAGCCTCGTGAACTCAGTTTGACCTACAGAGATTCCAAGTTTTCTGGAGTGCAATGAATTCCCGTACAAGTCCAGGTTGAGGCTGTGTCAGCCTAAACCCTGCATTCCCCAGAGCTGCACACGTGCTTCCAGG
The DNA here is from genome assembly GCF_036250125.1 of Pseudopipra pipra. Lineage (NCBI taxonomy): Eukaryota > Metazoa > Chordata > Aves > Passeriformes > Pipridae > Pseudopipra > Pseudopipra pipra. Next base: position 1,455,252 of record NC_087552.1, read on the forward strand.
ACAATTTCTTCCTTGTTTGGGCAAATGTTTCTGTGTGCTCTCCTCGTGAATCCCAGCTCACCTCCTGCTCCTCTCCTCAGTTAAATAACAGCAGCTCCAGATAAAAAAAATAAATTTAAAAGCCACTGTACATTATCTGCATTACAAAGCCACTGCAGCATTCCCTTTTTTTGATAAAATTTTTCTAAAATTGTGATTTCTAGAAGCCAGCAATGTACAACACCGTTTCAGCACCACACAGACCAGGGGCATTATCCCTTTAGCTTTACCAGCACGTATTCAGAACTACACCCGAAAACTTGCAGAGTTCATGAGCTACTTCTCTTGCTGCCCTGACTTCTAGAGGGCCAGATTTACAGCATTCCCACAGTATTCAAATTTTCCAAGCGCAGATCTCTGCAGGAACTTTGTTATTCCACACACTTTTATTCTTTGAGAGCACACTCAGCAGTCTGAGAGCTTCCGATTTAAGCTCACCCGCATATTTATGCTCAAGCATCACTTTTTTAAATCCACCAAAAAGGGCAGGTCTTTTTCCATAGGGGATATTAAAGCCTTGGAAATTAGCCAAAAGAACAGAGAAGAGAGCAAGAAACCTATGCAAATGATATCACAAGGCTTGCTTCTCCACACCAAGAGGTAACTTACCTTCACACTGCTCCTCTGGGGTCACAAACAGCACATATCCACTGTAATGCCTCATAATATCCCTTATGTGTGTAATCCCTTAGTAATAAAGACACTCCTGGCTTACACACAGGCACAAAACGTGATCTTCAGGGTGAAACAGCCTTCCTGTAAAACAGTGTCCTACCTTTTGCTAAAATTCAGAATGCTGATCACCCGCTGGTGATCCAGCTGGGATGCACCAAGAGCCAGGTCCCGAAGCACATCCCTGTGGCTTCACGTTTCCTGCTCGTCCTCAGCACAAATCCCAAGCAGGAAAAAGGTGGCAGGATCAGGGATGTACTTGCAGAGGATGCTGTACATGAGCTAATGAAGGGAGACAGGCTGTAGATGAGGAGCTTATGCAACATGATTAATTTTCTTTTCACTAGAAAAAAAAACATCCAGATAAAACTTGTCAGAAGTAATCAAGCCTTTTGTGCAGGCTGATTAAGTGACTACCTTTGCTCATGGACTAGACCTGCCAGCACACAACCACTAGTTACCTGTACAATCAATTATTTAAAGCACAGGGTAAAGGGGAAAAACTCCACAAATCTCAAGTAATTAAAAAAAAAAAAAAAAAAAAAACAGTTTCTTCTTAATTACTTACCCTCACCTATCTTCTCAAACTGGTGCTCCAGACCAGAAATTCCTAGACATCAGTATTAGGAAGCTAAAAAAGCTTTACTCTACAACTTAAACTTGTGCAGAACAAAGGAAGGAGGGAAAATGTGTTCAGATGGACACCCAAGTGCACTGGCACTGCTTTTTCCACATAGAACCCAGCAAGTCTACTTAGTCAGTGTGAAACTTTCCTCCACACCCCTAAGGAGAATTTTTTGATCAAACTCTGAGCAAAGCACCCCACATAATCCATAATCTATCACTGTGGCCTAACAGGAACATTCCAAGCTCCCTGACTGACAGCACCAAATTTGACAGCAGCCAAATGCTTCAGATGGGAACTACAAGAATTTCCATGCAGACATATCTGAGCAACCTCTTGGAAAAACAAGCCCTGCCTCCAATAACAGGAATGACTTCAAGTCACAAACCTTTCCAGATTTGGATCAGCTCATCCAACAGGATCCCTATTGTAAATAGCCAATCCTTTTAGGAACCATCTTACATTTGGGGGTACAGTTTTACTAACATTAAAAAAAAAACAAACCACCCAAGGAGAATTCTTTTTCCAACGTTTATACGGGAGGGAAGAGCAGGAACGCCACCTCCTGGTAAGAACGGGAAAAAAAAAGGGAAAGACATCTGGTTGCCAGTGTATATTTAAGAACTGCGCTGGAGGAAAGCAAGAAAAATAAGAAATCAGAGCAATTTCCACAGACTGAATGAAATCAGTTCACGTTCCAAGCACACCCAAGACGGGCTGATCCACTTATCCCAAGTGGTTGTTCACAAGCCCTTCAAGAACCACCTCTATGATGGAAAATAGACAAGTGACACTTGGAGCTTCAGGCAGGATTCATCCCAAAATACTGTAAGTACAGTTCTGCCTGGGATAGTGCAAGCAAACCATGAGCTGCCTGGATTCTCTGAGGGACATAGATTCAGTCACACAGAGATGAACCTGCATCGTTTGAGACAGAGGGTGCATGGCTACTCCTCCCACAGAACACATTCAATTTTTCCTTAGGGAAAAAAAAAATCCCTGGTTCTGACAACAGGCTCCTGTTTGTGACATTGCTACACAGAAATTGGAAGTGAAATTCACGAGTTCCATTTATTTTTTGTTTCCACAGAGCATGATTTGAACGACACCCTTTGCTTCCCAAGCGTGATCCGTCAGATCTACAAGGAAAGACCTCAGGTACTAACGGGTTCCTGGACAGGTTTTTCTGCTTCATCCTCATCATCTGCTCTTCTTTCTTCTTCTTCTTCTTCCTTTTCTTCTGCTTTCTCCACTTGAGGTAAGATTCCATCAAGGTTCACTTGCAAACCTTCACTGGTTGAAGATCTGATCACCAACCTCTGCACAATGGGATCTAGAAAACAAACACCACTAATTAAGTTATTGATAACTAGTTGCTGTAAATGATTGACAGCAAAGCACAGCTAGACTCCACTGTTGTAAAGATTAGCAAGTTTGCTTCCCACAAACAGGAAATATTTTTCATCAGGGCCCACCACAAGAATCAATCACTAATCAGCAGAAATGCTACCAAGACCAGATGACTGAACTAGGCTGGCATAATTCACATTTAAAATCATCCAGAACAAAAATACCACCCCTTTCTGCACCTGTTTATTATATTTCAAGTCAACCAACTCTTTATGCTTTTTATTTGGACTCCTCAAGGCATGGTCTGGTCTCTGTACAGCAGTTACTATTAACAGCATCACTGGGAGAGGTGCAAGATGATTCTTTTGGCAGACACAAGGCAAGTATTAGTATAAAAAGTTCTTTTCTTCGCTCACACAGGGCTACTCTTCCCTAAAATTATGCTCATGAACCACCACTTCCTCTCCAGCTAAGCAGATGCCCCAGAAATTTTGGAAATATCCTGGGAATAGAAAGGTCACTTAATGACAATCAGTTAAAACCACTCAGTTCTTAGTTTTGTTTGCTAATAACTTGAACTCCCACCTTAGAACAGCAGCTCCTTACCATAAGGTGGTGGCTTGAAGGTGCAGATGTCATGGATAACTGCCTTTAGATTGGCAATTATGTGCTCAGTAGGCATATCCAGCTGGAAAAGGACAATGCCAGGTTAGACATGGCAGTACTTGAAGCCCAGATGAGTAAACCTGAAAACACTGGGTATTTATTTATCCTACACTTGGGTAGATCTTCCTTCTCCATGTTCCCTGTTAAGGAGTTCAAAATCCCACTAACAGCCCCACAATGAAGACAGGCAATGCTCAGAGGGTTTCAAGTATTTCAACACAGCTCCCACACCCAATTAAATATCCCAGCTTCCAAACAAGCATTCCACACTAAATCCTGGTGTGAACACAATCAGCTATCTCCCTGTTCAAAGTTTGGAACAATTCTCTCGGGATCAGGTGTTTAGTACCCTTCCTTCCTGTGCCACCATCAGTTAGAGGAAAACTAAACAACAGGCAGGATTGAAAAGAGACAAGCCAGAAGGAAAAATAAAAAAACACACAGTTTGGGGCACAGAAAATAAATAAATAAGCAGAAATTAATGTTATATGTCGGGTGTAACACAGTTCTTTCTGCTCCAGTCCAGAACTACAGTTATCAAAATTAAAAGTCATTAATTATTTGAGTAAAGCAAAGACTTGTTCATCCTTCTGTCCATACTGACCATGGACTTAAAAACCCATAGTTCATTTACTTAAAAAAAATAAAAAAAGGTTAAAACCAGCTGAAGATGCTGCACAACAAAGATTTCCATCTCCTTCCCAGGTCAGTTAAAGAACATGGTTAAAAATCTCGGGCAACAGATTGAAAACATCTTTTTTTTCCCCCCTTTCTTTTAATACTAACTTGAGTTCTGCTCAGGAGAGAAAACTCTCCATACAACTCACCCTGGCTATCCTTGTCTTGATTACACTCTCGTCTTGCACGGCGTACTCGTGACATTCCCTGAAGAGCTTCACCATTTTGGGAATATCACTGCCCAGGGAATCTATTTAAAAAAAAAAATAAAGGCAAAAAAAGGCAAAAAGAGTGATGCTTATTAGCACAGATAAGTGTGGTATTAGTAAAGTGGTAATTAATTAAGGCAGCTGAACTCTGCTCCAAAATGCAGTTTCACAAACAAGACAGTGGTGTCCTCAGGGGTATTATAGAAACAGTTTCCACCTTCCCTCCTTCCTCATTCATGAGGATTAATTAAGGGTAATTAGCAGGCAAATTTATCTTGGTTTTAATCCCAGATTTGCCTGTTGTAGGAGAAAAGCACAAATCTGGATTCCTAAAATTTCCTTTGCCAAAGACAGAACAAGTGGTGCAGTCAAATACAGTCCAATACTCAATGTAATGACACATCCTCGTCAAAAAAACCTTTCAGTGGCACCTCCAGAGTTAAATCCTCCTCAGCAACTGAGAGCTGCGAGGAAGAATCGCTTCTTACTTTTTCTGGTGCTGGGGAATTTCCGTTTCAGTTTGTTCCTCAGTGGTACTAGCTTGGGTATTATGGCAGGAACAGCCACATAGAAATCTGCTTGGATTTCATCCTCCAAGATCTGCAACAAAAACAATTCCATGTATTTAGCACACAAGTGGACCTACAAAGCTGTCTGAGCACACAAACCCATCCCTCACTCTTCACATTGGTAAGCTGGAGTTTACTGGACATCGGGTTTCTTCCCCTCCCCAGGCCCAAACACAGTTTAAATTAGGCTATATATATAATTCTTAAAAAAATCAAAATAAAAACCAATACCCATTTCATTAATTCAAGTCCCCCCACGATCTCAGCTCCACTCTCCCGAGCTATTTCAGCTTCTTGCTCATTCTGTTGAGAGAAAAACATAGCTATGAACAGCTGTAGTACCTATTAGTCTGTACCAAAAAGGCTTCATTTTTGTAAAAACTTTGGCTCAAGCTTTTGCTTCAGGACAAAAATCGATTCTTTTGGACTATCTCATACAGATATATGGAAGTCTGTTCTGCTAGGATGATTAAGTGGCAAAGGACAGCTGCAGGAGTTTTCTGGACACATAAAACACAAGCAAATAAAGTTAATCCAGGCTCACCCACCTCTGTGAAAACCAAAACCTTCTTCACTTCATCTGTAAAGCGGTGGGGAAGGACGACGGCACCCGAGAAAGGATCCAGCTTTTTCTAGGAAGTGAATCAAAAAAACAGTAAAAAAACCAAAGAGAAATCGTGACTCGAGGGCAAGTTACAAATCCAAACAAGGTGAAGAAGTGAAACAGTGACCCCAGAACAAAGCACAGCGAGGTGTGCTGGCAAAACCACGCAAGTGCAAAGTCTGGAGCAGATTTAAACCCTTAAAAAAAAAAAAACCCCGCCGAGATCCCTACACCCTTCCAGCCCTAACCTTCTTCAGGGCCATGTCCAGGAACACATTGATATAGACAAACTGCTTGGGGTGAGTGAAGTCCAGCTGCTGGAACTTCTTCAGCATGCCCACGGCCTGCTCCAGGTCGTAGAAGGGGCGCCGGTAGAGCCACGTCAGGTACACGTCGTCCACGGGCTTGGTCATCAGCGGCCGCCGCCGGCGGGAGGGCTTGTCCTTGGCTTTCTCCTGCCTGGTCCACTGGGCACCTTTTTTGGCAGGTCTAAGACAAAAAAACAAGCCAAGACCAGAACCCTTGTTAGGTCATCAGTTGAAGAGTTCGGCCTGTCAAGAACATGGTGTGTCACTTGTTAAGGACCTGCTGCTGCACCAAAGCAAAACCAGCATGAGGGGAACACACCCCCTGGGCTGGCCTTCACCTGGGCTGGCCTAAACTGAGAAAATCCAACAGGGAAGGAACAACTGCAAGGTTTCTCTTCTTCTTGTTGTAGCAGTCACACCTTATAAAAAAGGTTTCTCCTCCCTTCCCTGCAGCATTTTGCATGCAGTTAAACACCAGCCCCAATTTTCACCCTTCTTCCTATTTCCAGAGGGTCTCAAGGCATGGAAAAAAATATTAAAATGTTTTTTTAAAAATTAGCAACTAGACACTCCACTCCTGTCTAACCACGGCAACGGAGCCTGCAGCACTTCAGAACACTCGGTGTACAACACTGTTCACACTCCTGTACACTCAGGTCCTTCTCACTTCTCCGAGTCACGCTGTGTTATTAAAGAGGAAACAAATTAAACACTAAAAAGCAAACTGAAGACGAGGAAGTGTTTGAAACCGAGCCCACGAGCTCAGCAGCCTTCATGCTGTAACCCTGCCACGGCTCCCAAAAGCACATCTCAAAAACACCCGCTTAGTCCTTCCCCATAACCGTGATACTCTTTATGACAAGTGTTTACGCCACCAAGGCCTCTGGGCTGTTGGAGCAACACTGCAAACACCAAGAACGCCCCACACACCCCGCTACCACCACCCCCGCGGCCGAGGGAGCCTCCCGGGATGCCGGACCCGCACTCACTTGGCTGCCGCCGCGAAGGGCCGGGCGGTCGCGGCGCTCACCACGGTGGGGGCGGCGAGGCGCTGCTCCAGCCCGGCGCGGACCCACCCGCGCTGCGGGGCCAGTGCTGCGGGGGAAGAGCAAACATCGCTTCAGACAGGCGTCGAGGCCTCCCGCTACCTCTGCCCCGCCCGTGCAGGCCCTCCCCGGACCCCAGGGCCGCCCCAGGGCGGTGGGCGAAGGCGGAGAGGCGGCAGCACCCCCGGCTCCCTCGGCACAACCCCGTCACCTCTCCACAGGCAGCGGGCGCTGGGCGCCGCCATCTTGCCGAGCCGCCGCGGTGCAGCACCCAAAGCGTTCCCCGCGGAACTCGCTCCCCGAGACCGAGGACGGTGTTCCCTTTAATGCTGCCCCCCCGCCCGTCGTGCCCTGGACCTGACGTTCCGCGGGTGCGCTTTCCCCCTCTCCTGGCGTGTGCTCGCTGCCCGGAGAGGGGTAACCCCTTGCCGGGGGCTGGTTAAAAGCCTCCAGTTCGCTTCTGAACCGGCCTGAAAGGGGTCTCGGGGCAATCTCGGGGTTGTGTCATAGCGCCGCGAACAAAACTGGTGTTCCCGCCCCCGAACCAACATGGCGGCTGAGGGCAAGCAGAGCCGCTGACATGGGGGCGTTTCCACCTGTTCCACCACGTCTGTTTGGGTGAACATTGTCAAGTTAACGCGAACATTATCTAGTTAACGCTTAATAGTGTGACCTCCGAGCCCCATGTAATTCCAGAATGGTATTTTCACTCCTCTTCCCTTGCAAATGGATTGGGATAACAGTTGCCTGATCCACACTGCTCCACTCGTGGAGCAGCATCCACCTGCAAGGACTTTGTTAACTGTCTCCTAAGCTTATCAGATACATACCACAAACTATAATGGTTAAAGGGAGGGCCTTTATTCAACACTGATGCGCTTTTTTGACTAAAAACATCCCGATCCTGATCAATCCATGTCTTAAGAATTTTTAAATCAGACATGTGTGGCTCTGCAAAACGAATCAACGTAACTGATCCATGTTTGTCCAATGTAACTCTATGCTCAGCATCCTGGGAAAGGATGGAGATGGGGAATTGTCAGGGTGACAGGAGGAAAATGAACCCTCCTCGGTTAAAAAGCCTCAGTGAGGAGTGACACGAGTTTAAAACATAGGGTGGGAAATGGAATTATTTCGGATGGGCATTAGGACTCCCTAATGTTTGACTCCCACAGTGGTGGCAGATGTAACAGGAGACTGTTTAATATGCAGGTATTAAATCCTTCACAGGATTCACTGAATCCTTCACAGTCTTAACTCCATGACTCTGGAATCCCCTTGCAAGCCTCTGGCTTGTTAGACACAAAGTTTCTGTTGTGGATCGTGGATTTTGGGAGAGAAACATGAGCTCACGGTGATCGTGCGCCCATTCCCAATTATGCACTTGCTCCAAAGCCCATTTCCTACCAACAGAGGCACTTCCCGCTCTCCGGGCATCCTTGAGTTTTTTGAGTCCAGCACGAGCCCAGGCAACTGCTGTAGAAAGAAAATTACAAAGAAAAGTCCTCAGGCCTGATCTCTTGTCCCCCTCTGTGCCCCCCCCCAGCCACCTGCTGCTCCCTCAGACACCTCCCTCCATCTCCCTGACGCTTTTCTTTTCTACCACTGCTTTCCCACCTGGGTACAAGAGAGACCCACATCCCTCCCCGTGCCGGGGTGCTGCTTTTATTTTATTTTCCAATCCATCTTTTCCTCGCGTCCATCCCAAAGGGCTGCTGGTTCGGCCGGGAGACGACGGGGCGACATTTACCTGGTGCTCTTCCCTGCTCCAGCCGCCCTCAGGACTCACGGGGGGGGCCGTGCCACTGAAATCTGGGCGCCAAAAACACGCTTCCCAGCAGAGGAGCTGCCGCCTGCGGAGAAACAGAGGCGTCTGGCACCGACGAGGACATGTCAAATCCCTTCGGAAAGGTGGACTCTTCCCTCTCGCAGCGCCGGGGGCGAGCGGCCCGCGAAGCCAAGCCACGCCACGTCCCCTTGGGCGCCGCAGCCCGGTGACAGCTGTGAAAGCTGGGAGGGGGTAAAAGCCAGGGGTGAAGCCGGGGAAGGGGCCTCTCTGATCTCTCTGGGGGGGTAGCAAGGCCCGGCCGTGCGCGGTGACACGGCCCCGCGAGTGCCCACCGCCCCCCCTGCCGCGGCCCCGGCACCGCCCGCCGCCTCCCCGCGCCCGCCCCCGTCTCCTCCGCCCTCCGCTCCCCGGCCGCCGCCGCTCCTCCTCCTCCTCCTCCTCCTCCTCCTCCTCCTCCTCCTCCTCCTCCTCCTCCTCCTCCTGCTCGCCGCCGCCGCCGCCGCCGTCGCCGCCCGGGCCCCGCGGCTCCGTCCCCGCCGCCCGCGGGCCGCCGCCCGCATGTCGTGGGTGCCCGCCCCGCCGCCCCGCCGGCCCCGCCGCCCCGCCGCGCCGCATGCAGGTGAGCGGGGGAGCGGGAGCGGCCCCGCCGCCATGTCGGGCCCCGCCGGCGGCACCGCGTGAGGGGGGAGCGGGATCGGCCCCGCGGGGGGAGCGGGATCGGCCCCGCGGCGCGGCCCCGGAGGCCGCGGTTGGCGCTGCAGCCGAGCCCCGGGCGGCCGGCGGGGATGCTGCGGGGGGCGGCCGTGGGGGGAGCCGCGGCCGGGCGGCGAGTCCCGGCCCTGGGGTTGAAGCGCAGCCAGCGGACCGGTCCCGGCCGTGAGGCAGATCTCGGCCGTGGGACGGATCATGGGGCAGATCCTGGCCATGGGGTGAACCCTGGCCGAAGGGTGAATCCCGAACGTGGGGTAAATCCCGGTCATGGGGCACACCCTGGCCGTGGAGCGAATCCTGGCCATGGGATAAATCCCAGTCGTGGGACGAATCCCAGACATGGAGTGAATCCCAGTCGTGGGGTAAATTCCAGTCGCGGGGTAAATTCCAGTCGTGGGGTGAATGCCAGCCGTGGTGTGAATCCTGGCCACAGGGTGAACCCCAGCAATGGGGTGAACCTCAGCCGTGGGACAGATCCTGGCCGTGGGGCAAATCCTGGCCATGGGGTGAACCCAAAGCAATGGGGTGAAGCTCGGCTGTGGGACAAGCACTTGGCTGCAGCTTCCTCTGTGCCAGCCCGCGTCCCATAATGAGACCTTCCCCTGGTACCGTGGGTGACCCTCCAGCAGGTTGGTGAGGGTGTTTTTTGGCAAAGGATGTTTGTGAAGGTGTGTTTGTGGTGAGGGTCGCTGGTCTCACCACCTTTCCCCAGTGGTTTCCCAGTGGTCCACAGCAGTCCCGTAGGAGGAGGGTGACAGCAACATCACCTGCAATATAACCTGTGCTGCCAGCCCAGGCCACAGTGCTTGCAAATAGTAGAACACACCCGAACACCGAGTTTTTGTCCCAGTTTGGCACTTGGTTTTTAAACTGAAGTGCTGGTGGTAAACATGGCCAAGGGCTCAGTTGCTCCACCAGCTTTTGTCTGACCTTCTGGAAATCTTTAGACCAGTAGCTTTAATCGGGCCATTTTGGAAACTTTGAATAGGCTGAGTATTTGTTTTGGGGAGGTGCAGCTTCTCAGGAGCCGGCCTGCTGATAAAGATTCTAGGTGGCCTTGGTTAAGCGGGGAATTTCCTACAGTTAAATTCATACCTGTGTCCTCCTCTCTCTGTGACACTCCCCCACCACCCAAAACTAGCGTGGAGGGGAGAACACCCCACCCTGAAGTCACTCAGGGTGCGCAGACATGACTGATGATGAAAGTGATGTTCGTGTGTTTATTTTTAAAAAAAAAAAAAATAGTACATTATTTCTAACGACAGCGTGACACAACCCAGGGAATTCCTAGAAGCTGTGTCCCGCTTTGGAGGGCCAGAAAGCTCTGAGGAAGGCGGAGCACGGCCTCTACAAAGGCAGGACTGCCAGTGACTTGACTTCTGTGGAAAATGGGGAAATTTGTGCTGCCAAACGTCCCTCTCCCACGTGCTGGACGGTTGAGGTTTGCTTTGCACCGCAGCCTGACCCAACTTCCTGGACGTAGCCCTTCTCCGTGGCTTTCCTTCCCCTCCCAGAGGGTGGTGGGAGGTTACTTCCAGCTTGATTTTATAATTTCTCTCCGGAGCAGATGGGCAGCGCGCGCGCTCCTGACATCTCGCTGCTCCGTGCTCTGGAATAACGATCCGCAGTGTCGTGTGGGCTCACCCAAACAGAACTTCTCCCTGAGCACCAACTCGGGCATTAAATCTCCTCCGGGGATTTTTGAAGATGCCAAAAGTCCTGTTACAGTTCAGCTGTTGGGTTTCACGGAGCAGTGGAAATTCTGCAATGCTCTGCTGTCTGCTAAACAAATCCCGTTAAACACTTTCAGCTTTGTTCCCTTCTTACTGTTAAAAGTGAGGGCGGGCTGCTCCAAGGGCTGAAGTACGGCACAACTTAATTTATTCCCTTTTATCTTCCCTTCCTACGGGGGCTCTTCCTCGCTCAGTCTGTGTATTTAATTGAAGGATAAAGTGCAGTGTAAATGGCTCACAGGCAGTGCCGTGTTCCTGTGTGAAGTCCAGTTTTCTTCTGTGCTTGGAAGCAAGAGATTCACGTGCCAGGGGTAAGACAGGCTCCTCGTCGTCAGACTGCTGGAAAAACACAGGCCTTTGCAGATCCACGTTAGTGGCTCCCGAGTTTCCCCCCAGGTTTGCATGGCAAACTTCTGCTGGCACAGCTCTGTCTGCGCGCGCGGTGCCGGAGTGTGACCCGTGACCGACAGAGCTGTGCCAGCAGAAGTCCCAGCTGCAGGAGCAGTTTATCTGCCGAAGTGCACTTTTACTGATAGAGCTTGTTTTCGTTTTTTAAAGGCTGTTTTTCCCTGTCTGCCAGTAGAGCACCGTGTTTCCAGGGATGTAGCGTGGTCAGGTGTTTGTTTGCCTGGCTCAGAAGGGAAGGGAAGGGACGGCTGCTCCGGGTGTATTTGCTGTGTGTGGCTCTCCTCTTCCTATCCGGAATCTGTAGGAGCTCCATCAGTTTGCAGTGGGAATTCTCTTGTGGAAGTAAGTGATGTTACAGCTGCTTGTTTTCTTTTGGTCCAGAGGCGTTGGTAAAACTTCCATTTCATGTTATAACTGGGATTATTTTCTTCCCATGTGGACTGGGGTTGTTTTCCACTGACACCCTTGGTTTTGCCAAAAACCCAGGCAGGCTTTTGACCAAGCTGAGCTTTCACACCAGTCTTAGGAGAAATAAGCCAGAAGGTGATCCCAAGGTGCATGTGGACTCTGGTAGGAAAATGAAAAGGCACCAGTGGAGAAAAATTAATTAATTTCCACACTGGGTAAGTCTCTACTTAATTTAAATCTAAACCACCAAGAATTAAAACTTATATTTAGGTAGATCACAGCAGCTGTTGACTTTTTTGTTCAGACTCAATGTGCACAAGTGGGGAGGTGTATTTCTTTTTTTTTTTGTTACTAAAACCTGCAGGAGGTCATTCTAGTTTTAAGGGGTAAAATTATGTATCTGTAACATGCATAATATCTAAGCAAACCTTTTTGAACTGCCCCCCAAAAATTCTAAAAAATTATCAGAAGACACTTGCGGGTTACTTGAGTTTAAAAAGGGAGATAAATCCAAATAAATGGCTTGCTTACTGTTTATTGGAAGGAGCTTTTGGGATGCCAAAAGGGCACTCGAGGCATGGGATTTGCATACTACTGAGAAAGCAAAAGCAACAGTGGAGCTTAGTTTGGGAGTGTGAGATGGCATTCGAGAAAACTTTAGAAAATAAGTTAAAATATGTCTTAGGCATATTTAGATTCAGGAGGATTTGCTGTGGATTTACTACTTTAGAGCATTAAATGCTAAGCCTCTTGTAATATTTTTTTTTTTTTGGTCCAAGTTCTGTGGTTCCCTTGATGACAGGCTGTAATCAAGGCTTGGGTTCTGCTCACAGTGTAACTTCACCTGATTAATTCTTTGGGTTTCAGTGATTTGGGCTGTGCAGCTTCTCCATCTCACCTGTAATGACAGAAAAGAAAAAAAAAGACTGTTTTAGGATGTTTCTTTATCAAGATCTTTAGGTGGTGACAATAGTTCTGGAATTCTGCTGCTCTCCTTCTGTGTCATAAAAGGCTTATATGAGGAGAGTTGAGAACAAGAAAAAAAATCCACCCCACCCCAAAAAAAACCCTCAACCCAAGCTGAACTTACTCTGAATAACAGAGAGCAGTAGAAGAAAATCTCTCTGGGACCCTGCTTAGAAGAAAAAGCTTTGCAGTTTCTTGGGCATCACCCAAAAAGCAACTTCAGGAGTGTTCAGACACCACCAGAAAGCAGTTTGACAAGTGGTCACTGAAATGGGATTAAAGATAGGCAGAAATACACTGTATGGTGTTCTACAAGAAACACATTCTATCCCTCTCAAGGGGAGGCATTAGACCATCGCTCAGAAAAATGCTCCAAGGCCAAGAAAAATCAGCTCCAGGCAGTTTTAGCCACAGCTCAGGTGCAGTGAGTGAACAGAGGGATTTTGGAAGCTGCAGCAAGGAATGGGACAGAGCCCCACTGAGCTGTCGGGTGCCTTGCACACCAGTAGTTTAACTTCACCTTGTAACCTGCACCTGTAAACAAGGAGCAGATAAGGCTGTGTGTGTGTGTCCACCCCTGCTTTGGCATTTCCTGATGTAAGTGGTTAATGGCATTTATGATTTACCTGTGGAGCCTTTCCTCTTCCCAGGTTATGCACACACCCGTGGTCTCTGGAGGCTGTGTTGGAAATGGGAATGCGAACCAAAGCTCCCGGTTAAGGATCCTTCATCCACAGCTCCCCAGGCTGCTGCTTCCAACTGCCTGAAAGTAAAGACCCAATTAAACATCTGAAATGCTTTTTGTAAAGGCCAAAAAACATTTCTGGGCTGAGGCAGCTCCACAAAGTGCAGGAGAGGGAGCAATGTTTAGCCTCGTGTTGCTGCAGAGGGACCCCCCTCTTTGCTTTGGTGTCAAACGTATTTTTTTTTCAGTCCATCAGATTTCACAAGTACAAAGAGAACTACAAAAACCATGAGCTTTTGGTCAAGCTGTTAATAATAATCGGGATTTGTGGATGGTGCTCAAGTTCACTGTTTACCCTCTAGGGCAGCTGAATGAATTGCTCGGGTAGTTTCCCCCTCGCTTTTCAGGAATGCTTCCATCTGAGTGAACATCTTTGTGCCTTCTAATCACAAATTAGTTTTGCTTTCTTTTTTTTTTTTCCCCTTCCCAAGAAATCAATCTAAAGGCCCTCTCAAAAGGCTCTGGCTTGGCTTTAGGAACAATCTAGAGAGAGCACTGAAGACTTGCTTCTGCAAGTGTTTAGCTTTTCTTTTTTCCACGTGGAGAATATCCTTTGCTCTTCTCCCTGCTCCAGGCTGGGAGCTGGAGCAGAATTTAAACTCTCAGAAGGAAATGTGAAGGTGTCACCCAGTCATCCATGGGGATCAGCACAGACAGGAACCACTGCCAGCCCTGTGGAACTGCCAGCCTTTCTTGGCCTTTCCAAAGAGCTGGTTCGCTCTCTCCTTGTTGGAGCACGTATTGGAATGCACTGCTCAGTCCCCGCCCTCTCCAGGTGAAAGAAAACACTCCTTTCCACATTTTCTGGGCCTTGTGGAACTTGCAGCACCGTGCAGGAAAAGGCCCATCGGGGCAGTACTGAGAGGAGTTCCAGCAAACTCGCTCCTGCTTCCTCTATAGCTTAAAACTCAATTTCTCTTTCTTCTGCCCCGCTGATTTCCAGCTGGCCCTGGAAGGAGCCAGCACAGGATGAATTCCCCGCCCCGCCGAAATTTCCACTTGTGAACGCCTTTCCTCTGAATCCCTTTTTGTTTTGGAAAGTTAAGAAAGCAAAAGGAGAGCAGGGGCCAGATGACTCCTCACATACCAGAACACAGTCCCAGGTGCCAGGAAGAGCCGGGTTCCCATTGTCAGCTGGCCCTTGGCTTGCAGTTCTTCCTCCAGCCAAACTGCATTTTACCACCGGGAGCAGTTCCGTCTGCAGGCACATGTTTGTACCTGTGCAACGAGCCTCTTCCTTCCCCTCCTTGGTCTCCAGCAAAAGGCTGTGAGGGAGTGGAGTTCACCAGACAAATTAGGAATATTTTGAGTGGGTGAGAGAAGCACATCTATTAAGTATTTTGAGACCAGGGGGTTTGAGACTAGTCCTGCGCTGAACTGCGAGGTGTTTTTCTGCTTGCTTCCAGGTACTGTCTGGGCAGGTGGAATAGTTCAGTTTTAAATCACTGGCCATTTATTTCGTGGCAGGTCTGGACAAAACAACCCTGGACGTGTACGTGGGGGAGATGAGTATAACTCACAGGCATTTTCTACTTGGAAAATTATGTGGTTTAAAACCTGAAGCTGTCAACAAGGCTTGAGCATTCCTGAATCCATACCTGCCTCTTGCACGTACCACTGGGTCTGTGCTCTTGCTCTACACTCCATTTCTCTAAAGCAGGATGGCTTGGACTGTATTTCTCTTCTTTAACTTCCTTTCAGAGAACTCTGCAATTAACTTCTCACCTGCCAGTATATTGAGAAATATCAGAAAACCAACCTGCTTGAAAAACTTCAGCAAAACTTGCCAAAGTTTTTCGTGGCTTTAGGTGAAATCCCTTTGAGTGGCCGAACAGAGGAACCCCACACAGGTTCAACATCTCTTCTGGCACAGGTTGCTCAGAGAAGCTGTGTCTGCCCCATCCCTGGAAGTGTCCAAGGCCAGGATGGAAGGGGCTTGGAGCCCAAACCAGTCTGTGATTCTATCTGGAAGTTTAAGTATGGTGTAGATGCTCGTGGGAAAGATTGGGATCATCAGATACAGAAGCAGCTGAACAGTCTTTCGATATCCAAATAATATGCTTTGCTCAGGCTATCAGACAAGCTTTTTTTACTTCCTGGATTTAAAAAGCAAAGTACATTTAAATATACCCTATGCAGAACAGGGTTTATGCCTTATAAACTGCTTTGTTTTAAACAGATCCCTTCCCTCTTATCCTGAGCATACAAGCCCAGCTACTTTGAGCACTGGGGCAGCATCCTGTGGCCTGTTCAAACTGGGCTCATTTATTGTGCCAACGATTGCAAAACAGTTTCCACTATTGGTGTGTACTTTTTCCTTTGGGTTTTTTTTCCTTTGTCTTCCTTTCTTTTAAAATCTTGACTCATCCAAACCTACCTGTAGCTGAACAGGGCAGGCCCTGTAACTTTAAAGCTGTCTGCAGTGAGTTTTTATGGTGGCAGGCTGTTAATTATTGCTGGGAAGAACAGATTGTGGGTGCTAAGCCGGGCCTTATCTCTCAGTCGTGGAGGGAGAGTAGCTGAAGTGTTGCTGGGCTTTGCTTGTTTTGTGAAAGTGGTGGCAGCCTCCCACTGAAAGGGGAATAGAACATCGTGGCCGTGGAAATAATCTCATTTCTTTTCTCCTAGCACAAACTTTTCTTTGAGGGATGAAAGGTTATTGATGATTCCAGCTGTATTTTAAAGAAAGGTTCACTGAGAAGGCCGCTCCCCGTTTACTGATTCGTGATTCCGGTGGAGTTTTCCCTCAAAAAATAGGTCGATAGCTGACTCCTCTCCAGTTATTGATCCCGAGGAGTTGAATGAGACAAGGTGTTGGCTGGCAGCAACCTGAGCAGGGTCTTTGTCATTCCTAAGCAGTGACTGAGTGGCTGTCGGATCAGGCTTGTCAATAAAGCAGCTCTCTCCCTCAGGGCTCCCAGGGACTTTCACACACCTCAACACTTGGAGCTTACTCTGCTCTGGCTGCTGGGAGTTTTCTGTCTCCCCAGTCCTCTGGCTGTCAGACCAGTCCTAGGAAAACCCGCTTTAAGCTCTGCCCCGTGCCCACAGCCCAGGACAGCGTTTTTGTCTTGATCCGGCACTGGCTGCTTCCCTCCCCACACTCCCAGTGACTTCAGTTCCTAATCCTTTAAGCCACTCTGTCCTGGATCTCATTAGAAGCCCAGCACTCTCCAGGGGCTGGAGCAGCATTGCAAATGGGTCATTTCTCTGGAACACTGCGAGATACTCGCGTAAATAAATAAATATACTATTTAAACCAGCCCTTTGGGGGCTTCTGATTAGATTTATTTACAGGCTGGCTGTTGAAACTCTTCTTGCTCTATAATAGCCCCTTGTCAGCATTTCTGTTAAGCAGAGCCTTACTTTTTGGGAGTGACCTGCCCCGTGTTTGCATGTAAACCAGCCCCAAGAGCTCCTCTGAAAGCATAAAAGTATAAAAGGCACCTGCAGACAAAGGCAGGTATCACTCTGTGACTCG
Source organism: Pseudopipra pipra (assembly GCF_036250125.1). Taxonomy (NCBI): domain Eukaryota; kingdom Metazoa; phylum Chordata; class Aves; order Passeriformes; family Pipridae; genus Pseudopipra; species Pseudopipra pipra. The sequence goes on from NC_087552.1 coordinate 1,472,259, forward strand.
GTGCAGATATTCAGGAGCTGTCATGCACACAGTGAGAGGTAACTGGCTACTTCCAGCAGAGCAGAAACTGTTCTTTTGGAGTGAAAACTGAATGTTAACTAAGTACAGAAATAAAAATTCCCTACATAATGCTATTTAGTATTGCCATGCAGTAAATAGTTCAGCTGTTCTTGTAAGTGGGGGTGTGACACGGAGGAAGAGGAAGGGTGGAAACCTGGGTATTCTTATGTTACCTGTGATTTAAGAAAAGAGCCTGTGCTTCATTTAGAGGAGATGAGGAAAGGGGGGAATAACTAGTGGGTATATGTCAGTAGGACAATTAACATTTCCATCAAGTGTGTGCCAGTTGGCTCTAGAATTAATCAAATACAGCTCGTTCCCTCCCTTCCCGCTCCTCCCCTTGGCTTTTGCTGGTTTTCTCCAGGCTTTGCTTCTATGACTGCTCTGTTTCTCTGGCCTTTTATGGTCTCTGTTGGAGTGATAACAGGAAGCCCCCTGAGATCCCACCACTGCTGAATTTACTGCCAGCTGCAGGTTCATGGTTACCTCTTACCAACTTTTATTTCCCTGTGCTCTGTGCCAGAGAGGATTGAGTCTGTTCCCTTCTCCTTCCCAGCACAAACATCCTGGCCAATTACACCTGAGAGGAACAGCTCTCCATCCTATCAGCACCAGTACAGAGATCCCCAAAAGCTTCAAGTTAAGGAACTGAAAGGCTGAACCTGAGGGTTGCAAAGATGTTTAACTCTCTTCCTGTTTGTAGGATACTTACTCATGGCCAAGGAGTCTCTATTTATGTACTTTGATTATACTTTCCTCTAAGATTGTTTAAAATCTCCTTAGAAATTGTTTTGGGGTTTTTTTTTAATTTAAAACCCACGAGGAGGCATTTGTATTGGTTTCCCTGCTAATCTTTGCTCCCAAACAGGTTACTTGGAATAAGAAACTGAAAAGAGAGAGTTACCTGGGATGGTGCACTCTGGGTGCTCGTTGGGCTCTTGGTAGAGACAGTGGACACAGAGGTGGCTGGACACATTCCTGCAGGGAAGAACCATGAAGAAGGCTCAGATCCAAGGAAAAGGCCATCAAAATTCCCCACTCCTCAATATTTTCCTGCTGGTCTATGCACAGTAGATACCATATATATGGATATACAAAGTAGTTTACCGTAAGCTAACACATCTGTACATATCCCACTATTACCAGTGTTTTTTAAAATCCCCCTAACATACCCTTAAAAAAACCACCTTATTTTCCTGATTTTCCTTCCCCCCTCCCAGAGTACTTAAGCCAGTTTTTGTATTAGTGGGAATTGGCTGTGCTTCTCAGCTCCTTAGGGAGGCCAGAATGGGGAGACTTTTGTCACACACTCCTGAAAGCAGAGCAGCTTAGTGCAGACAAGAGCCTTTCTCCTCTCCCTTTGCAGCCATTCGGGCCTGCTTACAAAATACGTAAACAGATATTCACATCAGAGATCAACAGATAAAAATGTTTTCCGGCTCCCAGTGCGACTTCCAGCGTTAAACAACACGTGCCCGTGTGTACACACACGCTCCCGCCCCGTCAGCACCGGAGATTCCTGGCAGGGATCGCCCTATGGAAGGGGCTGGCCGGCACAGAGGAAGGAGGAGTGATTCAGGGCTGCCTGCTGCATAGTTTTCAAAATGCTTCAGCACTTTGACTCATCCATATACAGAGGCTGGGGGGAAAAAAAAAAAAAAAGGATCACAAAGAATGTCACTCTGCTGGAGGGAGGGTTTGGAGTTGTTCCAGACATCCATGAGCACAGGGCTGCAGGGAGATGCAGCCACAGCTCTTTTCCATTTGCTCCCTCGTTAGAGACAGGCAATTCATTTATGCATTGAGGTATGAAAGAGCTTAAACAAAACGTGTTGTAGTCACTGTAATTTAAGAAATGCATCCTCTGCCCTCCCTGGGGAAGGGACTGCTTGTCTGAAACCCAGAAGCTCCTGTTGTTTGTTGCCCAGAAAAACACACCTTCAGATTAAAAAGCCTGTGGTGCAGCCTCGCAGCTCAGCCTTTCTTCTTTGACACTCCACACCTTCAGTACTGTTCCATTCTGCCTTTTTTTTTTCCAGGCTTTAAATGATAGTCAGCGTGGGCCATACACAAAAAAAGCAGTCAGTAAAACAGCATAAAAAAACCCAGAAATCAAAAAAAAAAGGCGGGCACAGGCCTACTGCTGGCAAACCCAGGACCTGCCCCTGGCCCTTCTTATATACACCTAAGATAGGGCTGCTTAAGCTCACCTGGGACCACACTTAGTAATCCTGCTCTGCCAGCGAGCTTCAGGTTTTTGGGGATGGACTTGGACCCAAAGACTTATGTTAGGAACCCCCAGAGCTTAAATATTGTTCTTACTAAGGCACCGGTGTTGTCAACTTCAGGTTTTCTTTAATTTACACAAAATCAGGAAGAGATTTTGTGTTTGATTTACACAAAATCAGGGTCACACTATACGTTTACGTGACTAGATCTGTAGCAGAGAGCAGGTTTTAGAAGTCTGAAGTTTTCCAAGGCGAGCCTTTAGAAGAAAAGCCAGCGAAAATTTGCACTCATGCGCATCTGATTTTGGGATTAACTGATTCAGGGAACTCAGTGTAGCTCCCTGAGGACTGAGCAAAAGCAGGCTGGGATTTCTGGATATTGTTTTAGTTCCAGGACAAGCAGAGTGGGAGATGGGAACGAGGCGAAATTCGTTTTTTGCCTAAAAAAGAAATACACATAGTGGCTTTCAAGTCTTGCTCAATGTTGCTGTTATGTAGAAGGAAAAAAAAGTATATTTGATTTAGGTTTGTTTTCCCTTTTCTGTAACTGTGGCAATGACACTGCTGCCTGTTTGACTCACTGCGATTTCAAAGCCGTATTAAAGTGAGTAACAGCTGAAAAATGTGCGTGTCTTTGCCTCACAACTCAGGGCTCATTTCTTTGGAAGGCCTCTGACAGCCACAAATCACTCTGAATTGGCAGAGCACTTGTCTTAATGAGTGATACTTCAACATCATTTAATTGGGTGCCCTGCCAGGGAGGAAACTGCAGTCCCGGAGCTCTCGGATGGTGTCACCTGGGCAGTGGTCATCTCTGGGCTGCTGTGCATGAGCATGGGGTGACTCAGATGGTCTCACCACCGTGGGTTTAGGGACTTCCACCACGCAGCACTCGCCCAGATCCTGGGAGCTGGACAGCAAAGTTTGCCATGCCCTGGGTCCAGATGTGCTGAAGTACAGATTGTTTCGAGTGTGACAGATTAAACAGCAAAACAAAGACCCACCTGGATCAGTTCAAATGTTTGATGATTAAGACGTAGAGATTGTAAAAGCTCCCTTCTGCCATAAACCCTTTGCTGGCTTTCTGCTCCATTTTCCCCCTCAGAGCTTCTGCATTTCCCCTTAGAAATCTGTTCAAGTGCTCCTCACTTCTGCACATGCACTTGTTGAAGAGTGAGGATAAATCCAGCAAAACCCAGGCACCAGAGATTTAGCACTCCCAAGGCACAGTCTGTTTGTGTTGGGAAAGGCCTGTTTGTGTTGTTTGATTTTGGGGTTCTGGGACGAGGAGAGAAGGATTTCAGGTCTAATCCCTTGTCCTTAAGTAACCCGTTCATTCAGGGCCCCGCTCCGGGCAGTGTGAGCGCAGAATCCTCTTATCCCGTGGCTCTCCTCGCCGTGTGACTTCACCTGGAAATAGCAGGGGGCTATAATTAGATGTGGGGCTCGCATTTGCCCCTGGAATTTCCCTGGGCATTCGGGAAGGAAGCAGCAGACCTGTAACTGAGACCCTTCTCAGGGGACAGCCCTGCCGTCTCCCGCTGCCGTGGGATGTCTGCGTCAGCTGGAACAAACTGCAGTGCTGTACGCTCCTAAAGGGTCTGTGGGATGTCTCTTTAGTTGGACTTGCTGAAAAAAACCTCAGCTTGTTTCCTCAAATGTAGCTGTTTTAAGAGCTTCGCAGCTATTGCAGCCAGTTGTAGGAGAGGTGTGGGGGAAAAGCTGCCTCCTGTGGAGCAGCTGCTTTGGATTTGTGTAAAATCGAGGCTTGTGGATTTTGTGTGTCTGGGGAAGAAAAGACCAGGAAACAGCAAACTCACCTAAGCTTGTGTTTTATAACCAAACACACCCAGTCCTGCTCAGCACAACGGTCTGGGGAGGTATGGAAGAAAATCTCTCCTGATATTTTTGAGTGGGACATTGGAGCTCCCTTCTGACCAGAGTCAGGACAATGAGATGGGATGAATCTGGTGTGCCCTTAGGACATGAGTGCATCTGATATTCCTGTTTTGCACTGGGCTGGAGCCCCCTGTGCCCAGAACTAACAAGAACTTTACCTGAGCTCCTGGGTCATTAGGAGTGGAAAGGTCTTGGCTGATCCCAAACACGAAGAAGCACAAAAGAGAAAAGCTGGATAGTTAATGGGAAAATGGAGCTAAAGAACATGAGACACGAACTCCAGGACGTGTTATTGCCGAGTGTCCCCGGGGCAGGGCGATGAAGGAGCACAGATGGTAACGCTTGTGGTGGTCTTTCAGACTAACAGGGATGCCAAAGGAAAAATATGATCCTCCAGATCCTCGCAGAATTTACACCATCATGTCAGCAGAAGAGGTAGCCAACGGGAAGAAGTCACACTGGGCTGAGTTGGAGATCTCAGGTGAGTTGGTTGGGGTTTGAATTCCGGTTGTTGCTGCCCCAGATCACAGCAGGCGCTTCCAGGCAGGGCATCCTGTTGTGAACGTGGTTTTTCTGGGGGAGGACGAGGGGTACTGGACTTCCATGCTGGACATCTCGTCATTCTGATGTCCCCTGCAGTTTGTATCCGATGGTTCCAGAGTGAAGGGGGGGTTCCTTGCTCTTCTCTTCCAGGCAGAGTGCGGAGCTTAAGTTCGTCGCTCTGGTCGCTGACGCACCTGACGGCTCTGCACCTCAATGACAACAATCTTACTCGCATTCCACCTGATATTGCCAAGCTCCACAATCTGGTTTACCTGGATCTGTCATCCAACAAACTCAGAAGTTTACCAGCAGAACTAGGAAACATGGTGTCTCTCAGGTGAGAGGAGTTACTCTGGCTGACCTCTCAAAATTTTGTATCGTGGGATCGGGAGCGAGAGTTTCAGTTTGCTTTCTGTTCCTGTGTTCCAAACAATCCTGAAAAATTCCAGATTGGTGCAGAGCTTCAGTTCTAGTAATTACTTTTGGCTTCACTGCCCTTCTTTTCTGATCACTGATACATCACTGTAAGCTGTAAGTCTTCTGTATCACTGTAAGTCTTCTGCTCTGAAACATTCTTTGAGGCTTGGTCATTGCCTGCAGTTTAAATTCTCCTTGGTTTCATTTTGCGTTTTGGAGGTTTTGTGGCCTTTTTTTTTTTTCCCTAATGAGTGTATTTCCCCTGTGCTTTGACACAGGAAGATTGGCATATCTTTCCATAATAAATTCAGGGTGAAAAATGTCCTCTTTGAAGATGAGCAGCGTACAGTGCATCAGGAGTTTTCTTCTGCAGTGATACTCACCCAAAGTGTTTTTGCATTTGCTGCAGGGAATTGCTTTTAAATAACAATCTGTTACGGGTTTTGCCTTATGAACTTGGACGGCTCTTCCAGCTACAAACCCTGGGTTTGAAAGGTGAGCTCCTTCCAGTTCCATAATCCTACAAGTACTCAGGAATTCCTGAGGGGTCTGGGCTCAAAAGCTTTGTCTGTCACCTCAAGGCTTTTTGACAGTTTTTGTGAGATATTACACTCATCACCCCGCTGCTGTTTTCTGCTGTTGGCAGGCAATCCTTTATCCCAAGATATTCTCAGCCTCTACCAGGATCCAGACGGAACCCGAAAGCTACTGAACTACATGCTTGACAATCTAGCAGGTACAGCCCCTACAGATCTGGCGGACAAGGGGGGTTTAAAAGTAGAGTTTGCTGCTAAAACAAGATTCTGATCCACTGCAGTGTTTCCTGCCTGCTTTAGCATTAATGTCAGTTGGCTCCAGTCATGCCCACAAACACACCCTCACACACCCTGCTAGAGGCTGGCATGGATTTTCTGAGTTCTCCCGTGTTACAGCCAGCTGTTCCCACTGGTTTCTGCTTGAAACCCCTCAGTTACCAACCAAGTGCAAAGTTTTCTTTGCTGAAGCCCTTTTGGTAGCTCCCACTAAAAGTGATCATCTGAATGCACACAGAATGTCAAATTTAGACTGAGAAACACCAAGGCCATTAAGAACATCCAGTACCTGACTTAAATCCTGCTTTCTGGTTCTGTGACTGGGCCTTCTGCTTTGCCACTTGATGTCCCCCAGCTGCAGGGATGATGGATATAGGGCAAAGTTCTTGGAGAAGGGATGTCTGAAGCACACCAGGATTTACCCCTCCTTCTTAAGGAGATTATTCAAGCTGCAGGAATATTTCGGTGGTGCTTCTAAATCTGAAAAAAAAAGAGACAAAACCAGTCATGAATCTTACAACTGACAATTTTTCTCTTACTAGAGTCATTTAAACGATTTTCACCTCCCCTGGAGCATAAAAAGACTCGGGGAGTTGGGGGTACAAAGCACATTTTGACTTAAAAATTACAACTTACAAACAGAAACCCTGAATTAATCACTGGTTTAATTTTTTTTGTAGTTCATCCAGAGCAGCTGCCTCCAAGGCCATGGATTACTTTAAAAGAACGAGACCAAATTCTGCCCTCAGGTAACTCTGTGGTTCTTACCCCTGTGTTTACACAACACCACACTGAAAAACTTGCCTTGGGCTTCATTTTCCTGGATCAGAGTGAAAACAGCAATTTGTGTTCATTTATGCTGGAACAATTAACGTATGGCTGTGCTGTAAATACAGTTTTTGTCATTTGACTGGGATGCTGGTATTTCTTTTCTGTGTTAGGCTTTGTCATAACTCTTCCAGCCACTCTTGCCCAAGCGAAAGAGTTCATAATTGTAATTTTCAGAGGTTGATAACCTTTCCCTTTCTTCCTTCCTTTCCCTCCAGCTTCATTTACAGTTATGTGTTACAATGTGTTGTGTGATAAATATGCCACCCGGCAGCTTTATGGCTACTGCCCATCCTGGGCACTCAACTGGGAGTACAGGAAAAAGGGAATCATGGAAGAAATCGTCAACTGTGATGCAGATATCATTAGTCTTCAGGTAAGGGGAAAATAACTGCATTTTCCATCAGCAGCAGAAAACATGAATTAAATGTTCGTTAAATTAGAATTAAATGTTCCCTTGAGAACATCGTAGTCACCTGCTGGATACCAAATTCCAGGGCTTCCCAATACAAGCTCTGTGCTTGTGGGATCAACCTCTGAAATCCTCTGGGAGCCCAAATGTTACCACAAAGAGAAGGTCTCGTTCCAGAGGGGTGAGAGACCGTTGTGCCGAAGGGCTCCCAGGTGAAATATCAATCCCTCCTGGATATCTGTCAGCCTCTCCCAAGTGTTAACCCAGGACGGTATCCGCATTCCAGTGTCAAAAATACCAGGTGTAATCTCCTGCTATTCCAAAGACACCTGTCACTTCACCTTTGGGAGGGATCCCAGGGTGTCCAGGGATGCAGATGAATTCCCAGCAGGAAGCACTCCCAGTGTAGGGAGTGACATGACTTGTGCAAACAGCAGCTCTTCACTCCGGTGGGAGCTCCTGACCGCAAGCCAAGGTGGGCACGTGGAAGGGTTCCCCTTCACTTCTCAGCCTGAGGTGTTTGTGTTCAATTCCAGGAAGTGGAAACAGAGCAATACTTCACCCTTTTTCTGCCAGCCTTGAAGGAACGGGGATACGACGGATTCTTCTCTCCGAAGTCACGTGCCAAAATCATGTCCGAGCAGGAGAAAAAGCATGTGGATGGCTGCGCCATATTCTTCAAAACTGAAAAGTAAGGGGCAGGAGCAGCTTTTTAAAAACAGTTCAAACCTCAGAACAGTTCTCAGTGATTAGGATGAAGTCTCCTGAAGCCTGAGCTCCCTCTGGGAGTTCCTGGAAGCAAAAATACACCTTTCGGATCACGTCTAGAATAGCTGGAGTGGTTTGGGATGGAGGGAGGGCTGTGAGAACAGACAAGTGGTGGGTTTCACACGGTGGCACCACGGGGGCTGTGGGTCACCCCTGCTGACAGGTGGTTCCCTGTGTTGGCTCAGGTTCACGCTGGTGCAGAAGCACACGGTGGAGTTCAACCAGGTGGCCATGGCCAACTCGGAAGGGTCGGAAGCCATGTTGAACAGAGTGATGACCAAGGACAACATCGGAGTCGCCGTGGTGCTGGAGGTGCACAAGGAATTATTTGGAGCAAGTGAGTATGGCCCTGGTGGTGTTTCCAGGGGTTATTCAGTTCCACAGAAAGGCACGAGTTATTTCTAGTAAATCCATCTCCTAGAATACTATTCCCAAGCTTTTGTCCCTCCTTACTTTGTTAAATTCTGCTTGAACAACCCAGCTTTCCCAAGGCCACTGTATTTACACACATTTGCTCTTACCGGTGGTTGACAATAATGTTCAACTTCTATTTTCAACCCTCTTTTTTCTCCCCTTGATTGACTCCTTCCACCCTCCCCCAGTAATTAGATGTCAGTGCTAACATACTGACGTGGAAGAAGGAGATCATCAGGTATCTTTTCCTGCCTCTTGATTGACTGACTGTCACATTTTCATTAAGTTTGATCAAGATGCAGCAGACAATTCCAACACAGATAAAATTGCCACCCTGCTCTGTCTGCGTGGCTGGGGTTTGATGGCTTCAAAGGAAGAGAACAGCTAAATTCCAGGCCTGGAAGGAGCTGCCTGGGACTTTGTGCCCCACCTTGCAGCTCAGGTAAACAGTAAAAACAGCGACAGTGTTTCGCGCCCAGGTACATTCTGCAGGCATATCAGCAGGTCTGAGCAATGAAAACACATCCATCTGATGGTGTGTCTGACACTCAGCCCTCAGTAGCTACACCCCGAGGATTAACAGGTGGGAGCAACCTTTCACTGCCAGAATTGTACCTGTCTGTCCAGGCATGAAATCGCTTCACGTGGACAAGCAGCTGCTCATCGTGGCCAATGCCCACATGCACTGGGACCCCGAATACTCAGATGTGAAACTCATCCAGACCATGATGTTTGTCTCGGAACTGAAAAACATCCTGGAGAAAGCCTCGAGCAGGCCCAGCAGCCCGACAGCAGATCTGAACTCCATCCCTCTGGTGCTGTGTGCGGATCTCAACTCCCTGCCTGATTCAGGTAACACTCACCTTCACTTTTAACTTGCCTTTTTAGAGCCTTTGAATCCTCGTTTTCCTCTGAGGGCAACGGGGCGGTTTCCACTTCCCTGGGTAGGTATGGAAGAAAGCTTCCCTAGGAACAGCTGTCTTTGGAATCTGAGTGGAGAGACTGTGAGTCCTCTGGTTCAGTCACCTGCTTTCTGTAGTCGGCTCTATGCTCCAGGAAAGCTGGTGGTACCTACAAAAGGGTAGGAAAGCACAAATAGATCTTAAATAAATCATTAAATTAGTCCCTGTGCCTGGAGAAGCAATAACAAGTAGGAAACATGCGAGTTCCTGATAAAAACTTCCTAAGGAGAGGGCTTTGCTTTGCTAGTTAACATCTTTTCCAATCTCCTGACATGTCTCAGTGGTGTTTTGGTTTTTAACTCTGAGGCCAACATTCCCTGAGTCCTGTGTCCCTAAATCCCCTTGCCAACAGGTGTAGTGGAATACTTAAGCAACGGCATAGTGGCTGACAACCACAAGGACTTCAAGGAGCTGCGTTACAACGAGTGTCTCATGAACTTCAGCGGGAACGGGAAGAACGGAGCTTCCGAAGGCAGGATCACGCACGGCTTCCAGCTCAAGAGCGCCTACGAGAACAACTTGATGCCTTACACCAATTACACTTTTGATTTCAAAGTAAGCAGCAATTTGTCCTAATAATTCCCTGACCCTTGGGTGTCTTTCCCTCGGCCCCCGTAAGCGCTTCGTTGCTGCTTCCTACTCGTGCTGTTCCTGCCGCTCGCAGCTTTATGGTTTCCTGGAATTTTTGAGCTTCCAGCCTGGCTGTGGCCAGTGGTTTAATGGGAATGGATGTCTTCCCTCAATCCCAGGGCGGTGCCTCTCGCCGGTCCCCGTTCTCACACCGGTGTCTCTCCCTCTCTCCGCAGGGTGTGATTGACTACATTTTCTACTCCAACACCCACATGAACGTGCTCGGAGTCCTGGGGCCTTTGGACCCTCAGTGGCTGGTGGACAACAACATCACCGGGTGCCCACACCCCCACATCCCCTCCGACCACTTCTCCCTGCTCACCCAGCTGGAACTCCACCCTCCGCTCCTGCCTCTCGTCAACGGGGTGCACCTCCCGAGCCGGAGGTAGTGCCGCCCTGCCCCTGGAAGGGCACGGACCTGTTCCCACGGACCTGTACAGTTGTAAATCCAAGTATATAGGAGTGAAGTATGGCCAACCTTAAGCTGCTGCTTCGAGCTCCTTTTCCTTATGTGTTTGATATGAGATTTTTGCACATTTTGGTGCATATTGGTATCATTTGGCACTAGGGCTGGAACCAAAGTATTATTCCCCTTTCCAGGTTTTTAATTTAATTTTTTTGTTTTGGGTTGTTTGGGGTTTTTTTTTTATTTTATTTTAAACTGGCTTTTTGTTTTCAGTAGGAAGCTGCACTTCCAAACGGACAAATGAGATTAATAACTTGGCATTTAACATATTTCAAGGTAATGCTTTTTTCCAGAACGTGGCGAAATGAGCCAACCTTTTAAGACAAAAGAAAAGCAAAACTAGAGATGCTTGTTTTGTAGGAAGAATATTAGAAATACTGTTTGTTTGAACCCAAAACAGAGACTGAACTCTGCATCCAACATAAAATTTTGCACATTAGTGAAGCACTTAATACATGACTATAAATGATTGGCGGCGTGGCCCTGCCCCTCGTCTCACTACTATCAGAAAACCAAAGATAGCCAAATATCTGTGATCAAATTCGAGCTCTAAATCCTCCTGATGCCAATTTATTTGGGAGCTGTTGTCGGTCAGGGTTGAATTAAAAAGCTGCTGGTTCCTTCCCAACTGTTAATGCTCTTTTGGATGTGTTGGAAATCCTTTTTTCCTTCCTTTTAATGCTCTGGGTGGCCAGTTCAAAACCTTGTGCCTGAAGAGGTGTTAAAACATGATGCAATTTTCTGAAAAAAAACAAAACAAAACAAAACACAAACCTGTTTGGCTGCTTAATGTTTAAAAAAAAAAAAAAGGCACAGTGATAGGAAAAGGTCGTGTCTGTGTTTTTAAGTTTTTCTTTATTCTGCTTTTTTGCTGCTATAAGATTTTCTTGAATTTCTATTTGAAACTTTTCATGCACTTTACTGTTTCTAGTCTCCAAATGTGATATTTTTAATAAATGAAAAACATTTTCCATGATGTGAATGAAATTTTTAAGCAGATTGATAAGCCTATATTTATGTCTCATTCGTATACTTTAAAAAAAAAAAAAAAGTCCAATTTAAATTGTGAAATTAGTTTTAAATACTAAGGAGCCATCTTCTGTCTTGCAAAACTGCCAAGTCAGGCTGTTTCTCTTTAATTAAACATTTCCTTTGTTGTGGATATTATCCATAGGGGGAAAAAAAGACCCCAATTAGACTTAGAGGAGAAACTGTTCCCTGACTCTGGTTGGAGGCTGGGGAGGGGGTGGGGTGGGCCAGAATGCAAAAATGGGTTCAACAAAACGACAACTTTTCCCTTGGAAAAGAAGTGCCTAAAAAAAGGAGGCATCATTAGTGGTCTGTGATCAATTGGAAGCAATGGGAGCTGGGGAAAATTCCTGTGCGGCACCTGATTTGTGCAAAAAAAAAACAAACCAACAACCCCAAAACAGAAAAGCAAAAAAAAACCAAACCAACAACCCCAAAACAGAAAAGCAAAAAAATAAAAAAAAAAGCCCTTTACAGAGATTGATTTTCCTCTGGGTGCAGGTATCTCTGAATATACCTCAGCCTTCCCCACCTGGCTCTGGCACATGGATTTGAGAGTACTGGAAAGTAGAATAGCATGAAAAACTTAATTCTGTGGACATTACCTTTCCATAACCAGCTGCTGTATGTTTTTTTTGGGAAGGGGGGGGTGCTTGTCTCTGGAGGTGTGCACTGACCTGCTCCTCCTGTTCCTCCACGCACGGTAACTCCCAACGTGAGCAGTGTTTCCCACCATACTTCACTCCCAGTATTTTTTTGAGCTGTTTGTATAAAATGGAATTTCCAAGTCACCCATGGTTGTCTATGAACTGCAGAGGAGTTTAGTAATAAAAACACAAACCCAGCACCAATGTTTTGTAATAATCAGGGTGGGAGAGGATGGGGATGGAAAAAACCCAAACCCTGGCAAAGGTGAGCTGCTCAAGTTGGCTTTTCCTTTGGTTTCTAAAGGTGGAAGTATTCCATTGCGGGAAGGTGTTCCATTGCATTTTCTCTGCTGCCAAATGCACTTCCCAACACCCATCACACCGTGTGGTTTTTAACACAGAAGTGTTTTTTTAACAGACGTTGCACAAAAAAAAAACAAACACCTTGTTTATGTTTCAGTCAATGCACATGTTTACCTGCCTTTCTCCTGTCCAGCTCCCTTCTGTTTTCCCTTCCCAGCAGGAGCAGTGAGGGGATGGTGCTTTTTTCCCAGCTGTTCTCTCCATCAGCACTCCTCAATTCCCAGCATGTCGCAGCCCATATCTGGAAAAAAGGCTCCAAGCCTTTCCCTGCTCCTTCCTTTCAAAAACACGGTGCCTGGTGTCCACTTCCAAGCGACAGCACTGCCTAAAGCAAGCAGAGAAAACAAAATCCAACACCCTTCTACAAGCAACTTTTTAAAACTCAACCTGGTAAATCTGTTCCATATGGGGGTTTTGTGTGTGTAAATATATACATATATATATATATATATAAAAAGAGAATTTTGTACAATGCAGCTGAATATTTTTGTTTCCTTCTTTCACTCTAAGGAGCGGGAACAAGTGTGAGCAGTCAGGGATGGCCCAGTGAGGTCTCAGACCACCTTTCCTTCTCCAGGTGTGGCCTAGTGGGGTCCCAGACAAGCTTTCCTTCCCGAGTGTCCCAGCTGTTTTGTGTTTTATGGACTAGAAATCCAAAATCTTGGACTCTTCCCCTTTTCCAGAAGGCAGCTTCACCGTGATCTCCAGCATTCAGGTAACACTGGGAGGGCTGATGGGCTCCCACCTTCCCAACTCCTAAATCCACATTTGCCCTCTCAAGCTTCACTTTACAAAAGTGGTGAGCATCTGCAGCTCCCACTTAATCCCAAATATTGGGCTTTTGGGACCAGCTTTCCACACCCAGGCTGGGGAGATGTCGGCTACAAATCGTGAGTGAGAAATTGAGACCTCCAAGGTTCGGATCCCTTTTCTAATCTGGGGTTGGTTTTGGTCAGGGAGAAAGTGGTGTGGAAATTCAGAGTTAATTCAGAAGGTGATTTAGGGAAAGACTTGTAAGGACTCAAGGATATCCTTACCTGGCACACTGGGACATGGGAGCAGCAGGAGGTGGTTCAGCTAAAATCAGCATCACAGAGCAGCAGGTCCTTGTCCTGCTTGGTCACCATGGAGGTGGGATGTTCTTCTGGGGGGTCTTCCCAAAGTACATGCAGTTTTTTGATAAGAGTACACAAGTTTGGTCACAGACCCTCCCTCCCTCCCTCTCTCTCTTCCCTTCAGTGTTCCAAGATGACACAAACCCCAAGAGAACCTGGTGGGAACCACTTACATCTTAACCCTATCTGCCAAGCATCACTTTAGGTTAGAATTAATTTTAGGAGATTATAAAGCTCTAGATTCAGGTATGGTGCAATCCCCCCCTGTGACAGTGAGGAAGAAGAGAGTAATCCCTGTGCATGGGCTTATCCTCTTTGGAGACCATCCCACAGCGATTATTTTGGGAGCTTGGGGTTTTTTTTTAGTCAGATTTCTTTCTTGTGTGCTGCCTTTGCACCCATGAGGTCCCGTCCCTGAAGAGATGGAAGTGCCCATGGAAGGGGGGAAGCTGCAGTGTCACCCCCGGACATGCTTACGCTACGATTTTAGGGGGATTTACGCCTTGTTTTATGGAAAGAGCAGCTTTGCTTTAAATTGAGAGTGCCCTGGGGTGGGAAATGCTGCTTGCCCTGGAGGTGGTGGCGCCTCGCCGGCTCCGTCCCTATCCGGGGGACCCTCGGAGGCTGCTGTTCCCACCTGACACAGGGACAAGGAGAGGTCTCCCCGGGTTTGACACCAGCCCTCAGCACCAAACATGCGAGAGCCACAGCCTTCAACTGAGACCTGAGCAAAAAAAACAGAGAAAGTTGCTTATTCCATGAATTCCCACGGAGTGGGGACAGCAGAAACCCAGGCTCCCCTCACAGACCTGCCCTGGGGAGAATCCCAGTGCTGCCAGAGCTAAGCAGCCCAACCTTTCCATAACCTCCGGGCAGCTGGGAAAAGGGAGGTCGTCAAAACCCCGAACCGCCCGCCCCAAAAATCCCAATTTTTCCACGAATCCGGGCAGAAAGAGCCGCCACAGCTGAGGGGGGGAAGCACATTGATCATTTATTGACGGTGCCCAGGCTGGGCTGCCGTAGCCTGCGGGAATATCGCGGCACGCACCACGCGGAGGGAGACGCCGGCTGCCTGAGGGGGGAAAAGCCTTTTTTTCGGCCGGGAGGCAGGGAAAGGCTCCCGCCCCTGCCAAAACCCCGGGAGCAGGGCAAGCGCCAGCGTTGTGCCGCGACACCCGGCGTGTCTCAGCGCGGAGCGGTCTTGTCGCTGCCGTCCCAGCGGGAATTCAGCGCCTCAGGGCTGGCACGGATGGGGAGGGCGGCGGGCCCGGAGCGCGGGAGCCGTGAAGGGAAGGGCACGGCCGCCCCTGCTGAGCCTCCCGCCGCGGCCGCGCCGCCGCTGCCCTCCTGGCGGCATTCCTGCGTGTTGGGCGGGAGGGAAGAAACGGAAAGAAGGAAGAGGTGAGGAAGGAAGGCATCGCCCCGCCAGGGCGTTGGAGATGCCGCTTGGTCCCCGCGTACCTCTGCGTCAGCCTGTGGACGAGCAGCTGGATCCAGGGCGCCTCGGGGGCCACGCACACCCTCTTGTTTTTCTTCAGGGTGAGGCTGCAAGGCCACAAAACCCCCTCAGCCCCCTCCCCAAAGCTTTTCCAACCGACAGAGAAAACTCCCCAGCACGGATATGGGCACACCCCGGACAGCAGGGAGATGGGATTTTTGGATTTGACCCCAAAGAGCCGCACTGGGGGGAACCCCCTTTAAAACAGGCAGCGGCGGCCCTGCGCCTTGCAAGAGTCACCCCGACGCTTGGGAGCTTCAGAGAGGACGCGAGCACCCACAACTCGCAGGAATTGCTTCCCAGACTTTGCACTTACATGATCTCCTTCCTCCGGCAGTGCAGACCAGGCGGCGTGACATCGATGGTGAGGATCAGTCCCAAGTTGATAACCTGGGCGGTCGATTTGATGCACTTGCACCTCATGTTGGTCAGCAGGCTCTCCAGCGACAGACCTGCGCCCCAGAGCAGCCCACACCAGATCTCAGCCCCCCAAAGGGGAGGCAGATGGGGGGGGACATCCCACTCCCCATTATCCCATCCCATCCCAGACACTCATGGGGCCACTTGCAGGGACGGGCTGGTGTTAATGGGGTCTGCAGCAAGGCTAATCCCTCCCAGCACAGCCTCTTTTCCTGTGCGTGGAAGGGGTTTAGCAGCAGGGTTTGAAAACTTAACCAATATTTTATGAATTAAACCCACTGCCCACCCACCAAGCACTCATGTTTCACAGGGGTCTGGAAGAGAAGCAACTTAAACGCTTGAAACAAATCCCCCAGTCCCAGGCATCCCCCTCCAGCTTAGCCACAGGATTTAAAAGATAAACTCAAGCTCAAAGGCAGGCAAGAGACAAATTTGAAAGATAAGCTCAAAGACAGGCAAGAAACAAATCTGAAAGCTTAGCAGAGCCCACACTCAGCCCCATCTGGGACACCCAGTGCCACTATCCAGGTATTTGGAGAGGGACACAGACACCCCAAAGCCACTCACTGCCCCCAGGCACCAAGTTGCTCAGGAGCAGGAGCAGGGCCAGCGCTGCCAGGAGCAGCCTCATCCTTGCTGCCTGCCCCGAGCCAATGCAGGGGCTGCCTTATAGCCAGCCCTGAGGGGATTTCACAGGCTGGGAAGGGCCTGAGAGGGAGGAAAAAGGAGATGCCCCCACGCTTCAACTTCCCTG
Organism: Pseudopipra pipra; assembly: GCF_036250125.1. NCBI lineage: Eukaryota > Metazoa > Chordata > Aves > Passeriformes > Pipridae > Pseudopipra > Pseudopipra pipra. Next base: position 1,488,524 of record NC_087552.1, read on the forward strand.
CCTTCGCTTCCCCCCCATCGCACGTGGCCCACGAAAAAGGCGGAAACCGCCACGGCCGCCTCCTAAAACCTCCTGCTTGCCCCATGTTTTCGGGGAAAGGCTGGTGCCCCCACGCCCCTGCTGCCCCCTGAGCACCCCGAGCCCCCAGAATGCCACAGGAAGGGATGCCAAGGGACGGTAACCTCGGGCTGCCACCTTTATTGGACCTGTTGGCTTGTGCTCAAAAAGGACACCCAGCGCACGGCCGCGGGGTGGGAGGGGAGGGAGGCAGGGACTGGCATGGTCAAGGGTTTAAAGGCATAAAATGCCAAGGGAAAAGGGTCTCAGGGGATCAGGCGGGAGGACGCTCCCCCCAGGACTGGGGTAAAGTGGCAGCAGGATGGGGAGGGGAGGCAGTTCTGGGCCCAGCACATCTGGCCGTCCCTCCGGTGGCAGCTTCCTCAGCGGGGACGCTCTTTCTTCCTCCTGCCAAAAGCAGAAGAGGGGAGGAACGTGTGAAGACAGGTCCCCACGGGATGCCCGTGGTCCTGCCAGGAGCCCTGTGTGCTCAGGGGGAGCGGAGGGGAGGTCTTACAGGTGAGGGAGGTCCTGCAAGAGTTTCTTCACCCAAGGGGTATCGGGATCCACGCAGACCTTCTCCAGGGATTTCAGCTTAATCCTAGAAAACACACACAGGCTTTAAGCACCGTCACTTCCCCCTCCTGCAGTGGAGGGGTTTCGAGCCGCCGAAACACCCCCCCCCCCCCAATAAAAATAAGCACGACACTGAAGTAATTCAGGGAATGTGGGGGGAGTGGGAGGCTCATAACCCCCGGCACACACTTACACCACCTCGAGGCGCCGGCAGCTGCTCCCCACGGGCCGGACCTCGATGCTGTCGTATTTCGCCGGAGGGATGAAGGCTCTGGTGGTTTTGCGGCAGCGGCAGCTCAGGTTGCCATTGGCTTCCAGGAGAGCTGGAGGGACACGCAGCCGCGGCTCACCCATCACCCAAAATCCCACTGCCGTCCCCAAAACCCTTCCCGTGCAATGCGTGTGCCCCCACATCTCACCGGGATCACCCGCTTTAAACCCTGGAGGCGGCAGGATAACACCCCCGAAAACCTCACGTCCCCCCCCAAGCCCGCCCCAGGGGAGCCTCACCTGCGTCCCCGGGGCGGTGGGTCGCCAGCAGCACCCCCAGCAGCAGGGCCGCCCACGCAGCCATGCCGGCCCCACCCCGGCACCGGCAGCATCCCCCTATTTGAGCCGGAAAATAGGAGAAGTGAGGCGGCACGGGCGGCCCCGGGGTCGGGGTGGTTTTCTCCCGTCCCGCTCTGTGCTGACGGAGCTCGCTGAGCTTGCAGTGAGCGCTGCCGGTCAAACGTGGCTCGGGGCTTGGCAGGGGCCCAGGCTTCCCGAAACTGGCTCCGTTTTCCCCTTCCTAGAATGCTGGGTCTTGTAAAGAGATCAGTTGTTTCCCCCAAGTTTGTTCTTAGCCCACACAGCCCCACGAGCCCAGAGGTTTCTCTGTCCTGCATTACTATTATTACAGTAATATCTGTCCTGATATTACTATTTTCTCCTACAGCCACGTTGTCCCCCCACAAGGCGCAGCCCAGCAGAGCTCTGGTGACATTTGCTTTTGGTCTTTTCCCCCAGAACTCTGCCACGTGACCTCACACCCATTCCCTTTCGGCCTGGATTGATTTTTAAAGCCTTACAGCTGCCTGCAAACCCCAGCCCCATCGCAAACATCAGCACTTGGATGTGGGATGCATTGGCTGGATGCAGCTCCCTGCCAGGAACATCGTGGCCTCCAATCAGGACTCAGGGAAATGACAGGTTTGGATGGGAAGGACCCTCAACAAGGGGGAATAGCTTTACGCTGGCAGAGGGCAGGGTTAGATGGGATTTTGGGAAGAAGGTCTTCCCTGTGAGGGTGGGGAGGCCCTGGCACAGGTTGCCCAGAGAAGCTGTGGCTGCCCCATCCCTGGAAGTGTCCAAGGCCAGGTTGGATGGGGCTTGGAGCAACCTGGGATAGTGAAAGGTGTCCCTGCCCATGGCAGGGGGATGGAACGAGATGAGCTTTAAGGTGCCTTCCAACCCAAACTGTCCTGTGATTCTATGTCCTATATTACTTCAAAGCTAGGAGATCCAGGGAAATACAACGGCAGGAAAAAAATCCTGAATTTTATTGGACTTGAGCTCTCGGGACAGGACACGCCACGCTGTGCCACACAAACCCCAGACACACACTCTGTCGCTGAGCACCTCACACAGAAAGAGTCACAAAGTCATTCCTAAAGAAGCAGGAGCAGCCCCTCACAGAGGACGGCTTCGCAGTCCACGGGCAAGTAAATAAATGAAGGATTCAGGTTCACACCGATCCGGGGACCAAATGCAGGGGGAAACAACCCCCACAAACCCACCGTGGGGCTGGGGCCAGCAGTGAGCCACCCTCCCTACAGGCACTGCCAGTGTTTCAGGAGGGGGGGAAGCGAGGGCAAAGTGAGGAGCAGCCAGGTCTGCACACCCGGGCATCGTCCACCAGCCCGTCTCGGGGCTCTGGGCATCAACTTCCTTAGCAGGAAACTTATTTTTTCTTCCTGCGAAAAGCAGAAGGAGGAGAAATGTGTGAATGCCGAGAAAAGCGGGTCCTGGGGGGAGGAAGCTCCTGCCCCAGGCAAAGGAAGTCACTGCCATTTCCCCAGGGTGGGAATCACTCGCTGGGACAGCCACAAACCCGGCACGGGCACGGAGTGGGGCGGTTTCCCAGCCCAGCACCTGCACCTGCAATGAGCCAACCCTGCTCCTGCCATTGCTCCCCACCTTTTTTTTTCCCCCTCTAAAATGTTTTTGGAGACGCAGCACTGTGCATATAAGCCAGGGAGAGCATGACCCATGGACGGGTCCTGTGGAACTGCACAGCAAAGAATTGCCCCTCACTGCCTTGGGAGCGAGTCCCTTGGCCACCAGCAGCCCCCCCAGAGCCCCCCAGATCCACGAGCACTTCTCAGGAGTGCAGATGTGCTGGAATGCTGTCCAAGGCCACCTGAGCCAAAGGGGTTTCCACCAAACCAACTCACGTGCTAGCGATACGCTTCAGCAGCTTCTTTACCCAAGGGGCTTCGGGATTCACACACACCTTCCCTGCAGCTCTTAATTTAATTCTGAAACGCAAGGAGAGCTCCTGAGCATTCCTGTCCCCTCCAAAGGCAGGGATTTGAGCAGCCAGACCTGATAGGCAAGAGTCAGCTTTTGTTCACAGTGCCAGAGAAAGCAGCCAGAGACAGAGGAAGCCACGGGATGGCTAGGAACAAGGAAAATGCAACACATTCCCATGTGGAGCAAAGACTTGAAGACCAGAGCATGGTTCAAACACAGGTTTTTTTCTGGAGATTTACAAATGTATCAATGCTGAGCAGTTAAGGAATTCTGGGAAAATTAGTTCTGGCCCGGGGTTTAAAGATGTGCTCCCTCCAAGCTGCAAACAACCCCCTCTCCAGCACGCTCCCTGCTAAGCACCAGCATGAGGAAATCACACTTTCCCTGGCTGGAAACATTCCTTTGGGTCCTGTAGCAGGTGGCCTGGGGTGCATTTCCACACCTCATATTTCTCAGGGAGCAAGCCAGCAGCAGTTTTGGAAAGGTTTCCAGCAAGGCAGCGCGGAAGCGGGATGGCGGCAGAAGCGCAGCACTTACATGATCTCCGTGCGCCTGCAGGTGCTGCCCACCGGCCTTATCTCAATGCTCTCATATTTCTTGGGACTGATGTAGTCCGAGGTTGTCTTGGCACACCTACAGCTCAGGTTCCCATTCACCTCCAGGATGGCTGGGAGAGAGAGAAGGGGGCAATTTACAGACACAAACCGCGCTGTTAGAGATGCAGCAGCTCCGAGAGCCAAAGGAACTTTCCCTTTCCATGTTTTCACTGACAGCACTGCAGGGACCACAGTAAGAAGCCGTGCCTCTGCCTCAGTTCCCTGCTCCCACACAGCTCCTGAAAGCTGAACCAGACCCTGGCAAAGGACGGCCACACTTTTTCCCTCAGCTAAACAGGCAGGAAGACCCCAGTCTCCTCCAGTCCCTGGATGCGGGTGATGCCCACCCACAGCAGGGAGCTGACAGCAAAGCCACCCGGAGCTCACCTGCGTGGGCTGAGTGGGACATCACCAGCAGCAGCAGCAGCCAGGGGAGCACGGGGACTCCCATCCCTGTCCCAGCCAGCACTCGCATCCTCGCGGCAGGATCGGCCCCGGGGACGCTCTGAGGAGCCGGGCGCACAAACACCCCTATTTATTGGGGAGGGTCACACGCCGACTCAGGCACAAGGGTCACACTTGAGCAGTCAACAGCCAGCCAGCAGAGCATGGAGAGGGGTGACATCATTTCTCGGCTGCTCCCACAGCCGCCTCGGGGGCTGAACTGACAATATTGTTGATCGAGACCTCCCACTGGGACGAGGCGCAGATTTGGATTCCCCACACCCTGTTTCTGTTGGGTCTGTGCTCATATCACCCCTCACTCCCTTGAGCATTTACCCCTCAACCACACAAAAAAGCCCAGCATAAAACCAGAGTGCCAGCCCTGGCTGAGCAGAGGGGGTTTGATGCACTCAGACATTTACATATTTCTTTCTTAGGGCTGTATTTCCCCCACGCTATTTTTGCTGCCTCTTTCATCAGCAAAAACGCCTCGCCGTGGAAAAATAATCAAGATCTCTGCTCTGTTTCTACTCAGACCCTTCAGATCTCATGCTTGGCTGGACTAGTAACACACCCGGGGTGGCCACAGCAGCATCCCATGTCCGTGGATGTCAATGGGACAGGGGCTGCCCTGAATAAAGTCTGCAAAGTCACCAGCCAGGAAGCCAAAGGGGAAGGGGGACAGGCGAGGAGGAAGGAAGAGGGCACGAGAAAAGCGATGTGGTTCGTGTGATAATGTTGTAATTTGGAGCTTTCAAATTGCATCAGCATTTTATATAGTAACAAAATGGTACATTAAAAAAAAAAAAAAAAAAAAAAGTCTTCCACTCAAGCTACTCATCTCTCTCTGTGAACCTGGTTTTTCCTCTAAGTCCAAAAGTCTTGTGAAGACCTTGTTCAAGAGATCAAGGTCAAAAAGAGACGATCGAGTTTAACTCCCTGTACACCAGGGTCATGGAGAGGCCAGGGAAAATTTCCACGGGCTATTCCCCAAGTCCTACAGAAGGAACAAGCACCTTGCTGTCACAGCAGTGAAAAAGGACATGGCCTTAAAACTCCTTTTTGTTCAGTCCTTTCAGATTTAAATTTCCTTGCAGAGAGTTATTAGAAGCCCTACCTAGGACTGGTTTTGCCAGGTTGTGGAAGGGTTCTCTCGGAAAAAAAAATGGTGGGGAAGGCAGCGATTCACCGGGAGAGATGACCAGTCACCTACACAAACTGCTACGGAAGCACAAAAGACCTCTCCAGATCTTTCTAGGCAGGAAAGGCGGAATCAGCGTGGAGGCGGCGAGGAAGGAGGACTCGGCTGCCACGCCAGGGTTTCTGAATCAGCCCACTGGTTCTGATGGATGACTAACGGGCAGTTGAGGGGCCTGTGGTGTTCTGTCAGGAAGGAAAAGCCACAGTCCCTGCAGTGCCCCATGTTCCTGCGCACCAGTGGGAGCTTTGAAAAGGGAGAAGGGGGGTGAGGATCTGACCTGCCGCTATATTTAAGTTAACCGCTTCCTAGATGCCAGGAATTCGGAAGAAGGGCCCTCACGTATCAATCTGTGGCCTCACCCAGGCCAGAACCAACTGAAACATGTACAAAACACCCTCACAGCTTCTCTATTTTCTGCAGCAGCTGCACCTTTGCAGGCAAGACTTTTATTTCAGTCATTTTTTATCAAATTTTTTACACCTCCTGAATCCTTCCCCCAGCACCTAAATCACAGCCAGAATTTTTCAGCCCGCTCCTCCCTTCACCCAGGGCTCCTTGCAGGAGAAAAAAAAAAAACCAAACACTATGGGGTTTTTGTGTTTTAAATTTCCCCCCCAAAAACCCCAACCGCAGTGAATCTTCACTGCTGCGGTTTGTGGTCCTGTACCTGCTTCAGAGATAAAGATGCCTCCTACCGAAACCTGAAACCCACACCTATTTCAGCCTCAGTGTGAGAGCACCAGAATTAGCCAAAACCTAACGAAATCAGTCCAAAATTAGGTTGGCTGAGCGACCTGTAGAGCTTACTGTCACTTACTGTCTTCGAGCCAAGGCGAACAGACTCGCTGGTGATGCAGCGTGGGGACACAAATCTCAGTTTGGGCTCATGTTTGGTGACAGCAGAGCAGTGACACCTCTGCAAGCAGGTGAGAAACCTGCTACGGGCATTTTTAAAACCTTTTGGTCTGCTTGAGGGCCAGACACAGGGAATACAGTACGAGGGAGCTTTTGAAAGAGACGGGATAAGGCAGAAGGAGAAAGGCTCCGAGCGGGAACCAGAGGAACTAAGGATAATTTTGAGAACTGTGAATGTGACATTCCTGCCTCCCCAGTCAATCCCGAGCCATAGGACCTGTGTGGAGCAGCTTTCCATGGCAGGGACAGCCGCAGTAGGTGTTGAGCAGCAGGTCAGCACGAGCCCCGGAGCAGGGGCAGTTTTTGGGACATCCCAGCCACCCGCTCCAGAGATGCAAATGGCACCGAGCGAGCCCAGGAGAAAAGCCCCGGACTGCTGTGCCAACTTGCACTAGAAAAGCACCGTGGGGAGCACCCCGGCGCCCCGCAGCCCTGCCGAGCTCTCGCTCTGTTTCTGCCCCGAGTCAATCCGAAACACCGAGCCGAGGAGCGGCGTTATCCCTCCGGGGCACACCGGGAGAGCCGAAAGCACCGCGTCGCCTGGCACGGATGAGGCGAGGCAGGAGGGAGACCCGAGGGCTTTCCCAGAAAGTGCCACCGAGGCCGTGGGCCCTGGTTCCCTTCCCACACATTTGCATGTGGGCGCAGGAACCGGTCTAGACGCCGCAGGTGCCGCAGAGCGCCCGGGCGCCGTTGGGGATTTGCATCGCGGTGACGGCGACAGCTCAACCCCTTGCCATGGGAGCAACGGGATGATGAGGGACACGAAGTCAGACTGCAACAGGAGGGAGCCAATGGACACTGTGAGCCAGCAGTGCCTGTTGACGGGGCCTTGCTGCTCTCTCTGCACAGTCAGAGCCACTTCAACCTGGAGTTCTCTGCGTCTCCGGCAGCCGGGAGGAAGGGCTCCGGCTTTTAGCACTTCCTTCTCAGGGTAGTCAAGAAGCCATCCAGGTCTACTCACAATGGCTTAACACGCTCCTGCAAACTCCTCCAGCTAGATCTTGCTTCACAAGATAAGAAGTTGCCACCCCCAACAACCCCCAGCAGCACCTTTCCCTGGAATACCAAGAGGATGCAGCAAGCCCGCAACTAGAAAAAGGAATTAGACTCTGGGACTACCAGGATATGGAAGGAGTCACATGAGCTTTCACAGTCAGACCTCTCGGTGCATGACAAGGACCAAAGAGATACCCAAAGTGCCACAAATACAACAGGAATGGCCCGCAGGTTCATCTCCCCTCCGCGCTCCAGAGGGAGCAGCCTCCTGAAGGCATGTTCTGATTTCTGGAGCCAAATCATATCCTATTTGGGCAACCTTCCCAAAAGTCCTTCCCAAACACTTCCCAGAAGTCCTAGCACCAATCTCCCAGGAGTGTTACAGCAGTTTCCTCCCCTTCTCCTTGGAGTCTGACATCTCGATAAATGCAGCTACAAGTTTGGTTAAAACATTTTCTGTTTTTCCACTTATTAGTGGTTTCCACTTTAGTTGAGCCCATAATTAAGCTGTCTCCACATTACTTGGCTTGCAGGATAACCCAGAGTCATTTTTTTCGCTCATGTCCACTTAACGCTTCAAGGCCTTTCCTTATCCTCTTTTTGCCAGGTGCCTCCCCACTTGTTTTTCCCTCGGGGAAGATGCTTTCCCCACATTTCACCCACAAGCCACCACAGGAGTAGCTGTACTTAGAAAAGCCCCAAGCCAAGAGTGACTGTTCTCCAGCAGCGAGTAGAAGTGCACATGGTAAGGAGGGGAAATCCAGGTCTGCACTGAGAAGGAAGCTGCAATACTAATGTCTTCTGGGGAAATGAGCAGCCCTCCCACCCCTTGGAAAGCCCCTTCTCAAGCTTTCCTCTTGAACCCAGCACCCCTTGAATCAGCACTTTGGACACCAGAGCCTTGTGCCCGGAGATGCTCTCAAAGCAGACAGAGAAACCTGAGCCCAGCTTCTGCTAAGGACAGAAGTCTCAGCAGGAATTGATACTGAAAGGAGCTGTCTTGGGCTGAAATAACCCAGTTCACGTTTGGGGGGTATGAAAGGAAGGCAGGTCAAGCACACAAGTCGTGCTTCGTGATGGAAGGTCGGCAAGCTCTGGCCTGCCGGGTGGAAATGGGGAGGGAGATGAAAGGGCAGCGCTCAGAGAGAGAAGAAAGGCTTCACGGGAAAGTGAAACCAAGAAGCACAAAGCCATAAAACCCATGAAATCTGCTTTGATCTTTCCTCAGCTTTTATCTCGCCTGTCGCTCACGACGCACGCCCTGGAAACTAATAAGGCCTAAATTAGAGTCAAATCTGCCGCAGGGCACAGCCAGGGGCTGGATTCGGAATGTCCCTGCAGCGTTTCGGGCATCTCCCCTCCCTTCCATACCCCCACCCTGCCAGCCCCTCACAGACACTCACTAGAGCATCTCCTGGCTTGAGGTTTTGTCGTGCGAGAAAAGTTTTCCACCCCAAACCCGAAGCTCCCCACCGCTGCTAATCCACTGAAATGGAAAAGGGGGGGGAAAGCCTTTTTTACCTAACAGACTGATTTTTCAGGGATGAGCAACAAGAAAGTTGACCCAGCGAGTGCAGCTCGGAGCGCAGGCCACTAGAGAGCAGCAGACACCAGCGTTGCTGACGGCAGCCGAGCAAGGGAAAACCGGGCGGGAAAGGAGACTTGGAGACGGCCCGGGATCTGCCCAAGTGTCCTGTTGGTCGGTAAGTGCACAGAAAAAAAGTTAAATCCTTGCAGATGTTACATGTGCCTGCTTTCATCACAAAGGTGGTGGTGGTGGGTTCCCTGAGAAGGCGGCTTCCAGAAGTATTTCTGAACCACCAGCTTCGAGGTTTTCCCCCAGCCTGTCATTTCTGCTCACGGCTTTGTGCCAGAGTACACAGAGGGTGGGGTGCCCAAGGAACGGCAGTGGAGGTGGGATGCAGCCAAGAAGGACCAAGTGGCTGGGTGTTGGGGTGGGAATGAACAGGGGAAACTCAGACCTGGGGAAGGAAAGAAAAGGGAAGGCAGATGAGATGAAAGAAGGGCTTCCTCCTCTCCCAAAAGCACAGGTTGGTGCTCTTTGCTCAATTCCCAGGCAAGAGCAGCAGCAGAACTGGCTCGTCTTGATGTTCTGCAGCAAAGCAGAGTTCAGGGGAGGTTTTTGGGTGGGGAGAGGCACAGAGGCATCCTGGAAATCTAGAAATGCAGGTTAGACCCTGCAGACCCTGCAGCAATGTAAAGGGACCTTCGTCTGAGGGAGGATGGAGGAAGATGCTGCACAGATCACCCTGAAAAATGAGGAGGAGGAGGAGATGCCTTCTTTCTCCTGCACGGCTGGGGGACTGGATGAAGCCAGCACCACGCCCGTTTTTCCAACTCCAGAGATTGCCAGAGGCATGAAGGTGCAATGCCTTTTCAGCATGTGTCCCCTGGCTCTATTCCCAGCTAGAAAGCTGGGAGGTTAAGTAATCTTAAGCTGAGACAGGAGCCTTACTCTTCAAGCTGCACACCTGGAAGCAGCTGGAAGCTGTTAGTGTCACTGGAAGCCAGCGTGCCAGTCAGAAAAAAAAAAGGCTGGGGCTTTCCTCTGGGAGCAGCTGGAGAACTGGGGAGCAGGCTGCCTGCCTCCATCACTCCTGTGATCTCACAGTGTTCCTGGGAGAGCACACATTTGGGATCTCTTGAATCCCAAGGAGGAGCCATGGTGGGATCCAAGTTTAAGGGAGCTCAAGGCAAAAATCTTCCCTAATTTCTCCTGGGTTTCTGCTTGTAAGGGAGTTTTGCATCCCACAGAGATGCTTCCCCCGGGACACTGTTGGATGCTTATTTGCTGAAAGGCAACTCGGGGGCAGCCTGCAGTGTCACAGTTCCAGAGAGGAAAGGTGAAGGAGGGAAAGGCTGTGGAATGGGGCAGCATTTTCCCCAGGGTTTGAGCAAACTGTTCCCCAGGAAGCATCCAGCCCTGGGGACTGATATAACTGTCAGACAGGCTGGTTATGTCCGAGCCTGGCTTTTCCTGTCTGGTTATCATTCCAGCTGGAGGGGAGCGATACTGGGAAAGCCACCCCATGGGACTGGAGGGCATTCAGCTGCTCCCTGGAGAGCTGCTCCCCAGCTTTGCAGGGAGTGTGGGTAAAATGCATTTCCATGCCAAACATCTTCAGAAACTGGGATTTTCAATACTTGGGAAATATCAGCCAACACAAACTAATGCTTTAAGTCCACCCCACTGCTTCAACACTCACCCAGCGTTGGGAGGCAACTGCAAGGGGCCCTCCCCAGTTTGCTTTGTCATGCTAAAGAAACGATGTTTATCTGCCCCAAACTCACATGCATGAGACTGAGAGACTGACAGCAACACAAGAACGTGATTCACAGCACATTTTCACCGAGCCCTGCCTCACCCACAGTGTTTTCTGTGCTGTTGAATCAGCCTGTGGAAGTGTTTAAAGGTCACAGTGCTAAATGCCATCAAAGTATTTTTGCTACTCCGACTGCATCGGCCCCAGGATTGTGCCTGCCCTGCTTCAGGCAAGGAGAGGAAAGCTGCTGCATCCTGCCTCTGATGCCTCAGGATATCTGATGATGTGCAGGAGGTCACACAGTCCCTATCCCATCTCTCACACAGCTCCAAGGTGAGGCAGCCGTGTCCCAAGTCCAGTCACCCCTCTGTGTCACCTCCCACCTCCTCACAGGTAATGCCGCAGCTATTTGCCCTACCCAGCTGATATTTCCTCAGTTTCTGAGCTATTTTCTGAATTGCTCGAGCTATCAGGGTGTTTGCATAAACAGCAGCACACTCACCCCCTCCCTGCCCAGCCTCTCCTAAGGTTAGTCACCATCCTGCCGAACCCCAGACTAACCCTCGGGCAGGGAGCCCACGTTTCTACCACACCTACGGAAAAAACCTTCTTTGGAGGTGCACATAACCACACACAGTAAGTTCCTGCATTTCAGGGGCACAACAGAAGCCCCACAGCAGCCATTAGCACACTGAATCACAGAATGGTTTGGGTTGGTAAGGGACCTTAAAGCTCATCCAGTCCCACCCCCTGCCATGGGCAGGGACACCTTCCAATAGACCAAGTTGCTCCAAGCCCTGTCCAAGCTGGCCTTGGACACTCCCAGGGATGGGGCAGCCACCAACTTCAACTTACAAGTACTTAAAACAGAAGTAAAAACACTGTCCTAACCCCAAACCTGTGTTCTGTAAAGAGTGTTTTCACTGAGGAAGGCAGGCTGGTTGAAAGACACGGTGGGAAAGCTTTGTGTGGAAAAAGTAGAGTCCTGACTCTGCTCCTTCCTGCACTCATTCTCTCTTCATTCCTCTACTTTCAACACGACAGGACTGGTCAGGTAAACATAATCATACTCCTCTCTCCAGAAAGCACAAACAAGCAAAATCATACCCATCTCCCCAAAAAGAACAACCCAGAAGAAACAAGGCACAAGCAACCCAAAAGGCTGTTGCTGCAGGTTCACGACAGGGTAACAGCTGCTCTCCCCATTTCAACTCCATTAGAGAAAACAGGCTCTTCCCTTAAGACCATCTCTTCAACCACTTGGAAAAGTGCTGTGTTGGCACAGAACTCTCTAACAAGGAGTAAATTTCAACTCAGCTGCTTCCAAGACAAGTTGCACTGACACCAGGTATTATGACAACACCTAAACAAGAGAAAGGCTCCCCGCTGTGCAGAGACCTCTACTTGCATCTGAAAGAAGGTGAGGACAAGGCATATTCCTGTGAGCAAACAAGTTCCTGTTCCAGTTCAATAGGAGCCCCCAGCACAAACTACTAGTAAAACAACTGGAAAAACTTTGTGTACTTACATATGGGAGTCTGACTGCTGGAGGAGCAATGAAGTGAGAGCTCTGTCACCTCTGCAGCCAAACTGTGCTTCACAGTCTGCTGAGAGACGTGGCACTGGCTCTGCTACCATGAGCAGGAAGCTGCAAGGGAGTCTCTACACTCGGGCTCAGCTAGGAAATACCCAATTCCCTGTAAAGTATTCCCACCTGGGAAGGCCAAGTGAGGGGGCAGCTTGTTTGGGTGCCTTCCTCAGCTGCCTCGTGATGGGCAGCAGGGGGAGATGGGAAGAAGAGAAATTAATGACATTTTACCCTCTGAGTCCTTTCCTAAAGGCTTCTGCCATGTCTTAGTAAAATCACCAAATCACTGCTGCTTGCACAGGCACAGGAGTTCCCTGCCATTCGTGTCCTGCTGCTCTCTCCCCACTTTGCAGCAAAGCTTTTTAGCACGTGCCAATCCCTCAAGTCAGAAAGTGGCTTAACATTAAATTTGTGCCCAAGGAGCCAAAAAATCCAGGATTAACAGGCTCTCCTCTCTCCTTTCATTCTGCTTACACACTTCCAGTGACCCATTTTACACAGCCCTGAGGGCTGGAGGGGCTCTGCAGCCAGACTTTTCCTGCTTGTTCGTATTTCCACACAGATGCAGGGCTGAGCTTGTTTTTCCCCAACCATGATGAAGAGGATGCAGGGTAGTTTCTGACTATTCCAGCTGCTTTGTGGCAGGTTACCTGGGACAGATGCAGTGAGAAACAGAGATAGGAGTTCAGAAAACTGATTAAAACCAGCAGAAGGCGATGAAAAAATTCAAACTGCCCTTATTCACACCTAGAGAAAGCTGTAGCAAGATCTTGCTAGGAAAAGCCCTCCTATAGGATTAGCCCTGCTCACAGGCTCCCTCTCCAACAGGGGGCTGCCAGACTCAGGTCACGTATCATTCGTCCACAGTGCAATAAATACCCCAGTTAATGGTTTAAAACAATCCCCTGACAGGCTGCACGTAGAGGCTTGTCAAGCCTCGAGCACCCTGCAGGCTGCACTTGAAAACCTCTGTCCTGGACGATTTATCCATCTGGGAGGTTCTTTTCTTACCCCCACCCCGATCTCCTTGTTTGCAGGTTGTTTCCACCTGTGGAAGTTTCCTTTCTGCTGGTGCTGCTGAAGCTGAACCCCAGGAAGAGGCTGATTTCCATCCAGTCCACTACAAAACCCTTTCTCTCCACATAGACTGTCTTCCTGCAATTTCTTCTCTACATGAGAGCATTTCCCTGCCAATTCCCATGAATTCCACACAAAAAAAAAACCATTTCCTCTAACCTTTCTCTTGCCTCTCTACATTCTCACCCACACCTATCGTCCCCCTCCATTAAAAAATAACAGACAGCCACAGCCCCTTTATGTTTCATAGCATATCTGTGATCTTTGTAAGGCACTTCAGGCATTTTGAGAGTTTCAGAGCACTTGCAGGGATAATAATTGTCCTGTGTTCTTACCCAGAAGAGCATGGAAATGCTATCACGAGGTTCAAATAAGTCAGCACACTTAGATACCTTTCCAAATGAGTTTGGAATTTATTTTCAGGCCTTTAATGAGAAAATCATATCCACAGAGTCTGACTTCTTTTCTCTGGCCTTGGTGGGGCAGGGAAATGAGTTCTCCTAAACCCTCATTCCCTGGAAATTGTGCCCCAGCCTGGATCCTCCTCCCTGCATGTACAATCAGCATCATTAGTGAGCTTTAAAATTGCTTGTGGTTAAAGATAAAACGGTCAGAGATTCTCCATCTTACACTTTGTGATTCTTCTTTCTATCTGTCTGCTCACAACTTGCTGTTAAGACACAAGGTCTGGTCACTTACTCCTGGCTCAATCTACTGCAGGGTATTTCCACTTCTGAAATGGAAATTAGGAGACTAGCCCAGGATCCAAGTGTGGATTTGAATTTCAGACTTCCTGAAGTTGAGGAGCATTCCGACTTGATTCTCTTTTAGCCCACAGTAAAACTTTGCCTTCTTGTTTCCAAAAACCTGTTACTAGAGATAAGAACTTGCTCAAGCAAACATTTGCAAAACTCAGGTGTGGATTAGATCTTTTACATCCAAAGTCTTCCCTCTGGGATAACCCTAAGGATGTACAAGACCTGAGTTTCGGAGCTCATAAATCTCCCCGGCTCCTTCGGAAAGCAGAGGCAGATGGAAAAATCACCCTCTCTGCACACAGCAGGAAAAATGCTGCTCCAGTTTGGCATCCAAGTTGCCTCCCTAGATCACCTCTGCCTCCTGAGGTTGTGTTTGAGGCACGGGCAAGGGGAAGGACAGAGAGGCGTGTGCTGATGTCAGCTACCCAAAAAAGGACTTTGACCTGCAGGGCTGCCGACCGAACACCCCCCCCCGAGGAGCAAGGCATTCCACAGAGCCTTTTATGTGCCTCTTGTACATCCCTTGAGGGATGACAGGGCACTGTCACGTACTCTTGCTTACTAAAATCTGAGTCACTCCCTGCTCCCAGCTCAAGAAGTGATGCCAGGAGATATAAACTTGATCACAGAGCAACAATATCGAGCAATGGCCAGCGCTGGCTGAAGGGCCCCACAGGGTGCAGAGGCTGAGAGATGGGCCTGGAAGGATCTAAAGGAGGCAATAACATAAAAGCTTTGACCCCAGTGAAGCAGAAAATTATTTCTGACCAGAGCTAGCATGGCTTTAACCCTCCGAGGACTCAAAGCTATATAGAAAGAGTCCAGCCCTGTGACTTCAGGTGGACCTTTTGTTAAAGAGATGAACCCCAGGGGCATTCCAAAGGCAGGCTTCCATGGCAACTGTGGGAAAAACCCATTAAATACGGGTTTTTTTAGCAGCAGGAGAGTTGGTAAATTCTCCATTACACCAAGTCTCTTCCAACAACTGTGGCAGTACTGAAAACCTTTCAGATAAACCCCGATTAAAATGTACATCAGCACAGGCAGCACAGTGTAAATAGGAGTTTATTTAACAGTCAAGCCTTCAGCTGCTTCCTACAGAAATCAGTCTGCAAGCCCTGGTTCCTCGCACATCCCACCTTTCCACAAGGGTTCAGCTGATTTATCCTTGACAACCGAGAACTTCAGCAAGGAGCTATTCCTGGCTTTGTTCTGCCCAGGGGGAGCAGAGGAAGCCAGAGGTTCAGGAACACACAGGAGGTCAGGGAGGAAGCGTGTGACAGAGGAAGGAGTTGCATTTGCCTTTCTAGGCCCAGGACAGAATTTCTCACCACACACTAATCCTTGACTTCACTGGGTGGGAAGGAAGCCAGAGCCAAGCGCTCTGGAAATCCCATCTCAAGTGTTTCCTACATTTAGATGTTTAATAGTGCTCACATCCCTGATGAAGATGTACTTGCTACAGCCAAAGAAAACCCCACCAGCACTCTTTGAAGGAGAAATTAAATGCTTCATTAATTCAAAAATGGTTCAGATTGCAAATCAGAACCAGAACGTACAGGTCTAGAGGCAAGATTAGTAATAATTCATGAGCAAAATGCTATGTTTATGCAACACTAAGGATGAGATTTTAATTGCTTATTACTCTAATTGATTTCATTCAGTTGTTATGGCAACTTTCTCCTTTTAGTAGGTGCACTGCTAAAAGCAGACACGGGCTCAGGCCACGAAGCACGGTAACGTGTGACGCTCCTCAGCTGCACCACACTTAAAAATAAATAATTCTCATTGTCCACTGAGGATTTACTGACTCACATTTTGCTGGGCTTCAAAGGCCTGACAGCCACATGGGATCGTAAGAATAACTCATCCCCCTGTTAGTGCAAGCACAGAAATGGCCTGAGATGATGAGGCAGCGCTGATGTTCAGATCAGCTCTTCCCTTTACTCTGTGTTTCAGCCTTTCACGCTACAGTCAAGCTACAGAGTGCTCCAAGCTCTGACAGGAACATCCTTCTTATTCCATCAGAGGAAAAGGGGGAGCTGTTAAGGACCAGGGTCTGAACACACTGACTGATTTACTCTGAATGGTTTATTGCTCCGTGTCACTTGTTATATGTCATCAAGCAGTGGGGAAGTCAAGCTCCCTGTTTAAAAGGCCATTATCATTATTTAATTATGGAATGACAACTCACTGGGAACAGAAATGGCTCCACGACTGATCCCTTGTGGCCCAGTCCAGCCACAGGAGAGCAGAAACCCACGTGAACCTTCAGCACTACACTTCCAGTAGGTTTGGGAGCACAGGGAATCACATCCCAGAAAGCCAGGATGCAGCTGGGAGCTGTCCCAGGGGATGGCTTCCCCACACAAGCATTCCCTCTCAGCCCCCTCCCACCTCAGTTATGAAAAGGAGCACATATTCCAACCCTGGAGCCTGCAAGCCTTCCAAGCCCCACCACGTGGTACCAGCAAGCCCCAAACAGCATTTAAAGCCGTGCACTCCTCTGCCATTAAAAAACAGGCAAAACAACCCCCAAAATTCCCGTTCTTTGAAGGGAGCCAGGCAAACCCCCTCGGAGGGATCCGCAGCCACCTGACCCGGCAAAATCAAAGTGGAGCCTAAATTATCCAACCACATTACGAAACCTGAATTATCACCACAGAAGTGAGCCTGACAACGCTCTTCCAAGCCAGGACGAACTTAAAAGGGGCTGAATGGCACACCTCGAGCTTTGGACATCTCCCAAGCTGTGTAAACCCAGGGATATTGCCCACGGCTTCCTACCTTCCTCGAGCCCACCTACGCCACACGCACGTTCCCGCCGGCTCCCGAGCGAGGCTGCACTGAGGTGACCCAAGTGGGCACCTTTGAAGTGGAAGCTGAACATCTCTTTCATGTTCAAAGCAGCCAGAACACCAGACAGCAAGCAAAGTGCTCTGAAAACTTGGGAGCAAGCGCTGGCAGGAGGCACAGTCCCATTCTGGGATCAGCTCTCAGTTCTTTATTAGCCAGAAGGGGCTTTCACACGCAGCTCCCCGTGCCAAGTGTCCATCCCTCACCTGTTCCACGTGGGAAGTGAGAACTCCTGTAGTGTGTTCCTGTGTTTAAAAAAAAAATAAATAAAAGTAGTAGCTATGAAGGCCATGAAGAAACATCCAGGGCAGGATTTCCCTTGGCACACGGGCTCCCCTGGCACAGGCGATTCCCAGCCGGTACTGCAGTCTCTCCCTTTTCTTTGCCAGCTGCTCACCAGCACTCCTGGAATCCAGCTGCAGGATCAGAACACCCTGTACAGCGGGGAAAAAAGTGACCGACCACCACTCCCAGCAGTTAACAAATACAGCACTTGGTTTATTTTTGTTGTCAACTGAAACAAGACTCAGTAGGTTCCTCACCCAAGGACTCCTGAAGGGAACAGAGACTTGCAGCAAGAAGTCTTCAGAGGTTACAGTATTTGTATCATACAGAGTACACAATAAATTACTATCTACATGCCACAGACCTACAAAAAGTTACATACAATGTAAAAAAATACAGTATTTTCTGCTCGGTTTTTTAATTTTAAATTTTTTTTTTCTGTACATTTTTTTAATTTACATTTTCATATACATTTTTTGTAAACTTTTTTTTTTTGTGTGTGTTTTTAGAAAACTGAAATCACATAACAGTTATGGACTTGCACAGCATCACTCTTACCTTCCTAAAGCAACTCTTGCACCTACGGAACAGCTTTTAAGCTTGTTTGCTCCTTCATTTCTACTTTGGCACCACCACAACCTCACACCATGATTCTGAGCTCATTTAATCTGCTTTAGCCATGTTCTCACCACGGAGAGACACCATCATACTTCAATTTGTGCTTTTGATAACACAGTTCAGAGGAAAAACCGTTACATTAACTACTTCACCATCACATTTACCTGATATTACTGCATTAATACCAACTTCTCCTGCACTAACTGCTTCACATCAGCATGCAAACAAGTCTGATTATGACTCAATCAATAACATGAATATACTGAAAAACAACTACAGGGGTTAAATATTCAAAGGAATGTAGACTTAGCAGGGTTTACCATGTTAAGAAGTCTAAGCTAATAGCATGGATTGACATGTTAGGATTGGAAAGACATTGAAGTATACAATGTGGATTTCAGGGTAAAAACAGCCGTATTAAAGGAAACATGAAATTACTCCTGGCCACGCACTTTGTACTGTCTCAGTAAGAACTAGATTGACTAGAAAACTCCTGCTGACCACACACACTCCTGGTGTGAAATAGGGATCCCTGAAGTTAATAAAAGCCAAGCTTCAAAAAATTGCTACTTGGAGTACACAACTCAAGACCCTGCTGAAAAGGAAAAGCAGTTTGTGTTTGGCCCGTTGGAGAGTAAATCATTCCAGCCTGGCACTACGTCCACACACCATTCCACACAACCTACTCAGCCTGCTGGATCTAATCCCACCGCAGCAGGGAGTGGAGCTGCCCTCCAGAGGGGCTCCAGGCCAACCTCCTGCTCAAAGCAGGGTCAAAGCTGAATTCAAGCCAAGCCTGGGTGTTTGTCATGCTGAAACCCAAGAACATCCCAGGACAAGGACTGCACAGCTCCTCCTGGGCCAATCCAATGCTTGACTGTCCCCATGGAGCACATTTAAATTCCAGGAAAGCCTCTCACTCTTGCTCCATGCTTCTCAGTCAAGGCCCTGAAATCAGCTCAGGTGTTGAGCTGCTGAGGGGTTTGGACCAGCAGGTACAGGGCTACATTCATGGCTGCTGACAACAGAGCTATACAAGAACTCTTTTTTTTTTTTGCTGATCTGGGGACCTGAAAGTGTTTTGTTTTTAATTCCTTAAAATTACAACAACAAGAAAAATCAAGGCAGGCATTCAAAGCACTGATATACCACAGCAAGTCTTTGCCTTAATACAGTTTACGGGTTACCACCTTATTTATTATTGCCAAAAGACTCTATGGTGCATTAGAGATCTCAACCTAATACAGTCCAGATGTAATGCTAAGACCCACAGCTCAGAGTCTGCCACTTAGGTTTGGGTTTGAGTTCAAAGAAGAAGGTGCCTTCCAGGTCACTGGGAGGAGAACTGCTCAGGCTTTCCTCTCCGCTGCTCATGTCTTCACAGGAGTCTTCACTGGAAGGAACAGTGGGAAAGGTCATTTTAACAAAGCCTAGCGACAGGGAGCTGCCATGAACACTACAGGAAAAGGAGAATTCCCAACAAATGAACCAGGTGGTGGCAGTTTTACCGACCTCTCGCTCCCGTTGAAACATCCCCCCTCCGGAATCGTTGGCAACTCGGGAACGCTGTAGTAGCTGTTCTGGAGGTTCTGGGCTGTTCGTCTGGAAACTATCCAAACCAGCTTCTTGTGGTCAGGCTTGCAGCACTCAGGGGAGGAATACTCTGCCAGGCATTTAGAGACCAGCTCCCTCCAGTAAAGTAGGTCACCATCGCTTATCTGAAAAGAAACAAAACCCAAAGAACTTATTTAGTCTGTTACACACGGGCTCTAAAGATAAACCCTCCATCTCACCCCCCTGGAAAAAACATCACTCAAGAGAGAAGTGAGTCATGACCGTGATACCTTTGTCAAAGTTGCTTCTGAAGGTGAACTCCCACCAACTCCTACACACCTCCCAGCCAAGGCCATGTTCAAGTCTGAGTTGACAAGTTTGCCTGTCAAGTTGTTAACGTTTTCATTATCACTTCCCAAGGATAAATGAAAGAAAGGTTATTCCATTTTAAAATGGAATGAAAAAATTTAAAATTCCTTTTTAAAATGGAATAATACTGTCCTTTAAGGAACTACTTTCACCCCTCAAGAAACTGGGGTTGTACAATTGCTGTCTTTCACACCTGGCCACCCTCTGGGTGAAGAACCTTTCCCTAATATCCATCCTAAACCTCCCCTGACACAGCTCCATGCTGTTTCCTTGGGTCCAGTTATTCAGGCAAAAAAAAAAAAGAATAACCAGCCCAGCAGTCCCACGAACAGACTGGAAGTTTCTCCAGAACACACAGCCAGAGCTGCACAAGTTCAATCAGCTGCCTGTTAAAGCGTGCACTGCACGGGCACCAGCTCAGCAGTTCTCCTGATTTTATACATTTTTTAATTGCTTCCTTCAGCTGATGCCAAACCCAACCTCTAAAAACATACTCAGGGACCCAGCTAAGGGGTCCCTTAAATGTAACATCTTCCATCACTAACAGTGTCAGCCCCAGCAACTGGACAAACAATCCACTGGCAGTATTTACCTTTGAATGCTTCTGAACACGCAGAAGGATCTCCAGCAGCTCAACAGATTTCAACATCTGAACTTCCAGGGTGAGAAGGCACAAGGCCAAGACAGATGGCTAAAAGGACAAGGAAACAGCACTCAATATAAAGAGAATCATAACCCTAGCCAGAAGTTAAAGAAAACTACTTCTACTTACTTTTGCTTTAGAGAAGACCAGACGGCAGTTGCAAGCTTTCAGCTGTGCTTCCAACTTGTCCAGATTCAATACTTCTTTCCTGTGAGACACCCAAGAGGAGAAGGAGGTGGATCAACAAGCATTCCATTGTCAGGAAGTAAAAAAAATTGAGGAGCTGCCTCCTCTACAGCCAACGCTGTGACCCTTTGGGAGGGAATCAGGGGGGCAAAAAGGGCTCACTCACCTTTCTGAGGTATGACAGAGTACAATAGTATGGTACAAGTGCAAGAAGGTTAAGGCAGTAGTAGCTTTAAATTCAAAGTGCAACTTTTCTGAAATGATCTTTTCCATCCGTTTCAGGTCGGACACAGTGCATTTACATTGGCTGATGCGGATGATCTCGGGAGCGGCGGGGATGTTGCATTCCTCCTCCACGACACGGGCGGCCAGCTGGATGCAGCAAACCCCAATGCAGGACAAGTGCTTTGGCTTCACCTGAAAAAGTACAGGGAGCACTGTGAGTACTTCCCTCCCCACGAGCACCCTGATTGCACGGCAACAGCGCCCGGAACATTCCCGGTTCAGCAGCCAAGGACTTGCTTATCTCAACTAAACCTGCCCTCAGCCAGCTCCTCCACCGCCCCCAGGCAAACCCAGTTGCAGCAGTGCAGCTGGAGCACAACCCAGCTGGCAGAGCCCACCAAGCAGCATCGATCTGCCAGGGCAGAGGAAGTGAAGTTGGAGAGCTGAGCAGCCTCTGTTGGGGCTGTTCCACATCACTACACAAATCCACTGCAGTGAGAGCTGTAATTCCTCACTTCCCCGAGCGGCAGTGCTCACCTTCCCTCACTGACAGCCCACACAGATCCAGTCTGAGCCTGTTCCAGGCAGCCCCATCCCTCCACAACTTGCTCCTGCCTCTGCTCTTCTCTCCCACCCGTTTTGTGCCACCTCAAGGACAGTCAGACCACAAACCTGATGCAACTTCAGTTTTTCTGCTGATTTAATAACAGGGAACTGCTTTAGGTTCAGATTTCCTGCCTTAAACCAGCACAAACACGATAAAAACAACCAGGAAATTTATCATTTGGTATCAGTTCCAGAGCTAAGTTAAGCTTTAGCACAGTACCCAGAGACAGTCTGGAAGACAAACAGGTTTCTTTTTCTTAATTCCTCCTTTCTTAAACATCTACATGGCAAAGGTTACAGACTTATCAGAGAAATAAATCAACCTGCTTCTTGTCTTTAGAGGTAAAAGAACTGTGCTCCAGGTTTCCAAAGGAGACTCCAGATCTGTTGCTAGCACAGAATGAATCAACAGCCACACTTGTACCTTCATAAGGGCCAAGAATCTGTCCAGGATGTTGACAGCCAAAACAAACGTTTCAGTTGCAAATCCAAAGAAGTTGGTCAGGCTCCAAAGATCTTCCACCTTGGCATTCCTTTGTCTTGGACACAGAGTGTTTTCATTCTATGGCAAGACAGACAAAGTCAGGATTATTCTGTGGCAGCAGCAGCAGTGACCGGGACCACACACCCCCTAAATCATCTTTTATTTATATCAAACAGAAGCAATTTTTTTCCTCAGATACTTTTATTTCACTTATCTTTAAAAAAAAATTAGACGCTTGAGATTCCAATCACACCCAAGGTACAGAGGTTACAGCCAGATCCTGAGTCTCACCAGAGCAACACCCAGCACAGCCACATTTCCAATTCTTATGTAAAGGCATATTTCAGACTTATTTACCAAGTGCAGGCATACACAGTGGCTCCTGACCTTAGAGATGACCACACAGCTGTCTGCCTGCGCGTCAATATTTAAGGAACAACAGCTCTGCTTTCACAACAAACAGGCAGCCTCGTTTCAGGGACTTGCTTTTGTTAAACATTAGGGCCCTTCCCCCCCAAAAAAACCCTCCCAGGCACCCGATAGAACGCAGCCCTCCCTGAACTCCGAGGAACTTTGGTCTTTTACGTGGAGATGTTTACGGTCGATTTACATTTTGCTGTCGAAGCACCGAGCGCTTCTGGGTTCGTTACCCCAGACCTCGCTAATGAAAAGCCGCTTGACATCCCACCTTCCCTGCGGTGGCAGGAGGCTCCCCTGATGAAAACAATACAGAACCGCTTGCTCCTGTGCTCACTCTAAACCTAAACAATAAATACTAAACGCCTAAATATTTTGCTTGCCCTGCAGGTCGCAGCTCTTGGATAATGCAACGCTAACACCTACGAATTAAGGCAGAGTTAAAACAAAAGGCAAGCGGCGCATAAGGAGGAAAGAATTAACTTTTCGCAGGTAACGCACGTCCACTATTACCTCGAATTTTCTTTAAACCCACGCATTTTCTGCCCCCACCCCCCTTCCCAGCCCAGCGGCCCGGGCCCTCCTCACCCACCTCGGCGGCGGCCTCGATGAGGCTGAGCCCCTTCTCGCGGGGCTGGAACCGTCCCTCCAGCTCCAGGTGGAGGTTCAGCTGCTTGAAAAGCCACAGCGCCTCGCTGCCCATCTTCCCCTTCCTCCTCCTCCTCCTTCCCCTCCGCACCTGGGAAACAAAGGGGCCCCGCAGGCCGGGGACGAGGGGGCGCCGGGCCCCCCCCGCGGCCCTTCAGCGCTCGGGGAGGGGGAGGCGAGCCCGGCTCCCGTCACCGCGCGGACGGGGGTGGGCTCGGCCGCTGGCCCCGCATCCAGGCAGGGCGGCCTGGACTCCCGCGGGGAGTCACGGCACCGTCACGGCACCATCACAACACCGCCCCCGGCCGCCGCTGCTGCAGCCCCCACCCCGGCCCCGCTCCAAGAAGGCGGCCCCGCGGCCCCGCCCACGCCTTTTGTTGTCCCGCGCGGAGCGATTCCCGCTGGTGAGGCGGCGCGCGGAAGACAAATAGTCCGCTCACACCCGCGCGGCCCAGCGACGCTCCGAGAACGCCCGGAGGTCCGAGAAAGGCGCGGCGGCCCGGCGGCGCTCCGGCTCGGCGGGGAGCGGGGCGGCACCGCGCCGCTCCGGATGGACGGCGAGGCCGCGCGGAGGAACACGCCGAAGGGCCGCATCGCGCCTTTAAAGGGCCGCGAGCGGCGCCTCGGCCGTTTTGAATAGACCGCCCAAATCTCCCGCGTCCTGATTGGTCCGCCCCGCCCCGCGGGGGGGGGCGTGTTGTTTACTGGCGCCGATTGGCCGCCGGCCGTGGCCGGGTCTCTCCTGATTGGTCGGGCCAGTTCTGCCTCTGCCTCGCCCACAGCTCCGGGCCCCGGCAACCGCGAGGGGCCCGCGCGCGCCCCCTCAGGCCGCGGCGGGTCCCGGCGGGCACCGTGTGCCACAGCGCTCCTCTGCCCCCGCACCGTGTGCCACAGCGCTCCTCTGCCCCCGCACCGCCCGTCCTGCCTTACCCCGTGTCCCCATGCAGGGTAAGGACGAGTGCTCAGCCCCCGCGGGTTTAATGTGTATCTCTTTGGAACCCTCCCCCTCGTGCTGTTCCTTGAGGCTTCCAAACACCCGCCTGGATTTTAAAACCCCTCCGCGTCCTGCTTCAGATCGACAGGTTTACGTACAGCCTGGTGCGGCAGAGTTTTTTGGGATGTGCGCTTCCAAGCTTCCCATCCCGTGGAGTGAATCCAAGGCTCGGTGTGTCAGGAAGGAGATGGTGGATCGGCCCCCAAGTCAGAGGCTGCATCAAAGACCTTCTCAGCCTGCAGCTTGACCAGATAAAACAAAAACCCCATCGTCTGGAGGATTTGTGGGGCTGCCCCAACGTGCTCGTGGTCAAACACAAAGGGATAAATGTCCTAGGACGGGCCCAAACCACAGCGACTGACTGTGTGTACACACTGGAGACAAAAGCCTGTGGAGGCGGCTCCAGCAGATTAGGACTGGGTTTGATCTAGTGAGGTTCCACAGCTCCAACAAACAGAAACTGTTTATGAAATGTCTCGGTCTGGAAAAGCAAATCCGCCTTCTCCACCGAGCCGTCAGCAGCGTTCCTCTGCCAAGCGCTATTTCGAGGCACAGTCCCTGCCTGCTCTGCCAGCGATGACGGCCAACGCTTCCTTCGAGTTTGTTTGGATGCCAAGCGCTCCGAGATTCCCGTAAACACGCACGACTTTTCCTCAGGGTGATTCCTGACGGGGGCCAGCGCTCCTGTAGGTACCACCAGCTGCACCTGAGCATCCCTCCCATCACACGGTGAATGAACCGGCGCACCGGCTGATTTTTGGGGGGGGGACAAAAGCCATTGTGGCTTCTGAAGTGGGAGCTGTGGGTCTGCTCCAGTTTGAAAAATTAATTGTTAACAATTGTGAGTGGAAGAACCGACTTCCGACTGGTTCCACGCAGTGACAACATCCAGGTGACATTTACAGGATGAGGCTCTCGGCTCCAGTCTCTGTTCTCCAAAAGCCCTGGGCGGTCACTCCTTTTATTTCTCCCCACATTCTGAAGTGTATTTTGCCACCACGGATATGGAACGTGGCTGTTCGTCCTCCTCCAACATAGTGGAACATAAGTTCCGGTTTACCTAAAGGACAGAAAATGTTCATTTTGCAAGCACAGAGCATGACAGCTCTAAAAATACCAATTCAGACACCTACTTGAACACATACATTCCTTTCCCTTTACTGATTTAAACCTAATAGAACACACTGAAAAATTATCCTTCAATACATCACGTAACCTGAGGGGGGAAATCTCTTATCAGAGCATGGCTCACTTCCCAAGCTGGGAGAGAAGGATCCCTGCCTCATCTTTGTTCCTCGGTAATTAACTCATTTGTTGCAAACAGCTGAGTAGGATCGAGAAAAAAACCCACCAAACCCCAAGGATCCTTATTGTAAGTGATGGACTCCAGCTTTGGGATTAAAAACAGGGAAAACGAGTCTGCTCCCTGTGCTGTCTGGACCTGGCAGAACAATGGAGTGTTGTGGGAAAAGGAGGAGTCGTGGTGAGGTCAGGAAACAAAATCTGTTGTTGTTTTCTTTTTCTTCACTTACGCAAGGAATAATTTTCTTTCAATGTGGCATTTATTTGGGATCCAGGGAAGTACAAATGTGGGGGGCAGGGGATGAGAAGTGTTTTCAGTGTTCTGAGGAAACACAGTTTATCTGTTCTGTAACGTGCTGTGCTTTAGAGAGCAGCAAGTCCTGCCTGACATTCTTTGGGAACCCAAAGATGCATGTCCCATTAAACTGGGATTATTTTAACCAGCCTTGCTAAACTGTCTTCCAGTGTGGCTTGGCAAAACTTGTCCTGGCATGTCTGCACAGCAGTTCCTCGGGAACAGTTCTGGATGGCTAATGGCTGTGTATTGACTGGCAGGGGATGGTATCAGGGATGCTGATTGGCCCCTGTGGCATGTGGATTTCCACACCAAAATAGGATTACAACCCTCCTGATTAAGCGACAGAGAGTAATTAACACTCCAGACACAAGCAGTCTGCCCACTCTGCCCACCCACGGAAGGAAAACGAGGGTCACTTGGAACAACAGTTCCCTTGAACCACTCAACCAAAGAGCTCCACACCATTTATGGCCACTAATTAATCCAAGTGCTCCACTGCTGCCCCATTCCCCCAGTATGGAGGACAAGCAGCAGTGCTGGCAACTGGAAGGCAGAAGTCACAGAGTTGCATTTCTGTACCAAAATGCACCTATTAGAAAACAGATACAGAGGCTCCACAGCTTTGTGCATGTACACACAAGTATGTATATGTATCTGAGAAATGTTTTGCAGATTCTGTTGCTTTTAGAAGCAGTGGGACCCGTGCCTGGGGATACAAGCTATCAAAAGCCTTTGCACGGGCTTCCCCTCACCAGGCCCTTCGGGAGGAAACATTCAAAGAGATGAAATGATTCATATGTCTGTCAGAACTTAAAACCTTGTTCCCCAGACAGCAGCCCCCGAAGGGAAGTGGCATTTGATCCTCCAGTAGCCATAGGAGCAATGTCCCCACCAGTGCAGCTCCTGTCTGTCCAGAGGAGTGTAATTCCACACCCCTCACCTCGTGCCCATGGAAGTCAGGCTCAGCATTCATAAATAAATGAATTTATTCAGATTTATTACATGCTGCCCACAAGAAAAAAGGAGAGACAGGCTTCCCAATAAAGGAATAAAGTAAATAGGAGGTTGGTGTTGGGGAAGAGGTTCACCGGCCACACGGACAAATCCAGAGTCTGTTAGTCCCAGAGACCACACCCCAAGTTCCAAACAGCTCTTGGAATAAGGAAGGGAGAGGGCAGAAAAAAGAAACCCAGCTTGTTTGCTCAGGAAACTTAGAGCAGAAAGTATTTTGAACTGACAGGACCCAAACACAAATCAATAAGTTTAGGATGGACTGTAAGTTTTCATTTAAATAAATCTGCCATGTACTGATACACATACTTTGCTTACTGAAAGTAAAAGCTGCCTTATTTATATAAATACCTCTATACCAGCACAGCTGCACCACAGTCCCGGGACAAGGCTCCCAAGATGAGATTACTAGAGGAGAGAAATCCAAAAGTGTACTAGAAAATGTCCTTATTCCCAGTAGCTGGCAGAAAACCTGTGAAGCGCAGCTAAAAAATTCAATTGGTTGTAGTGCTAAAATCCCGAACCGTGGAGGAAATTCCAAGCCTTCACTGACACAAAAGGATTCTGTTCCAGAAATAACACCAGGGACAGGCCCCTGTCTATTATTTCACAGCGAGCCCATGTAGGGTGTGCTGGGAAGCACAGAATTCCATGATCCCTGATACTGAGAGCGAGGAAAAGTCTGGAGAGTGTGAGCTGGCTCTTTGGTGAGCCTGTGTTGTCACAAAGGCCTCTCTACACAGAGCTGGAAAGATCTGGAGCAAAGAGCCAACAGTCCAGTGCAACCTATATTTTTTAACATCATCCAGTCTCATTTTGGAGGCTCTGAAAAGGGCTCTGGCATGGGAAGAGGAAGGGGGAACATCACCCCCAGAGCAGTGCAAACCCTCACTTACGGACAGCACCGAGGGGAAGGGACTCATGGTGACTCCACCAGGGCCATGGCAAGAACATCTGCAGTTCTGTTGCTCATGGGTTGTTGTTGTTGTTGTTGCCCCACCTTGTTGAAACTCTGCTCTCTGGGCACTGAGAAAAAGGGAGGAAGCAGGAAAGACTCCAAATGTGTGACACACTTCAGAGCTTACCCAGTGACTGCAATTATTATTCATGACTTCTGTAGGGGGTGGGTTTAGGCACCCTTTGTCTTAGTCCTCCCCGATTCCCATTCCAGCTATTGCCAGAACCCCATACTGCTTCTCCAAGCCTACTAAAATATCTGTCCCTGCCTTTTTTCAGCTCATACTACCAGATGCACAAGCCTGTTTTCTGCAGGAGGACGTTGCAGGCAGCATTTGATGGGCAGCTGGAGCTGCAGCCCCAGTCCTGCTCCCCCTGACACTGCTGCGCAGCGAAGGGAACCTCTGAGAAGCCAAGAGAATGACATCAAATGGCGATAATTTGCCTTCAGTGCAAGTTAAATTGTCTGAAAGGCAGCTGTGTGTTTCAATAGCCTTGTGCTTGTCCAAGCATGACCACGGAACCAGCAGTTTGCTCAGAGGTCTCCTTTAATAACCATTTGTTACTGGAAGGTGCGTTTAATTCACTGTGTATTTCTGTCACTTATTTTAAGTGGGTTCTTTTATTTAATTGACAGGATAATTCTAGGCAGTGTTGTACTTATGGCTTTGGAAAGTTAGGGTTTTTTTGGGTTTTTTTTTTTTTTTTTTGGAAAGGTAGCCGTGCATAATTTCAGGAGGCGTTTTCAAAATCATAGGGATTCTGCGTAAATGGAATTTAAATTAGTCATTAAAAGTTAACCCCTGGAAAAGAAAAAAAAAAAAAAAAAGAGAAGCAGTCACCTTTCTGCCTGTAGAACCAGGCAGCTGCTGAGTAAAATGATTTGGTAGGAAGCACTCAGTTATGAAGGCTGGGAATGGATATTGTAAATTTATTTTATGATTTAACACTTATTTTCTAATTTAACATTCCATTATCTATAACTGGGATTAAACTCTAAGAGGCCTGAGGTCCCTTTGCACAAAGCATCCACGAGACAATACGAAGATACTTACAAAATGAAATACTCCTTTCTCTCCTTTACCACAGTTACTTAAATTCTTGTATGTCATTTGCTAACACTTCTTTGGGACAATGTCCTTTTCACTAATTATAAATACAAAATAACATCAACCTGTATATTCTTCCCTTTATCAGGCAATACAAACACAGACTGTCACAGATGGAAGGTTTTTTCCAACTGTAAATGTAAGTAATTGAGTCTAGAGAAGTGGTTATCCCTACTCAAATACTAGAAGCTGGAGTACTGGAATTCTTGTGGAGTCTGCTTATACTATTCCTGTGCCAGTCAGGAATATTCCATTTCCCCCCCTTGCTTTCCAGATGACTACCTTTAGTCATTTCATGTCCATTGGTGCATAATGTCCTTATTTCCCAATAATTTATACTTTGTTGCAGGAGAGGAAAATTGCTCTGTGCTGGTGTGAACAGAGATGTACAAATTTCCACGCCCAGTCCCACAGATGTTTTCCAAGGAACAGCTGCAAGAACATTTCCAGCATAGTTGTGTCCTAAGCTACCATACCCAGGCACGTTTCACTAACATCCCCTTGACACTTGCCAGAAGAGAGAATTCAGATACACTTTCTCAGATGTACCCTCAGTGAACGTGATCCTGATCCACGTGGAAAAGTGGAAATCACTGTTACGGGGAGGCAAAGGATCCCTGGGAAAAGGCACGGCCACAAGTGGCACAGCAACACCACACACTGGGCAAGGTTATGAGCTCCTGCAGTGCTGATAGCAACTCCCCAGGACATAAACTACCCACTTATTAATGATGATGTCTACAGTGGAGTACAACCACAGTCAGCTGATTAAAAGCAACGGAGAAAAGGAAGGAATTTTGATGTTCTGGAAGGGAAAAATGGAAGAAAACCTGGATATTAATTGACACCCCCCGTGTCATTCACGCTGCCAATACTAAAAGGTAAAATTGGGGATGCTGTTGAGGAGGAGGCACATTCCTATCTGCTGTTGGTGCTCCTGCGTGCTGTGACAGCCATTCCTGGCTACTCATCTATTTTCTAGGAAGAATGCTGGATTTACAGGTGTGATCCCTAGGGAAGAGGGACACAGTCTGAAGGTATTACTGTTACCGAGCGAAATGGAATAGATTCGGAATGGAACACGTTCCAAATAGGAAAGCAAACCGCAGGAAATAGCTGTTCTGGTTGAGAAAATTACATTATGGGGCTGTTTATTTAGTAAAACTAAATCAGGTAAAAAGGTTAATTTAGTGCCTGCAGTTCTCCTCTCTGAATTAATCACTGAATGAGGTGAAAGAGGTGCTTCATTTGCTAAAAGTGAGCACGTATTTCACAGCTCCGGTGGAAAGCAGAACTGCGTCTCGGTGTTTCGAGAAGCTCCGTGCTGGGAACAGATAGGAAAGGGAATCTTGTGCAGCTCGGATACAAGGGTTTGTTTTCCTAGTAAATAATTTAGATTCCTGCTGGTAGGAAGAGCAGGGTGGGAACAGCTACGAAGTCCTCAGAGGCCGTGGGGATGTTCCACTGGAGGTGACACTCCTGTAATTCTGCTGCTGATGGTTTCTGGGGTCAACATCCTTTAACAGCTGCGGTGCAAATCTACATTTGAGCTCAGAGAAACGAAGGAGCCTGCATCTAGTTTCTTTTTGTCCTTTGCCACATATTCTCCAGGAAGACAGGATTATTTTTTTTTTCAAAGGGCAGCTAATTATTGCCTGTAGGAACAAGCACAGCCAATGTACTTATAAGGCAGAGCAGCCTAATGATTCCTATATTCTGATTTCCACACGACTTACTGGGAAAATCAGCATTCCATTGGTTCATTCATTGCACAAAAAAGGGTAAGATTTTTTCAAAACTAACTAATGATTTTGGATAGTTCAGTTCTCACAGAGATCAGGCAGTTCAGTGCTCAAACCCATTTCATTCCTCTGGGAAAGCTCCTATGTGCCAATGATTTTTCTTTGACGAGCACTTCCTCCCTGGAAGCTGAGCAAAGCCTTGCCAGGTCATTTCACCATAAACTATGTTTTTAGGATTCTCCTTGTTACCTTCTGCTGCTTTTCCCAACATTCCACACTTGCAAACTGTGCCTCTCACAAAGAAAATGGAGTTTAACTTCTCTTTGCAGCTTTTGGAAAACCAAGAAATCCTGAGAGTCTGTTTCCATTATTTTTTTTAAAGGTTCTGTTCTTTAAACCAACATCAATATTGCCTCCTCTGGGCTGCTCCAAGCCTGCTTGGATCACAGGCTAGCAATAAATATAGATAAGTTATGTAATGACTGGAGCCAAAGCACAAACACAAGGAAAACCACAGGGATAACTCTGTCACAGAGCGAACCTGAGCAGCTAAACCCAAACAGCAGTTGTTTTTACAAGTTTGCATGTTTCCAGCCCCTCGGGGGGATATTCAAATTCTTGACAAACCATTTGAATATAGCCTCCCAGCCTGCCCAACACGAGGGTGAATCTATCCTTGCTCTGCAGCTGCTGTCTGCACACAGGTTTGAACTCCTCGAGCTCTGCGAGCCCTTGCTGAACTTTGAGTGCACCGAAGTTGGGTGGGTATGAAAATGAGCCTTAACCTTTGCATCCCTGCGTTTAACTGGCTGGTCAAAAGTCAGGCAGGGAGCAGCACTTGGGTCTCCACAGCACCACACAGAGCCAAACCACAAGACCATCCATTTTTTTTCTCTGAAGGGTGTTTAAAAATAGACAGAAATGTCTGCTGCAAGGACACACAGAATCGTAGAATGGTTTGGGTTGGAAGGGACCTTAAAGCTCACCCAGTTCCACTTCCCTGCCATGGGCAGGGACACCTTCCACTACCCCAGGTTGCTCCAAGCCCCGTCCAAGCTGTCCTTGGACACCTCCAGGGATGGGGCAGCCACAGCTTCTCTGGGCAACCTGTGCCAGGGCCTCACCGCCCTCACAGGGAAGGATTTCTTCCCAATATCCAATCTAAACCTAATATCTTTCACTTTGAAGCCATTCCCCCTTGGTCCTGTCACTCCAGGCCCTTGTAAATAGTCTCTCTCCATCTTTCTTACAGGCTCCCCTCCAGCACTGGAAGGCCATAATTAGGTCACCCTAAAGCCTTCTCTTTTCCAGGCTGAACAATCCCAATGCACATGGACACCTCCTGTCCAGCCTCTCATCCACCAGCACCCCCAGGTCCTTCCTATCGGGGCGAGATCCCTTTTCCACATTTCAGTGTTTGGCTGTGAACCCCTGCAACCAAAGTGTTCTTCCTTGGCTGACATGGCCCTTGGGAGTCTTTCCACCACTCCAAGACATCCAGTTTTTTTCCAGGCCATCAAGTCCAACACAAAACACCTGCCTGCCGTTGGACAGTGGCCGTGCTCCAGGTGTGCCTCATTGCAATCACCAAGGTCATTTCTCTTCTCTAGGTTTAATATTGCCTCTTTCCCTGGACAAACACATGGAATTCTTGCTGGCTGCCTCTCTCTCTTTCCCAGCAGTGTCTCTCTAAATCCCTTGGTTGTGGTGACTGCCACAAACTACCAGTGGGATCTTGGAAAACTGCCACAGCTTTACAGACTTCTGAAACGCCGACTCTTAAGCAACGAGTCCCAGAAGAATTAGAATGGAATTGTGAAAGCGGGATAAAATTCCAGCGGGACTTGCCCTTCTCTGCACCTTCTCAGTTTGAAAAGTCAAGGTGAAAATGAATAAAAATGGAAGGGAGCAGCATTTGGCAGGCTTGGATTCCAAGAGCAGTTCACCCCATGCATAGAGGGGTTGCTGCAGCAAAAATAGCCTTTCATTTCAGTCTTATAAGCTACTAGGGAAAGGGTTAAAAAAAAGCCTGTGACAGATGAATTTTTAGCAAACCGATTCAGAGTTAATTTGTCAGGAAATAAATTGAAAAAAAAAAACAACCCTATGCTCTCCCCGTGCTTGATTTATGTCACTGTGCTTACTATCTCTAGAGGAAATCCTCCTTTGTGTGCTGTCAGAACAGCCAATAATTACAGATACTGGAAGGAGTTTAAAGAAAACGAGTTGCCTTTGCTCTGAACTTCTTGCTTTTATCTGTTCATTTCAACCTCTGGTGGTGTGGCAAGATTCTGACACTCCTCACCATGCCAGGATTTGCATGCCAAGTATTTATTCTGTTCCTGGTCTCGGCTATACTATATTTTAACACAGTCCCAAACCCATTTAAAAAAAAGAAAATTAAGTTACAAAAAAATTGGGACATTCACAGGTTTAGTTGTCCAGTTCTTAAAGAATGGAGGTGTAAGACAACATCTCAGCTTCCCTGGCACTCATGCAGTCAGTGGGAATGCCAGACATAGCCTGGATACGAAAAGGAAAAGTGCAGTGACACCCTTTGTGCTGGGGAAAGGCCTAAGGAAGCAAATAAAGTCCAGGGCAAATTCCTGTTTACATTCTGCAGGGCGGGCAGTAAATAAGGGATCTATACGGAATAAACAAGGAGGTCTGTCCCAGCACACGCAGGCTGGGAGACACGGAACGGGCACAGAACAGGCAAGAACTCGGCGCTTTTGCTGAGGGTCCACACGAGAAGGGGTTGAACTACAAACAGACGCCTTTTCTCATCGCTTCGCGAGTGTTTTAAACGCAACTTCAGACACCGGGCCCGGCCCGGCTCCGAGCTCCCCTCCGCGCTCTCGCGAAGCCGCGCGCACGCGCACGCGCACGCGCCGCGGATGCTTTCGCGAAGCGACCGAGACGCGCGATTCTTCCGCCAGAGAAAAGAGTCCCTGCTCCCCTCCCCGACTCCCCCTCACAGCCGCCCGCCGGCGGGACCCTCACCGGGCGGCGGGGGGAGAACCGGGAGGGGAGAACCGCCTCCGGCCGCCGGCGGCCTCCGCCCCTCCTCACACGGGGCTTTGTCCCCTGGCGGCGGCGCTGAGGGGAGGCGGTGAGGCGGCTCCGCGCTGAGGGGCGCTCGCGCCGCCTCGCCGGCGCTTCTTCCCCTCCTACCCCCCCTCCCCGATCCCCCCGGGAAGCGCCTGGCTGCGGGCTGCCTCTCGCTCCCCCCCCCTTCCCTTTTCATTTTTATTTTATTTTATTTTATTTTAACCCCCTCCCTCCCTCCCGGGCGGCGGCGGCCCGCCTACCTTTCCCCCCCCCCTCCACCCCCAACCTCCCCTCAGCCGCCTTCCCTCGCCCGTCATGGCGACATGAGGAGCCCGCCGGCCGCCGCCGCCGCCCCGGGCATGGGCCCCGCACGGTGCTGAAGCGCCGCGGAGGAGCCCCGGCGCCGCCGCCCCGCCATGGGGTGCTGATGGCCGGGCCCCGCCGGGCACCCCGCCGCCGCGCAGGGGAGGTGAGAGCCGGGCGGGGACGGGGGGAGCGGGGGGTGCGAGGGCTGCGCGCACGGCATCGCTGTGCAGCGCTGGCGGTATAAACGTTTTAACTTGTGACTACAAACGCGCCAAGCATCCTGCGAGCGGTGCTTTGTGTGTCCGTGCCGGTGCTGGTCCCCGATCTGTGCCCCAACTGTGACTTTCTGGTCATAGTGAAGATTTAGAATCACAGAATGTTACGTGGTTGGAACAGACCTTAAAGATCTAGTCCCAAACCCCCCTGCCATGGGCAGGACACCTCCACTAGACCGGATTGCTCCAAGCCCCGTCCAACCTGGCTTTGAACAGTGCCAGGGATGGAGCAGCCGCAACCTGCCCTGGACAACCTGTTCCGGTGTCTCACCACCCTGACGGGGAAAAATTTCTTCCCGATAACTAACCTTAATTTCCCCTCTTTCAGTCTGTGCCTATTACTCCTTGTCCTGTCACTACAGTACCTGATGAAGTCTCTCTCCGGCTTCCCTGTGGGCCCCCGGTTTTGTTCTGTTCTCTTCACGTACTTCATTTGCAGAGATTAAGTTTCCTTGAAGGAAGAGCAACGTTGCCTTCTGCAAATCCATCTTCAAAGGGGTGTTCCATAAATTCATTTCAGGGGTCTGCTCAAAGGGACGAGATTGCCGTGGGTTGTTTCATGCCTGTGGTAAAAAGAAAGCAGACTGGCAAAAAAAAAATCCTCCTGAAAACTGAACGCAGGAAAACCTGTTCCCGTATCCTCCCCTTTTGACCCTGTGAAGGAGGGAAAAAGGAACAATCCCTCATTTTCCTGCTCTTAAAAATAAGGGTGTTAAAAGGCAGACTGTTTCAAGCCTGAATTTAAAAATGCTTTTCAGCATCAGCCTTTGTCTGCTCCCAAACATTCTTTCCATAGTGCGCTGCAACAGCCTGTGCGTGGCACAGCCCCTTTTTGAGACAGAAGGGTGAGATTTTTTTATTAAATACTAAAATTAAATACTAAAACTGACCGAGATGCACGTGGTCCCGACACACTCTGGAAAGGGGAGCGTCTCCCCTTTTCCATGCAGAGGTGACAGCTGTGATTGTGCCCCCCAGCTCTGCCCCACTGCAGGTACATCTGGAGCCCGGGTTAGCCAAGGTGAGGCTGGGGAGGAGTTTGTCTTCCAAAAAGCAAATCACGGCATCTTTTCCTTGTCTCGAGGGTTTGATTTTGGATCCCTGCAAATGAATCAGTTTTGTTTTTCAAGTAGCTTGGCTGGCTCTCCTCTGTGCCTGCACAGACCTTGGTGTGGGGTGTGGGAAGCTGGTGTTTTGGCTTCTCCCCAGCAGGAACTGAACTTTCACATGGCGTACATGTACATATACTTTTAATTATCCTTCACCCCCATGCAGAGCTCGCGTATATTTGATGTGGCAGAGCTGACCTTAGATGCTCCTTTTACTGTGTCCGACCTGTACTTCCAAATCCTGTGCTTTGTTTGCTCTGGGACCCTACTTAAAAATACTGATGTGAACTGGTAAGAGCCTTGCTGTGGTGGGACCATCCCCTTGGTGGATGCCAGGCTTTCCCCCTGTTCCATGTCTAGAATGCCCTGGGGCTGCAGCCCCTGGACGTACATTTATCAATTTAAACAGAGGTCAGCCCAGGCATGAGGCTGTTTGATGCCACTGCCTTGGCTCGTGTTGCTGCCCCGGGAGAAGCTCTTTGGTGGACAAAGTGTTGAGAGCCTTTTAAAGCCTGGAGCATGTCCCCTGTAATTACAGCCCCTTACCTTTTCCATTCCAACTCTTCTGTGCTGACCTGCTTCTCAGCAGAGCTCATGCAGGGACTGAAGCGAGGCCTGGAGCAGTGTCCATGTGGTGGAAGGTGCCCTCCCTCAGGGCCTGGTGGAAGAAGCTTCCCCTTGCACACCTGCAACCATTCAGTGGTTAAAGCATTAATTACTTTTGACCTCCTGCTGAACTGGATTTTTGGGAGCACTTACATTCACAGGTCTAATCTTTGTGTTTTTATGAGATGAGGTTCAGCACATCTGTCACGCTGATGGAAATGAGCCATCTGAACCGGGTGATGGAAGGGATAGATAAGCAGCCTGCCGTTTGTTTCAAACAGACTTTAAAAAGGCTGGGCAGGACCTCAACAAAATTAGACATCATATTTTGACTGCCAAATTATATAACCCTTAGGACTCCACTGCCCGAGCAGGGAGCAAACTGTGAGTGAAGAAGACCTGTATCTCCAGATGGTGTGAAATGTGGGATGTGAATTCCTCCCCTGCAGGATGTAGAATGGGTGTCTAGAGCTGACCTGCCCAGGAAGCTGCCAATTTGTGCCTTTTTTACTTTGCTCCCTGGGTGACTCTGGGTGCAGGGGAGGTACTGACCGAAGAACCACCAGGGCACTCCAATGAAGCAGCAGGAAATCCAGGCTTGCCATCAAGGAGGTGGATTTCAAGGGGGATTCTGGTTCACTGAGAATAGTTTCTTTGAGATTTCAGCACAATAATAACTGTTTTCAAAGGCCAAACAAGCACAGTGAAGTCATTGAGGTGGAAGGAAATGTCAGGTGTCTCCTGTCTCAGTACGGAGCAGATGTGGTCTGACATTTTCCCTTCCTGTGTGTTTGCTAACTGCAAATATTACTGAGACTGATTTATTAACCATAATGGCTATTTGCACTTGCTATGCCATAAACTCATGTAAAAGCTCACTCAGGAATGACATGTTACTGCAGATAGTCTGTACTGCTCATCAGCCCGGACATCAAACATTTTCCTTACCTGGGTGATGGGAGGTGCTGGATGAACCCGTCTGCCAGAGGCTTTTGTGCCTTTTTGGTGGTGTTTTGCTGTATACCTCAGGGTCCTGTTTCTTGGCTGGGGTAGCCCTTGACTACAGCGGTCTGTCAGACAAGAACTTGGCTCCTAAAGGCTTCAGCCCTTACTTTTTTAACAATTTGCACTGCACATCTTCAGTTTAAGCACTCCTAACTGTGGCCATGCAACTACAGAGCCTGCAACCGCTGTAGTAATACCCTGAGCACCAGAGCCAGCTTAGTCTGCATTTGTGAGAGCCCTGCAAGTGTGTGTGTGTGCAGTGCCAGGAGCAGGGCGGGATTCACCCGGCTCCTCTGTGGCTGAGCGGCAGGAACACTCCGGCTGCCTTGCACACTGCCACAGACACACCGCTGCCTTCCTCTTTATCCGGAGTTCCCTTCCCTGCCTTGACTTATTTTAGGCTGGGGGCTGTTTTTAGGCTGTCCAGAACCACGGATATCACAGCTGTTACCTTCATACTCAGAAGGCAGGAGAGATAAATACATAGGCAAGAGCCAGGACTGTGCCTGTGCCATCCTATTTTTGCGGACAATTGGAATTATATCCTTTTCTGTATTGTCTCAACAAGAGACTAATTAGTCAGCAAGCTTGAGCTCCTGGAGGATAATTAAGCTTTATAACTGTGGGTTCTCTTTGGTTGATGAGAAAGAAGAAGACAGTACCCTCAGAGCCCAAGAATGCTGCTCTGCAGCTACTGTGCTGTACCTCATAATTGATCTATTGTTTCAACAGCAGATAATTCCTCATTTCCTCATAATTATCTCTTTTTACTGCCTCACACTGTATCCTGATATTAGCTGTAATCACTGATAATTTACCCCGAAGCCAATCAGAATCTGCAAAGCAAAATATTGGCCTTGGTGAGCACTTAGGCTT
Organism: Pseudopipra pipra; assembly: GCF_036250125.1. NCBI lineage: Eukaryota > Metazoa > Chordata > Aves > Passeriformes > Pipridae > Pseudopipra > Pseudopipra pipra. The sequence goes on from NC_087552.1 coordinate 1,526,065, forward strand.
TCAGACAAAATTCCCTTTTGTTGTTGTCAAGAGGAATCAAGCCATTGTAGTCAGACATTTTTTGGAAGTGGGTGTTGAACTGGGTATAAACTTGTTTGGTTTTATTGCTGTTCACTGATGTTAATGACCGACTACTGCCGAAAGACAAAAAGAGCTGCTGCTGAGTCCTGTCTCTGTGTTTTTGCCCACAGAGGCATTGTATTTATTTGGTTTCAGGGGATTATATTACTCAAAAGGTGGTGCATGATGCTTTCAATTCCGAATGCCTGTTGGCCCTCGCCTGTAGAGAGTTGGCTTTTATGAGCTTGAAAGCCTCTGGCCCTATTTTATGAAATTACTGCTCACTCTCATACTTTGTGAGCTTGCTTTTCCTTGGAGTGACTTCCTTCAAGTTACTGTTGATTTCTACCTAGTTCTATTGGTGGTGGGAGAAGTGAATCATGCTCTGCCTGTGTTGCTTTTAGGAGACTGGCAGTGAGACATTACATAATGCCAGGTTTGGTTTGCCCTTTTTTTTTTTTTCCTTTTAAAGCCTTCCTGCTCTGCTTTCAGCAGTTGCTGCCTGAAGAACAGGCAAGCTGCTCTCAGTGTACGTGTCACCCCAAGTCCTTTGTTCACCAGCCCCATCACTCCCACAGTACCTGCACTGCCATACCTGCTTTGAAGCCCTCTGTAAAATTTTGGTCAGGCATTCCAATGGCAGGGGTACCTTTGCCTGGCATGGCAAGGTGGATCCTGTCGCTCCCAAGCAGGTGCTGCACCACAAGCAGGATTCTGTGGTTGTAGAACCTCAAACCCTTTCACCGAGCCTGGTTCTGCAGCCAGCTGGTGGCCAGCACTGAGAACATCACTAGGGCCTAAGAAGCCTTTGTCTGCCTCCCCTGGATCTCCATAGTCATTTGAATCACTGCTGCAATCACACACCACCTTCCTAGAGGTCTGGCCTGGTTTAGGGGCAGGTAGCCCATACTTTTTGCCCAAATGCACAGGTGGCTCCCTTTTACAAGAGTGGTGAGCCTGTCTTGTTGTTAAAAGCCTTAAGTGGGGCACAAACTTTCCTTTTAGTGCCAGAAATCACCTGCTCCCACCCTTTCCCTTCTCCAGACACTTACATGCTCCTTGAGGATGGAAGTGGACACTGCCTGCTTCTGTATTGCAAAGGGGGGCTGAGGCTCTCCCGGCTGCTGAGTCCCAGACAAGGTCCCATCCATCTCCCATAAAGCTCCTCTGCTGTTGTTGTGCAGCCTGCTTGCTTCCTCCTAAAAACTCTTCACTCGGCGCCACGGCTCCTGCAAGACAAAAAATCCTCTGCAAGGGAGAGGCCAAACTGCCCCACGGTGTGCCACACCAAACCTGAGACTGGTTATACTGGAACAGGCCTACCTGAGTCCCTCCTTCCTTCGCCACAACCTGCAAAAAGTGGTGGTGTCTCGAGTTGCCCCTTATATAGCCCTTGCCCAGGTGCTGCTGCCAGGGTGCCTCACCCTCCCTGATTAGGGGGCAGCTGGTGATACTCTTTAGGAGCTGCTATGGCTCCCTCAGGCCCATGGCCTGGTGGCTCTTCAACAGCAGCACCCTCAGAGGGTTTCTCAGAGGGTTCCCAGGTGTTCCCTTCTGATCCTGGATGTTGTCCCCAAAAGAGCCAGAGGGTCCCAAAGCAGAACCCAGAGGCTGCTGTGTAAACCTTGGTTGGTCATCACTGGGAGCTGTGCTCATGGTGTACAGACAGCTTGGTACAGGGCCAGCCATGGCTTTCTTGGATTTATTTAGGTTGAAAAAAAACCATAAAAATGGGGATCATTTCAGCAAATGCTCATGTTTCTTTGCTTTATTCCTGTCTGGTGCTTCAGTTCTGGACAAGGAGGTGGCACCACCTGTTCAGCATGTGACCACTAATTGTCCCCGCCCTTGATGTGACACCCCAGTGCACACAGTAAAGGCTCACATTCCTGACCTGGCAGCAGGGCTGTTCCCAAGCCTTGGGATCTGCTGCCGAACAATAGCAGGGCCCATTCCTACCAAAATCAGTCTTTTGGCTGATTTTAATAAGCACATTGTGAGGAGTTTACATTTTCCTTTGATTTTTAGGTTCAAATAAACCAAAATCTCGCAGCAGAACTCATTAAAATGTATTGAGTTTCATCCCCTCTCTGCATCAAACACATCCGTTGTGCAGCTGGAGCTGCTCTCCCAGGGCTGCATTCCGGCTTTACCTTTTATCCACAGTGTGCTCCATGTGTTTCCACACGCTGCCCCAGAAGGGAGGGAGCTGTGATTCAAGCAGCTTGTTTGCATCACTCAGGAGCTGTGGCACAGAACATTTAAGCCATTACTGACCAAAGGCCTTTCTGGGCAAAGGCTGCCTGAATGGACTCATCTTGGCAGTTGTTAGGCAAAAAGCAAATGCAGACCCCCTCCCTTGGCATTTCCAAACAGAGCCGTTAGAACAGGGAGTAGTTCGGGCATGGGGCTGGAATCGTGCCCATCCTGCCAGGAGGGAAGAATGGTGACATTGTCTGAAAGTTCAGTCAGGAGTTCATCTTCTACCTTGTTTTTTAAAAGGCCCTACTTTGGAAAATACCGTTTTAGCTTCCCTTAAACAGCAAACCCCTGGTGTCAGTCACGAGGCTGGTGGAACAAAGTAAAGCAAAGATTTGTTAAAACTAATCCAGTTTGTGGTGGAGCCCTTTCCAGAGGGCTCCTGCTCCTCCTTCCTTGCTGCTAAATGGACCCTGGGATTTCTCTTTCAAAACAGACTTAAAACTCCTCCCTTCCCTCCCATCAAAACATTGCTCTGCCTTCTCTTTTTGCTGTTGCCGACCCGTGGTTTTAGCTGGCAGGTTCCTTTAAGATGTTTGGAAAAATTCATCCGTTTGGAAAACCAGCACTAAAATGAGGTCAGCTTTATTTGCACTCCCAGGGAAAATCTGGTTGGAGGAAAAGAAGTGGCGAGCATATGATGTACGTGAGCGACGCTGCCAAAATATCTCACAGGCTTGCCTTTGTAGCAGGCTGTGGGAGTGAGCTGGGGGTGAGTCACACAGACAAGTGGCAAGGGCCCTCTCCAGCTCCCAGCCTCCATGAAATTACCTCTTCCCGAATTTTGGCTTAGGCACAGCTCAGCCGTGCTGCTGGCTGAAGGTGCAGCATCCCCCGCGGGCTCGTTTAGGTCTGACACTGACACACTCCAGGCTGCTTCACTGCAGGGCCAGGAAAGAGTTAAGCTGAGAGAAAGCCCCGGGTACTAAAATTAACATCCATCCCAGCCCCCCGCCCACAGCTTTGAAATTTCTAATCACAACTTGCAGTTAGAGGATTTCTTCTAGCAGTAGGTTTGGATCCTTTGAAATCACAGATGGCTGGCTGGAGCTCCGAGGAATTCAGTCTCCTCCTCTCTTCCTTCTGCTTTGCCTTCCCCCCCGCCGCCCAGAAAAATCTGTTTGCAGGTCATCTGTAAGATTTTATTGTTGCTTGCTGCAGCTGAAGCAGATTTGGCTGCTCCTCCTGACAAAGGTCTGCAGAAATGGGTGGTTGAGCTCTACTGGAATTACCCCTCCTGTTCAGAATACCCACCTGGACTGATGTTGTTAATGTTTCCAAATTGAGCCGTGTTAAAAAAGCAAACAAACAACCTCCCCAAACAAACAAAAAACAACCCACAATCAAACCCAAAGAGGTTTCCCTTACTGCCCTGGATGTATTGGCACAGCTGAATTGCAGCTGAAGGCAGGAAGATCAGGAACTGTGTTAGGAGCTTGTTCTGCCAGCGAATGTTCCTGTGACGGCATCCTTTGTCTGCAGGAGGCACTTTTTATTGTCAGTGCAAGTGATCACAAAGCCTAAAAATAAAAAAAACCCTCCTATTTTGCATCCTACACAAATGCATCCCCAAAACCATGAAGTGTTTCTGTCCAGAGAGCTGTCTGCCCCAATTCCCCCAGAAACTGCTTTTGAAACCATATCCTGCAGAACTTTGCAGCCTAAAATTTCTCCTGGGGAAACTGAAAAGTGTTTCTTTTAGTAAAGTTAGCTATGAACGTGGACCAAAGAGAGATCTTTATGAGGTGGGTCACATTCTATGGACCAAGTCGGGCTATTTTTAATGGATAAGCAGGTGATTTTTAATGGCTCTCACAAGTTAAAACCTCACACCAAAGTTTTGACTCTCAAATTTCAGTGCAAGATCTGACCTGCAGCTTGTGACTTCTCAGGAGACGTCAAAGCCTGTGCCTTGCCTTGGCTCACTTCTCCTTTATTTACTTCCAAACTGCTCTTTAAGGGGTTTCAGCGGAGCCACTTGACCTTCCAGTGAAGATTAAGAAACCATAGGCACTGTGTGAGCAGTGGTTTAAAAACTCCCAAAGTGACCACAGGGGGAAAAAAAAAGGCCAAACAAAAAGCCACCACCGTGGAGCTAAAGTTTAATTTTAAATCAGTGAAACAGAAGCAGAAAGCTGGGGTGAGTTAGTTCATGGTGGCTGTCCCAGCTTGGGCAGCTCCTCCAGCCGTGGGTCTCAGGGAAGCTTTTGGCTGGAGCACCCTCCTGCTGTTCTCTGAGAGGTGCTGCCACACTGACAGGGATCTGTGCTGCTGGTGTTGCTTTTCTGCACTGCTCAGGTTTTATCATCCTGCCCTGAGCAGAGAGAAGAGACTCCTGTCCCTCTGTGATCTTCCCACGACTTCCCTGTGCTGGATTTTGGGAGGCTGTGCCGGCCCTCCCATTTCTCCTCCTCTGGGATCCCGCTCTGCCGTGCCTCCCTTGTGTTTTGGGAAGCCTGCATACATGTGCTGGCATTTTTTCCAAATGGCATGCATGTATCTGATGGAGAGCTGTGTAAATGGAGATGCAAACTGCATTCAGCCTGGGGGTGCTTGGCCGGTTGCCTGGCCCTGCTCTCTGTGCTGGAAAAGTCTGTGCACCGCTCTTGCTCCAAGGGAAACTTTCAAGCACGTCAGTCCTCTTCTTTTTTCCCCTTACAAAGGTTATGAGGCCTCAGCCCTCAGTTGAATTACGTCCCTAGTTCAGAAAGGAAAGGTTATTTTCCCCTCTCTTTTCCCCTCGGCAGCTCAAGAGGAGCTGGCAGTGCTGCTCACTGCTGTGTCAGGGTGCTCCAGGAACACCCTGAGCTCTCTGCTGGGGCCACTGACTGGCCCAGGCAGCACAGGGACAACCTCCAGAGGGATCAGGATGACTAAAAGTGCTTTTCTGGGCTCAGAGGCCTCTGAAACCCGTTTGTGTTGTAAATACAGTGGGAATGTTTGCCAGTCACCGCAGAAAAAAGCAGTGCCTGAGGATGCTCACTTTGGCCTGAAATTTTTCCTGTGTTTTCTCCAATGGTGGCTAATTACTCTCTTCCTGCAAAACCAAGAAAAGACTATCAATATTTTATATTAGGAGACATGGTTGGGCTAAATATAGCTCCTTCTTTTTTCCTAATGAGCGTGCAGCCAGGAGCTCCTGGTCTCCTCGCTCTCAGTGCTCAGCACTGGGCCCGGCTTTGGCCTCTGTGCTGGCTTGGCTGAGCTGTGGCTCCGGTCCTGACCTGCTCCTGTTTCTCCAGGCACATATTCCACCTGGTGCAGCTCTCGGCTCTTCTCCAGGTGTGTCCTGAGAGGCTGGAGCTGACTGGTGGATGTGACCCAGGTAGCGTTACCGGGGATGTAGCAGCTGGCGACCTGCAGGCTCAGTTAAATAATAAATAAATAGGTAAATCACCCATCTTCTGCCCTGCACAGGCCTGGAGAAACCCCCTTTTGGGGCTCTGGACTTGAAAGGTGGGAAGGGGTCCCCCAGCTCCGCCCCTCTCTGCCGAAGGGAACAGCATATTTCACCTGTTCCTTGTAATTTGAACTGCTCTTTTCCATCAGTGCCATGCTCATTTCCCAGGGCTTTACCCCTCCTTTGGAAGTGCTGGTGGCTTTGGAGACGGTGGGGGATCTGGCCTTTGGGAACCTGCCCAGCTCACAGGAAAACCTGTGGTGTCTGATGGGAGGATAATGAGATGCTCACGAAGCCCCGGAGGGAAGGAGCTGAGGGAGGCTGTGAATGTGCATCCCTGTTTCCCCTTGGCCCCATTTACAGTGAGTGTCCTCGGGATCAGCCCCAGGTTTAAAAAAAAAATGCAGAAATGACTAAATGCACATAAATAACGTGAGGTTGGAGGTTCTGGAGTTTCGCTTCCCCAGGCAGAGTATCCCCCTGGGCAAGGGAGGAACTTCTAATAGGGATTTTACAGCCCACACTGGCCCTTTGGGGGTTGGTGGGAAGTGATTGTGAGACACACTGCAGACCTGCTGGAGCCCTGCTCAGGAATCCTGGATTCAAGGTGTTCCCTCTAGCTGGAAAACCTTGTGTCGTTCCATTGATACCTGGAAACCTTGTGTAGGGGTATGGCTACCCAGTACAGCCTCTCCCTTGTTCATGGAGAAGCATTTCTTTTATAAAAATCTAAAATAAAAGGAGTTGTTTTTCAGGACTGAGGGCCTTGACGTTTGTTTGCCACTTAAAACCTGACGGGCTTTAAGTGGTACTGGATGTGGTTTTATACCTGATGCAGGATATGTGAATGAAGAACAATATTTGTTCCTTATCAGTCTTTAAGGTTTCCCTTAGCTCTGGGAAAGCACCTTGAATCTTCATTTGTACAGAGCTTGCTGAAATCCCCTCTGTATTTGCTGTGCAGCTCCTCCCTCTCTCATGGATTTGCCAACGGCCTCTCCCACCTCTCAGTGCTGAGGTGGGAGAGCTCTTGCAGAAAACCTCAGTGTGACAGGAATCTGCAGCCCACAGAGGGATTGGAGACCTGTGGGTGATTTTGGCCCAGCTTTGTCCAAATCTGAGCCACCTGGGTTGGGTTTCCGTGGGCAGGTTTGCCAAGCAGCGATCCCTGCATGGCCCAGATGAGCCTGTTCTGTTTCCTGCAGCTGTAGTCCCCTTTGTGCTGCCTTTGGCTCAGTGTTTCATCAGGCTGTCTTTGGTTTTGCAGGTAGCTGTATCCAGCTGGGTGGCAGGTGGATCCAAGGGTTACCATGAAGTTTTCAGGACCCCTGGAGAGCCAGAGGTTGTCTCTCCTTCTGGAGACGGCAATCTCTAGGGAAGCTCAAATGTGGAAAGCACATGTGCCGAAAATTCAGCCCAATCAGGTAATATCTCTTCTTCACATCGTTGATCTCAGCAAAGGCAGGAGGCTGTCCTGGGTGTGTTGGTATGGGAACAACTGGAGGTGTTTTCAGGAGGGGTTACCTTTACCTGGGGAATTGGCCTCTCCAGGGAGGGATTCCCCCCTTATTTGAGGGGCACACCTGCCCCCGGGGGTGCAGAACACCCTGCGCAGCACACAGTGGTACATCTCTGAAAGCACATACAGACATTATCTTAATTGTCTCAATTAAATTAATTTTACAAAGTGTGTGGTTTATTAGTGCCCATTTCTACTGGGCACCAACTTCGCAACAGTTCTTAAAAGCAGCTCCATTTCTTGGACTAGTTCATTAATAACAGTGTTGATCTGACTTGGGAAAGGCACGGCTCCAGGAAGAACCCCACTGACTCCAGCAGGGCTATTTATGGAGCAGGGTGTAAGCTCGTGTCAAGGGAACCAGAGCCAGGCGCTGGCCTGTTCCAGTTAGGAATGTTCTCATAGGACTGGAGGAAAATTCGGAGTGGAAGGGACCACTAAGGGCTCCATAGTCCAAGCCCCTGCTCGACTTGTGCAGCAGGGAGGTCGGAGCAGGCTGCTCACGGCCTCACCCAGCCTGAGCTGAGCCTGTGCTCCTTTGGAAGGAGGTGTGTCTCACATGTGCACCCAGAAGCACCTCTGTGCTCCACAGAGTTCTGTTCCAAACAAACTGTGAAATGTGAGGATGGTTCTCACAGGGTTTCTGCTCCTTCAGTGCTGGGTTGGGCTGAAATAACCACACTAAGGACTCGGATCCCGCCTTGCTGTTGTAACGCCACATGAAACATACAGGTAGGTCAGCTGTTGTCAGAGCTAATCCCTGTGCTGTTTGTTTTTTCTGTCTGACAAACAAGAAACTGCTGCTGTTGGGTAGGAGCATATACATTTTTAAGGGCCTCAGTATTAGTTTTGTTTAATCCACATTGTGGTTTCCAAATGAGTGACGTGGTTGTCAGAGGTGTGAAGCATATGTAGCTGTGGCTGTCTTGGGGCACATACAGTTTAAGCCTCTGGCTTATGGTAAACCAGGCTGTCACTCCCTGCTGGCAGTATTCCTGGGGTGATTATAATGTAGGGAGATAAGATTAGAGGATAAGAGAGTGTAACCACACCAGAGTCATGGGGGAAGATTTCACAGGGACAAGGCACTTGGTGAAGGTGGCTCAGAAACCACCACCTACCTGCCTTAGGCAGACCTCGCAGCAATCCCTGTTCTGTGCTTGTCCCCAAGGGTTTCTGCTCCTGGAATTGCCACCCTCAAAACTCTGTTGTCTTGGTGTCACCTTTTTCTTCCTGTTTTCCCCCGTGTCCGTTCAGACATGGACATAAGTGCTGTGCTACTGAATGTTTTCTGGCAGCGAGGAATCACTAAATTGGAGCGAGAGCTCCATGTGTGTGAGCTGTAGGAAGGTCAGATGGAGAGGAAGCATAGACACAGCTGCTGCTGGGGGGGATTCCAGACTTGCCAGGCCACGGGGCAGCTGAGAACACTGGGTGGGATCACAGGTTTCTCTCTGTTCCTGTGGTTCATGACACTCAGCTTTTCCAACTGTCCCGTGTGCCCCCGGCGATGGTGCTCAGTGTGAATTACCCCATTTTCTGTAAGATCTGGAAGGTGGTCAGAGTCCCTGACAGCCACTGCCTTCTGAAAGCAGCTGCAGCAGCCTAAAACCTCACTTGCACGACACTTGTTTATTTGCCGTGACGGTCGGGAAGTGTGCAGTCTTCTGTGGATCAGATCTGGCCCCCCGGAGCGTGTGGAACTTTCCATTCCCTGCTGCGAGGGTGGGCTGGCTGCACAAAGGTTTAATGAGCTCACCTGGTTTGCCAGGGACAGACGTGAGTGCGTCTGCAGAGATCTGAGCAGCCCGACTGGAGACGCACTGGGGGTATTTTGCAGGAGGAAACTTTCAGTTTTGACTCTTGAGGAGACATTTTCGGTTCTAATGTTTAAAACCGGAACAAATGCAGTTTCTAAATATGTGTCAGTTGAGACCTTTGAAAGGAAGAAACAAACCCATAGTTACAGAAACAGGAAGACTTTCCATTTTTAGGACAGGGTGCAGAGTCTCTTGGGGACTTTGTTCCTGGTAGTTTAATCTATGTGATTTTGTGTTTCCTTAGTACTTTTTGTCTCAAAACTCCCATCCCCTACTTTAAATGCAGGCCAGTGCTCCGGGTATGTGCAACATAGTAAAGCCAGGTCTCACAAGGGCTTTTCAGCCTGAAAAAACAGATGGGCTGAGTCTGGAACCTCCTCATGCTTCTAATGGATTTGGTCTTCTTTTTTCCCTTCTGTTTTCCCCCACCACTTGAGTTATACAAGATGCAGGTGACATTCCAAAGTTTTCATGGGATTAAGACTAGAAATCAAGCTGTAAAGCCTGGTCAGAGGTTGATTTTTGCATGTTACCAAGTAACTTCGCAGCACAGAGATGTGTGAGCCAAGAGTTTTGGGGCTTTTTTTAATAGAAACAGTGTCACTTGTGTCATGCCTGCTTTCTTTCCTGTTCTGGCTCATTCTTCCTGTCTTCTCACTTCTTCTCTGGACCTCTTGAGGAGTCAGAATATCTCAGTTTATTTCCAGTCCTAATAAAGGTCACCTGCTCACTCCCCAGGAGGCCACACAGGAACAAACAGGGGAAAGGGCAAAACACCTGTCTGGGACAGCAGACATGAAGGAAAACAGTATCAGGTGAGGTGTTTTTCCTAGACGGGGCAGCAATAAAACTGAGTCATGTTTGAGTTCACAGATAATGTTTATTTTAGCCTGCATATTCCAGAAGTCTTGGGGCATTCCTAGAGGTGATCTGCACCCACATCGTGTCCCCTGACCCTCCTATCTGGTGCAGAAGGGACACACACAGAAAGTACCTCTACACCAGGCAAGAACTCTGGGCTTTCCAGCCCAGAGGGACTTCCTCACTTTCAGCCACCGAGTGTCTCATTGCTGCTTTTAGTTTCAATTAACTAAGGAACAGTGACCTTGCTGCTTAATTAATGTTACTGTGCTGCATTTTCTTACTTTTATTCTGAGGGTGGCACAGGGACACCTCCAAGGGAGGGGAGTAGAGCCTGATACTTCGTGTGGAAGCAGGAGCAGCAGCAGGGCTTGTGGATGCAGGGGGGACCAGGTCCCACTGCTGTCTCTTACACTGGGCTCGCTCAGCCTTCCCTGCTCTGTCTGTGTGTGTGAGGGAATTCCCCCCACCTCCTGCTCCCTCATTTGGAGTAGACCCTTTCTGTAGGATGATGTTGAAAAGAGCTGGAGACTCACCTCCTTTCCTTTGCTTCTTCAGGTAGTTCTTAAGGAGCCAGTTTAATTTTGGAGCCTTCCTTGTGCTGCACATGCACCGAGCTGAGGGTGTTTGCAGTTGTTCCTTCCCATCACAGGGCCATGGGGCTTTAGGGTCGTTTGGTTTAATTTTACATCTTACACACGCTTAGGGTTTGGGTCAAGAACCATTTCCCTTCCAGGGAAGCACAGCACAGGCCTTACAGGCACCGAGTGTGTGGTTTGTGTTACTGCCTTGCTGGTAAAGATCACTCTGGGGCTGAACTGGGTGGGGCCTTTTGGCCTCAGGGCAGATCTCAGGAGGGCTGAGGATGAGAAGCATTCTTACCCTTCCCACCCGTGCTGTTTTTAGGAGAAGGCCTAACCTTTTGCTTTGGCAGGCACAGGGAAAACAGCGCCGAGCCAGGGCAGACACTGCCAGGAGCCGTGGAAGCCGATGCCCATTTCTGCTGGATCTAGCAGGAATGGGATTTTCCAGGGATGGAAGGGGCAGGGCTGTGGTGGTGTTGAAATGCCCCCATGCTGCTGAGGCAGGGCCCTCCCTCCCCAGGCGGAAGCGCCACAGGTGCCATTTTCACCCCCTCCTCAGCCCATTTTTCTCCACAGGTACACCCTCAGTCCCTGTTCTGTGTCCGGAACAGCTTTAGCGGAGCATTTAATAAACTCTCCTGCTGTGTGGTGTGTTCATTGTGCTCCCAGCACACCCCTTGAACTGGCATTCCTGGGAGGAGTGCAGGGCACTGCTGGCAGCGAGTGTCCTGCCCCTGGGGGGGCTCACGTTTCACCCTGAAACTGCATCAACAGTTTCAGAAACAACCATATTTCTTGGCATTGAGAAAATGGCAGGTACTTTTTATTGAAGCGTTGAGTGGCAGCTGAGAGCAGAGGCCCATCTCAATCACCAGACAGTTCTGGTGACACCAGGGCACCATCAGGGCTTGGGACAGAAGGGTAGGCAGGCCCTTGTTCTCCTCAGGGCACCCCTGGTACAGCAGCACTGGGACTGGTGTACTTTTCCCAAGGGAACTGGGGGACACGTGTGAGCAGCAGTCACCAGCTGTGCCCCTGCTGTCCCACAGCCCAGAATCCAGCCCTGTGGCTGGAGCCCTGCCACCTTCCCCACCCCTTCTGTGCCACCAGGAAGGGAGCTCAGTGCAGAGTAAAGATGTCACACTGCCAGTAACATGGCAAGGGGTGACACGTGTTCCCAGGGAGGCCCCTCTGCAATTACAGCTCTGCCTTCCCCTGGGCTGGACTCCAAGGCAGGAGGGGCAGCAAGCCCTGATAGAAAACAAGTTACTGTCCGTGGAAGGTGCACAGTAGGTGTTTGGGTGGTAGACAGAGCCTGAAGTATTGGGTTTGCATCTCTGTGGGGTGGTTTTATTTTAAATTTCTGCTGCTTCACCCTCCTGGTGTTGCTGGGAGGGCAGTAACAACCCAGCTGTTTGTGCTTCTGGATACATCCTTGCTAATCGTCCCCAATAATCCCCACTGGAGTGAGACCAGACAGTTCCTTGGATGATGTGAAAGGCTCTGGAAAAGCTGTAAATATTTCTGAACTCGGTCACACAGAAGGATTTGATGTCAATGGCTGAGCTGTACATGTGGTTGAAATTTAGCTGTTGTCCAAACAGATCAATGGGGAGGACAGGGGCCAAAAACTTAAACCAAACCCAAAGCGCAGGTGAAACTGTACCTGCTCCACCCCAGTTCCCAGTTAACTGAGCCACTAAAAGCCTTTTGTACACTCTTGGCAATTTTCTTTATTTTAACATACACTGAGCTAAAAAAATCTCCATAATTTGAAGAAAAAAATAAACCTTTCCTCTCAAAACTCCAACTGGGTCCCTCCCCTCTGGGCTGGTTTTGTTCCAGCGGGGCATTCCTGTGCATCCACATGGTTCTGAGGAGGTTAAAAAAATAATAAACCTCTGGGAGCTAAGCTGGAGCTGAGCCTGTCAGTGTATGAGAAACTACAAGACATCCTTCTTCTTATCCCCACTGTACAGTGACACTGGAGTGAGGTTTGGGGTTGCTGTAAGGAAAGCTTGCTCTTCCAGGGCAGGTTTTTGGGATGAGGTAAGTAATGTGGGAACAAAGTGGTGATTGAGGCTGGCTCAAGGCTCCCCTTGCCAAAGGAGGCTTTGTTCCCGTGCAGAGAGACTCCTGCAGAGGTAAAACCTTTGGTGTTTTGGGACTTGCTCAGCCCGTGTGTAGGAACAGTTTGTTTTTCTCTCCCCCAGGATGTAGCCATTTCTCCAAGGCAGAGGGATGAGGTCATCCAGTGGCTGGCCAAGCTCAAGTACCAGTTCCACCTTTACCCAGAAACGCTCGCCCTGGCCATCAGCCTCCTGGACAGGTTTTTAGCTGCAGTAAAGGTAAATATTTGTGGATCCTTAAACTGGAATAGATTCCTACCCCCCACTCAGCTGTTGGTGTGTGCAGTCTGATGGAAACTCTTCCTTCCCCCCTGGTGCTCACACCCCTTCCTTGCTCCCCGTGGATAGGCTGGCACCTGCTGCTCCAGAGCCTCATCTGGGGGGGGGTTCTGAGGTACCCAGAGCCCAGTCTCACCCTGAACAGACTCAGAAGGTAAAGGCAGTGCCCACAAACTGTTAAAACAGTCACAACCCGAGGCGCAGCACCCTCGGACACAAGTGTTGGGAAGGGCTCTGCTCACCTCGATTTCACAGGTGTTTTAACTACATTCACCTCATGTGTTCCACTTGGATTGCCAGGAGCACCTACTAGCAGGGAACCAGCTGGGAGAAAAAGTTTGAGATTTGGGCCTGGCAAGTAGGCTGGTGCAGGGAAATGAGAAAAAAAAAAGGAGGGGAAAGAATATAGAGCCAGAGGCCACTGTTGTTCTGGGAGCAGTTCCCTGCCTGCCTGCTCTACAGCCGGGCTGATGGACTTGCAGCTTTTGGCTGATGTCCAGTGGGTGTGAAGGAGACAGGGAAGCACACACAGGTGCAGGCTTCTGTGTGACACGTGTCCCCTCCTGTGGTGCTGAACCCACAGCTTATTCCCCAACAGGAGAACAGAGGAACCCCCTTGTTTTTAAGGCTGTTCCACCATAGAAACTGCTTAAAAGGGGGGTAAAAAACAACACTTGGGCTCCTTGCAAGTGAGACCTGCTGTTCCTCTGGCCCTTTGAGTTACCTGGGCTGTGGCTTTGTACCTGCCCATGACTGAACAAACTCTGCTCCAGCCTGGAATCCCTGGCCTGGAGCTGTGAGGTCAGGCTTTGGGAAGTTCCATTTCTTACCGTGTTTGCTCAGCTACCATTCTGTGCTTGGCAAATCCCTCTCCTACCTGCACGTGTCTCATCTCACCACGAGCACGTTGGGTAGGCTGTATCCCTTAGGAAAGGGAAGCAGGAACATGCATTCCCAGCCTGTGCCCTTGCACTCCAACGTGACTTGAGTTTGGTAGAACACAACTGACATCATTCATTAACCCACCCTTTAAACATTAATAAATATTGCTCATGTTTTCATACAAGCCATGGAAGGTCTTATTTTTAAGGAGATCCCAAAGTAACTGATTTACTGAAATGCTGAGATGGGAAAGATTTAAGTCCCTCAGCAGCCAATGCCCTCAAGGACAGTTTTTCTTTCAGTAAGTTGGAGCAGCCAAGGAGTGTGTACAGAAAGCATGGGAATACAAGTCAGGAGCCCTCTGTGTGCTTGAGGCAGCGAGCAGGGATTGGGAAAGGGGCTTAGCCTGCATGAGCATCAGGGCTCTGTGCTCCTTCCCCCAGCTCTCCTCTCCCATAAAGCTCTCATTCCTCTGATGCAGCTCAACTCCTGTTTATCAGGTGCTTTCCCATCCCCAGGAACACAGTCTGGGATTGCTGGGACTGGCTGTGACCCACAGCCAGCAGTCCTGGTGTGTGTCACTGCACAGCACTCGTTAGCCCTCAGCAGGGCCCAGTTCTGGTCCTGCCCTAAGGGATTTCATTCTCTTGGACACCTGAGTGCACAAGTACAGACTGTGAGTGGATTTTCAGGTTTGCTGCAGGATTTTCACTTACCTTTGCTTTCAGCATCTCCAGCTGGGCCAAGGTTTAGGAACAGACTCTGCCTTTCCCCGCCCCTGGCCACTGTGGAGGAGGGGACCAGGTCCAGTGGTTGTTACACTGATGGTGGCAGTGAAGCCCTTTGTAAAGACAGTCACACAGACAGAGCTCACAAACAGAACCCTCTCCCATCCAAATTTCATTTACCTTGCCTAAACCATCTCCCGTGGAAGGGACTGGCTCTCCTCCACTAATCCCTGGGCCACAGGTTTGGGAACTGTAGTGCAAAACAACTGAGTGGTGTTTTTCCAAGTTACACTTCCCTAGGCAAGACAGTCCTTCCCATTTCTGCTGCAGTGCCTGAGCCCGAGCTCTTTCCACTCCAGTGCTGCCCATTCCGATCACGGGGCTGCCAGATCAGATCTCTGCTCAGCTGATGTCACGGAGCATGGATTTGTGCTTGGCACAGCCTGCCACTGCCAGGGCATAGTTAGAGGTCAGCCTGCTGATCCACATGGAGACCCTGGGGCTTGGGATGTCCAACCAGAAGGATCAGGGCATCATTTCTGCATCATGCTGACACAGAGACTTCTCTGCTCTTCTGTCCTGCAGGCCCGTCCAAAGTACCTCAACTGTATTGCAATCAGCTGCTTCTTCCTCGCTGCAAAGACCATTGAGGAAGATGAGGTAACTCTGTTCTTCCTGCCTTGCCATTGTCAGAGTATCTGTCCTTCCAGTCCTGCCTTTGCTTGCACACAGTGGCTGACACTTACCAGGACAGGAATGAAGCATTTGGTAGGATTTCTATTCCAATCCAATCAGTTCTTTTTTTGTGTTGGCTTTTGCAGAGGATTCCAGTACTGAAGGTGTTGGCTCGGGATAGCTTCTGTGGTTGTTCTCCAGCTGAAATCCGCAGAATGGAGAAGATCATCCTGGACAAACTGAACTGGGATCTTCACATGGCAACGCCACTGGATTTCCTTCATATTGTAAGTAAGGGGCTACTGATGGTCTTTCAGGTGTCTGTCAGCCCAAATAATGTGTTGAGAAGCACCTCAACAAAAATTCTACCTGTAGGGGAACAAAGACCTTGGGATGTTTGTAATTCCTCTGTACAAGCACTTTCTGAATGAAAAAAAGCCTTGCCAAAGAAGCCAGGCAGGTCCCACTGGAAGGGCTGCACCAAGCTTTGGTGGGTTCAATGTGCTGGGTTTTTCCCCCTGGTGTGGAAATCCCTCCAAGGTTAAGCTGGAGGATGCCAGTGTGTCTGAGCCATCTCACAAGGTGTTCCTGAGGTCGGTGCCTCCAGCTGCCTCCTGTCCTTGTCTCCCCACAGTTCCATGCCATGGCAGTGTCCAGCAGGCCGCAGCTCCTGGCTCTGCTGCCCACGCTGAGCCCGTCACAGCACGTGGCAGCGCTCACCAAGCAGCTGTTGCACTGCATGGCCTGTTTCCAGCTGCTGCAGTTCAAGGGCTCCATGCTGGCACTGGCCATCGTCAGCCTGGAGCTGGAGAAGCTGCTCCCCGACTGGCTGGCTCTCATCATCGAGCTGCTCCAGAAGGCACAGGTGAGGGGCGGGGAGGGACTGCGGACACATCCTGCTCAGTGCTCCTGCCAGCCAGGGCTCTGGGATCCCTGGCTGCCAATGGCTGCCTGCTGGTATGCCTGTATGGGGATGGCTGGGCTTCTGCCTGGAGGAACAGTGCTCCATCCTGACCACATCCAGTGGGTGACAGAGGTGGGAGCCGTGTGCCCTCATGTACACAGAGTCCTGCTGCACCAGGGAGAAAATAACACACCAGCGCAAAATTCCTAGGCAGTGGTTCAGGCATTCATTCCCAGCATACTGACAAGTACTGGAAAGGCTCTGGCAGTGAAACCCTTTAGTATCTTTTAAGCTTTTTCCTCACCACTATTCCCATGAGGTGTAAGAAGGAGCAGGGGCCTGTATCCCAGAAGGTCATCATGGTAGGGGTGCTGTATCACATCCTCCTCCTGCGTGGCTGGGTGGTGCTGTTGGAGCCCATGCTCTCTCCTCACCATGGTGGCAATCCCACAAGGCCGGTACCTTTGCTTGTCTTCCCCCTCCAGATGGACAGCTCGCAGCTGATCCACTGCCGGGAGCTCGTGGCACATCACCTTTCCACTGTGCAGCCTTCTCTGCTGCCCAACTCTGTATATGTCTACAGTCCCCTCCAGCAGACCCTGGTGACCTGTAACAGAGGAGCGTTCCACCGCCAGCCCTCCTCTGTCCCAGGGCCGGGTCTCTCCAAGGACAACGGCCGGCCAGAAGCGCCAGTCACAGGTACAGCCGCGCTCTACCAGCGCCGTCCCGCCCCCGCCGGCGGCTGCAAACAGGCCTCCGCCAAGCGCAAGGTGGAAGAGATGGAAGTGGACGACTTCTACGACGGGATCAAGCGTCTCTACAACGAGGACCTCGCCCCGGAGGTCGTGGCCCTGGAGAACATGGGCTCTGTTTGCGGCGCCGACGTCTCGCGGCAGGAGGGCAGCGTGTCCCCTTGCCCGCCCCTGCAGCCGGTGTCTGTCATGTAGCTGCCAGTGCCACCACCCGCTCCAGGAGCCCCGCCGGACCCGGCAGCCCGCGTCCTCAGTGGGGGGAGAAAGGGCCATACCTTGTCAGGCTGAACTGAAGGGAGCCAAAAAAAAAAACACCAAAAAAAAACCCCAGGAAAAAAAAATCCCAACCCCTTTTGAATTTTATTTCTTGTGCGGCTAATTATAGTTCCACTATTTAAGCACTTAAAAACACAAAAAAGTATAAAAATCTAAAAAAAGACCCAAAAACCAACCAAAAAAAAAGTAGCAAAAACCTGTTCCTTTCTAGTGTTGTCAGTTCCACTGTTTTTCTGCTCCTGTGTGTTGTAACCCATTCTCCACACCTGAGAGCTCACATCAACCCTGCAGAGCTGTTCCAGGTTTCCCAGCCGACTAACACCTCTCTGATCCCATTCCGACCTGCTCCTCACTCCCCTTCTGCTTGCTCTTTTTAATTCTCAGCCAGTCTTGTGCTTGACGTTCTGTCCTGCCCCACAGCTTTTTCTTTTGCCCTTCTAAAAAAAAAACCTCTTTCCTTTTGTTAATACTTGGGTGTTTAAATGTGATAATACTGCAAAACTGGATTTAAACAAAAGGTTTTAAACAAAACCCCAAACCAGTTCTCGCAAGCTGCTCCACACTTCAGTAATGCCCACAGGAGTGTGAAGGTGCGCTGGAAGAACCCAGGGGCAGCTGGCCCTGGTGCTCTGCCTCACAGAGACTTCTCCAGTTACACCGGTTTGCTTCTCCCAACACAGAAAGCAGTTACTGCATTTTCTAGCACTAGAACCAAAACGGTATTTTTTTCTTGTTTGCACCGAGAAATGTTGCACTCAGTGTAAATTTTCACCAATGCTTTACCCTCTCCATGAAGTGTAAGCTTTGAATTGTGCAGAGCCTGGTTTTGCCCACACTTTTCCCAGCACCGCTGGGTGAGGTGCCGGGACAGCTGTGGATGCCTGAGGTTTGGAATGTGTGTCCCTGTCAGTCACAAAACCAAAACGAAAGACCCTGATCCTCGAGTTTTGTGTTCATGTAACTTCTAACCAAGAGTCAGACCTTTAAACCTGTCTCGTCCCTGTGACACCCCGTTCTCAGAACGCCCTGTCCCGACTGTACGCTCTCTCCACAGCCCTGAGGAAGGTATCCTATCTGGAGCCATTGTACTGATGAAAGCCTTCTGGTAGCAATAAAGAAAGTTGTCCTGGATTCCCAGTCTGGTGTTGTGCTTTTCATCCAAGACCTGGATCAGTTTTACCCAGATGCTGCCAGGGAGTTGCTCTGTGCCAGACAGCTGACAAAGTGCCTTAAAGTGCCTTTGGGGGTGCTGGGCAGCCCCTGGGGTGCCAGGGGAGTCACCAACGTGAACTCGTTGCCTCCAGTGGTTCTGGCTTTAGCCCAGCTCTGGTGCTCCTCACTCCTGGCCCTTCCCTTTCCAGGCCAAGTGCATGGCTGGAACACTGCTCCATCTCCCGTCCTGGAGCCCATCCTGCCCTGTGCCTTCCAAGGTGCCATCTTCTCGTCATGCACAGACCACCACAAGAGCCTTCCCACAGGTTCCAGCTCTTCCTGCTCGTGTCCTGAAAAACCCCTCCCCAGGCCATGTTTCTCAGAGGGGTGTGTGGCTTCCTTCCCTTCCAGCCCTTCCTGCCATCCTTAGGCTATTTCCAGACCCTGACCTTCTCATCCAGTGGCTCGGTTTTCTCCAGCCAGACTGCTGTGCAGTCCTCTGGGGGTGTCAGCAGCACAGCCCCAGCAAGGCACCCTGTCAGTGCAGGGGAGCCCCAGCTCCAGTGCTCTCTGCTTCCAGCTCACCGTGTGTTGCACACCTTTTCCAGTTAACTTACGCTGGCTTCTCTCCCTCCACGTGCTGCTTCCCTCCCAGGTTGAAGGGCACGTTCCCCCTTGCCCCACTGGCACATCAGCACCCAGGCACTTGTGAGGATCACAGCCCAATCCCACCACAGGGTCACCGCCCAGAACCCTTCCCAGCCTCCCTGTGCTGCCCGGAGCCACACAAGCCACAGCATGGACTCGGCAAGCTCCCAGGAGGCAAAATCCTGCAGAGGCAGGACTCGTCTCCCTCACTGCCAAGTGAGTGCTTTCCTGCTCCCAGCCCCAAACACAGGCACCCCCCAGCCCCAGTGAGTTGCAGAGAGACAGACACTTTATTTTGCTGGCACTGTGCACAAACCCATACCAATGATCTTGTGCCAGACAACTCCAAGAAAAAAGGCTCAGGCACAAACCCTGTCCCTGGTCTGTGTGACCCACCTCTGCAGTGTCCTGCTGTCCTGGCACAGGCCCTGAACACCTATGGGCAGCTCCCTGGCTGTGCTGCCTGCACTGGTATACACGTTTACAGTGCTCCGTGGCTGATGAGGTGACCTTCAGACACAGCCTTACCTTGGAAAATGAGTCATCCCAGCAAGAGCAGCTCCCCCATGTAGCAGGTCCAGCTGATTTGGAAACAACCCACATGGCCAGAGACAAAAGCCATTTCCCACTTCCCACATTTCCTCCCCAAAAAACCCCCAGGCAACAATGTCACCTCCAAGCTGCCCCCCCATCACCTCCAGTAGCTGGCTTGTACGCAGCTCTCGCTGTCGGAACACAGGGCTGGCCTGGAGTGCTGCCAGGGCTTCCCGTTTCCCACAGGAAAACCTTCCCTGATGTGCCCTTGTCTCCTCATGTTCCTGTGACCTTCCCACAAGCTTCACAGGATCCCAGTGCTCCCCACTACGGACCTGCCCAGGGTCTGCCTGCTCCAGCGGGGCTGGAAGCAGCGAGGGCAGGAGTCCAGCCCAGCACACTGGGCAGGTGAATGGTTGGCTGGACAGGAAACCAATTCCCAGCTGCAGGCTCAGCTCCCTGCTGCCCCTCTCCCTCATGAGCACTGGGATAACACCACTGCATTCACAAACCCCAGCACGTTACTGCTCAGTCCCCAAGCCCAGGGAGCTCCCCAGGGCACGGCAGGGACATCCCAGCAGAGCACTGCTGCTCCTTTCCAATGCCTTCAACCATAAACCCTCCCTTGCTGCACTGTTCCCTGCAGCCCCCCAGCCTCCCTCGGCCCCCTGAGGGTTTGCTCTGAGGATGTGAAAGCACAGATCCCCTCCAGCAGCCACACGAAAGAGTTAAGCCCAAAGCATGATTTTTAACTCAGATACCCACTCCCTCCAATGGAAGAAGTGGCTTTCCCAGCTCTGCTGGGGACACCTGGTGACAAATAACCTCTCTGAGCTGTCCTCAACAGGTTTCATGTTGCCATCCTCTCCCCACACTGGCACCTCTTCCCCAACAGCTGCAGCCACGGAGGCAGCAGCCCAAGGGCACATTGCCATCCCCTCCCCAGCCCCGGGGTGTGGGGAAACCTCCACCACCCTCTGCAGCTCAGGCTCACTGTGGACACCAGCAGGGCCTTCTGCTCCCCTCCCTCTGCCCCAGAATCCACCACCACTGGATTATGGCTGTCAGACATTTCACCTTGTTTTCCCTATGGATCTCTTCTCCCTGAGATCGCCTTTAAAAAAAAAAACACCCCACCAATCAACCCCAAAACCTTCTGCTGACACCATCTGTCTCAACAACCTGAGGCAACAAATTCCACAAGTTTAGTACCTGCTCCTTAAAAGTTACTCCTCTGGTCTAGTTGTGACGATTTGCTGACTTAGCAGGTTGGCACCCAGCGCCATCATAACTTGGAGAGCTCTGCAACAAGAGTCACAAATAAGTCTGGGCTGCAAGGGACCTCTAGAGGACATGTGCTGCCACCTCCTGCTCACAGCGGGGCTGATCCTCCCTCACACCTCTGCCTTTCCCTGGCCAAACTGAGCCATCTCACCTGGCAGCTGCTGCTCCATCCCATTTACCATTAGTGCCCTCCTCTAACTCCACTATGTCCTTCTGGAGACACGAAGTCCAGAGCTGCAAGCAGGACTCAAGGCACCAGCACAGCAAAACTCTTATAGAGCTGCAAAATAAAGGCAGTCTGTGTAAGTGTTGGTATTTGGTTTGTGCTTCTCCTCAGATTAAGCTTTAAAAAAATTCCCATCTGGAGTTCTGAAGCCACCAGGGAAAAAAGGGTTTTACCCCTCTTCTAACCTTCTTGCCACAGCAGCACTACAGGCGGGTCACCCAGAGCTGAGCCCCTGCAGGGGATGAACCACCACCTCCCCCAGTCCAGCCCAGCACCTCCCAGGGGCAGAAGAAATGCCCCAGAAACCATGGTCTCGAGAGCAACTTGCAGACTCCTACTCCCACATAAAACCATCCTACAGTTTTTAAATATAACAAAAAAGTCCAAGGAATGAGAGAAACATAACAGCTGGAGAACTGCACAGCTTCCTAGATCTGGCCATCTCAAGGGAAGCAATGGTGGCAGGAGAGCAGGTACCACCTGAGACCTCTGTAGGCTCTGGGTTTGGTACTAATGCAAATGCTGTCCCAAGCTATGTCTGTGCAGATATTGATAGCCCTGTGCTCTGAGCAGTGGGCAGCAGGGCCAGTTACACACCAGGCAAATCAACACACCACACACACAAGGCCAAACACTTCACGACCTTTCTGACTGTATCTATAAAGTCACTTGGCTGGTTGCAAAGATTTCCAGGACGAGCAGTTTTCCTTCCACCCGCCTGGAGGGAGCCGACCCTTGTCCCTGGAAAGTGCTGCAAAATATTGTGCTTCTGAAAAAAACCCCCAGCAGATTTCAGCAGAGCCTCCCAGCAGCCTGCACATCACACAGGGAAGAGGCCAAACCTAGACCATTTCCCGGTTAAAGGAGGGGAATTCCTTGATTAAGGTTCACAGATGCAAAGAGTCAGTCACTAGTATTCGGTTAAAAATAAAAGTGCATCACTCCACAGGAAAAAACATCCCAAGAAGCTCAGGCTGCCTCCTTCCCTCTGTGCCAAACCAGCTGGAGATCACTATACACCACGCTTACAGGCTTTGTTTTTACCTTCAACCAATCCTTTGGCACTTCTCAAGCTTTTTGACTGAATTCAGTTTCAAATAAACAAGGTACAAAGTTTAACAACTTGCCCACATTCAGGACTGCTAAAAAAATAATTACTAACTAGGCTTCATGAAAACAAAGCGAAGCCCTCGATCTAAGTACAAGTCAGTGCAGTTGGGCTGTACAAGAAAATCCTACTTTGCTACATCAGCCAGAAAATAAGGCCTTGGCTGTCCAGAACAGGCTCCATCAGCACCACAGGGTGCGGCATCCACCGTCCCCACTTCACACAGTGACATATGGAGAACATTCCCGGGTCCACGGACCGATTTCCAGCCGTGTCAGAGCAGCACAGGATGGCCCTGGGATGAAGCTGTGGTATCCAAAGCAGCCACACTTGAGGCAGAAACGAAACCCTCCAGCTACGCACACTCACCCCCAGTCTGTCGCTATTTGTCATCGGCAACGTGTGCATATTATGGCAAAAGGTGAGTAAATGGGGAGGGAGGAAAGAAATCCAACTACCCCAGTGCAACGTGGGCCATTCCGGCCGTTACCTCTGGCAGCCCGGGAAGCCTGGACGGTGTCGGAGCCGCGCTGGGAGCGACAGATCCCGCACAGACACAGAGCACAGCGCACGGGAGGGAACAAGGGGGGAGGAGAGGAGGGCGGACGAGATGGAGGAATGAGATGGCTCTTCTCTCCTGGCAGGGCTGCCCGTAGCCGCAGGCTCTTCCAGTGCCCGACAGCCCACCGGGAGAGGGGGTGTGGGGGCTTTGGCAAGGTGACGGTTACATAAAGAAGAAGCTACAGAAAAAGAGAAAAAACAGAAGAGAAAAGAAACAGAGGTTCAGAATTGAAATGAAGGGGTGAGAGAGGGGGGGATAAAGGAGGAACAACATTTTAAAGTAAGTCATGAAGGAGGGAGTGCGCTGGGGAGGTGCCACACACACCAACTCCACCGGGGATGCCTGAGCTCCCCAAGACACCGGCTGAGGCAGGGAACACCCACACACCACCACAAGAAGGGACTGACAAACACCAGCAAGAGCCCACAGAGGCACCTCAAAGGCACAGAACGACCTGCTGGGAAGGCAGAGGGTGACAGGTGACCCTCCTGTCACACTGTTACACAGCAAACGTCACAAAGGCCACGCAAAGACCAAAGCTTTGGGTAAAAATATATTTCCTCTCCCCACTTCAAGTGTTGGCACTATTTGGATCTGTAACCTGAAGCATATACAAGAAATAACTTGAGCTTATGCTCTAAGGTTATTATTCCATCTGTAATTCCAAAACTGAAATACTTTCACATCAAATAAAGTGACAATATCTAACAGATGCATACATATCACTTGCATTAACACTGTATGTCGGTTACACAATTATTTAGTTACAAACACGGGTTATTTTCCAATAGCAAGGTAATAAAGTCCTACATCTATGGTTTAAGGCAATCAGGATATTAAAAATGTATACAAATACAAGATTTCTACCGCTGTTCACAGCTTTATTTTCCATGAATTAAAAAAACCCCTTCATATTTGTACAGCTCCTTGCTGGATATCACACACTGCAAATGCAACCTGGGCCCTCGGAGAAGGGACACACCCCCCCCCTTCCAACACCTCCGAAGGGCAAAGGGAACTGGAGCCAAATGGACAGATCTGATGTGATCACACACAAAAAGACACTTCCATCTGCACTTGGACGGTTTAGGAGAAGCAGAACAAGAGCTGCCTGGGGAAACACCGCTCATGGTAAAACACAGACAGGTTTCCAGAGAGACACTGATCTCCCCGGTGGGATTTCAGGCTGTGACCAAGAGCCCAGGGTGGGTGCCAGGCACTACTGTCCCTGCTCCCAGAGAGCCACGTGCCACAGGAGATGCAAGACAATGCATTTAATGACCACGAGCTCAAAGGGATCCTTCCCACTTAATTGCCCTCCCAGAAAGGAACTGTGCAAACCCCGGGTGGTTCTGAGGGAGCAAATCCTCATCCGCCTCCTCCTTTTCATCTGCCTGCCAGACCCAGGGGTGCCCAACCTGCACAGAGCAGTCACAGCCCCTCTCAGCAACCTGACTGTGTTTTTCCACCCCGGGGGTTTGTTTCATGCCCTGGGAACACCACCATCCCAGAAAAGGCACATTTCAGTGTGCTTTCCTGCTCCTTTACATGAGACTGAGGTTCCAAACGCAGTCAGGAGCACACAGCATCATCAGCTCGTTATCACAGCTGTCTAATCATGTTCCATGCTGCAGGGCCTCCCAAGCAAGGCTTTGCCCAACCATGTGTCCAGCTTCTGGCATGCAGGGAAGCTGCCCAGGGTTGCTCTAGGCACCCAACAGGAGCTGGATGTTGTGCTCCCTACAGCTTCTCTACAACAGCTGAGCACAAGCAGCCTGCAGACAGTTTTAGGGGGTTTTAGCCATGCCACTTGTAAGGAAGTGGACTTAATCTCTCAGAAAAGCACAACTGGTTTCCTGTCAGGAGCGAGGCAGGAAGGTGAGTCTCTTGCTGCTGTACTTACATGCAAAGGTGAAAGCACATCCAGCCAGCCCTGAGTGTATCACTCACTCCATGCACACCAGGGGCTACTGTGAAAAAAGGCATTAGAAAGAAAAGAAGTGCAGCAGTGACAAGCTAAACATGGCCCAGGGGTTTAAGGTGAAAAAAAGAAGTCATTATCATCTCCTGTGGTGAAAACCAAAACAATACCTTGGACATCTGCAAGCTTGTGGTTTATTCCCAGTTTCTCCAACATAGCTTGCTTTTTGCTGGAGAAAGAAACTCAACCCAAAAGTCATTAATGCACTTGGCCACTGATTTCTGTCAAAAACCAAAAGCTCAACTCAGCTGATTTCCCCTGCTAAACATCCCTTGAAGGGCTGTTAAATGAAGCAGTACAAATAAATGTTAAAATTAAGTTTTCAACTTGGCACAAAACACTGGTAATTAAAAAGAGGACATGCACAGAGACAGCTGAAGTGAAGCATATTGCCACGAGCGCTCGGTGATGGGCATGTGATTGGACTGTAAAAAACTCATGCAAACAACCCAAGCTTCTTCCTTCATAACTCCAGATTTTAAAGCTGGGTTTGCCAGAAGCCACAAGAATCAGAATTTCATTTTTCCAAACAACCCTGCAGCAAACCTATTTAACATGGCAAAAAGTGCGTTGTTGGCAAGACCAGGAGGTCAAAAAATAAAACAAAAAAAAAAAGAAAAGAAAGGGATAAAAGGGTCAACCATTTTATTTCCAGCTTACTTATCCACTTTTCTGTTTTGTCCAAGACACAGCATTTAGATATCCTCTTCCCAAAGCCATGTTTAAGCAGTGAGGGTTAAAAGCAAGACAACCCATAAGCTAACCCCCCCAGCACACTTCTCAACAGCAACACTTGAGGAATAAGTAACAAAAACAAGTGATAATTCTGCCCTTTTTTTTCCCCTGGAGAAATTCCATCCAGAAACAAGCAAAGAGCTGCAGTGTGTGAGACTCAGGTGGGAAGAGTTATGTGTAGGAGTGCTTTAAAGAAAGGAAAGGAGACTCCCCAGCCAGGAGCAGAGCAAGTGCTGGCTGTGCATCAGCAGGAGAGAAGGAACCCAGGGGTCATAGGATAAGCATGGCTCACCACTTCTGGGGAAGGAAGGGAAAGACTCTGTCCAAAAGCAATGGCATAGAAAATACACATTAAACAGATCCCCTTCCACCCTGCACTGGCCCAGAGCAAGGCCTGGCTTATCCTACATGTCCTTGGCACGTTCAAGGGACACCTGAATGGGACACTGCCCCTGGTGCAGGAGGGCTGGTGGGGAGCACAGAGTGTGTCCGGGTACCTTCTCTCCCTTGACCTGGAATTGTGGATCCCACTGCAAGTCTGTATTTAACCATGTGCAGGAACGCTCCCGGAGGCTCTAAGAGGATGTTGAAGGCTCTATGTCCCCCCCTGCCCAAGCATTTGGTTCCACAAGGGCTGCTAACCCGTTGGAAACCAGGTAGGATTTTAAGGGAGGTTCCAAAGGTTTGGAGCAAGTACTGCAGGGACAGCGGTGCTGGGAATGCTCCTGCCCCCGGTGCTGGGAATGCTCCTGCCCCCGGGCACCCTCAGCTGCTGGGAATGCTCCTGCCCCCGGGCACCCTCAGCTGCTGTGCTCAACTGGAAGGGTGGCTGTGAAAAACAGGCCAGCACAGGACAACAAACCCGAGCCACAGGCAGGTCAGACAACAAAAACAGCAACTAAAACACATTATCATGCAAATGTCATGGCATGCAGGGTCAGTTACACTGGGTTATCTACACACACCCCCCTCCCTCTCCCCAGCAGCTACTGCTGGAACACATCAGCTACTCCAGGAATATGGGCCAGGCTAAACTCCAGCTTTAGCCACGCCATGGGCTGGCTGTGACATTCCTACAGCAGCGATTCCCTGGGGCAGGTTTCCTTGGGTCCAGGGGCTCCCTCAGCACAAGTTACTGCAGCACTGAGGACACCTGAGCCCGTCAGCCCTGCTCACCCGAGCTGCTGACACCCAGCCCTGACTCTTGGTTAAACTGGGGGCCAAAACTGATTTACAGCTGATGGTTTTGGTGACAAAAACACATGGGTATTGTTATCTTGTCCCTCCACCCGCCCCTGAACTTCCAGTTGCATACAGTCCTGTACCCATCCCTCTTCCTTCTTGTTCCCCCTATGTTATTAGATGAGTTAATAGTTATTCATGTTAAAAAATGAAAAAAGAAAACCAAAAAAGAAAAAGAAAACAGATGGCAGAGACACATTACTGCAAAAGCAGGTGAATGCAGGAACATCCTTGGCTCGACAGGCTTTATGTGAAGCTTGCACTGCAAGTTAAAAAAAGAACAAAAAACAAAAAAGTTAGCACTAATTGAACTCAAAATGAAAAAAATAAAAAATAGAAGAAAGCCAGGAGAGCCGACACCAGCAACTCGCTCCGGTGGGTGGGCATGCACACGGATTATGGAATTACAAAGGAACTCAACCTCAAGGCCAGGCTCTGCTCCAGCCTATGACAAGCAAACGTAGAAAGAAAAACCAAGGGGGCAGAACTACTGACCAACCAACCATGTAAGCTGGGCCAGAGCAGCCATGGTGGACTGAAAACTTACACAGAAAGGAACTTGAAAAAAAAAACCCAAGTCTTACATTTGGTTTTCAGAAATGGGCTGAAATAAACCAAAACAGCCCCCAAACAGATGGTCCCAGCTCCTGGGGGCTGAGGATGAGCAGTAACACAGCAGTACATGCTGAGGCATGTGGCCATCTCCCAAACAGCAGGCAAGCACCAGAAGGCTGTTGGCTGCTCTGATCTGGGCTGTTGCCAGGAGCTGCCTCCAGGCTGTACAGGTTTGAAGCACAGCCCCATCCCAAAATTACAGCAGGGGCTCGGTGAGTATGCTCAGCCTCACACTGAGGGGATCACTCGAGTACACCTCTCCAGTCACCCCTGAAGTGTCTGGGGTATGCAGATGTGCTGTCCCCAGAACAACACACTGCTGCCATCAGGCCAGGGTCCCAACAATTCCAGATTAAAAATG
Organism: Pseudopipra pipra; assembly: GCF_036250125.1. Taxonomy (NCBI): domain Eukaryota; kingdom Metazoa; phylum Chordata; class Aves; order Passeriformes; family Pipridae; genus Pseudopipra; species Pseudopipra pipra. The sequence continues at coordinate 1,553,641 of NC_087552.1, forward strand.
AGTACAAGCTAGGGAATTCCTAGAGGAATTGCCTGGAAATCAGGAAGGCCAAGCTCTCCCTCAGGGAGTCAGGCCAGCAGCAGATTTCATCCTGAGCCTTCCCTCCAGCATGCACAGCACAGTGGAAAGTCTCCGTTCTCCAAGGTGGAGAAATCTGATCCCACCTTGAGGAAAAAAAGCACTCCTGTGATTTACTTTCTGGGGAGGCTACAAGCGTCAGGCATGGCAAGGACTTCCTCTGGCAACTGCACAAGAAGCACCACAGGCCATGTCAGCAGAGAGAGAGAGAGAGAGGATGGAAGCCTTTAACCACACAACCTGCAGCTGCTCATTAGAGTGCAAGGAGAAACTCAAAGCCTTTGGAAACCCAAGGTGTGCTACAGGGCAGAAGTGTCAGCACTTCCCTTGAAAGCCTCCGTTAGTAACTGCAACGCTAAAGAACAATGGCAACAGGTACAGCACCTGGTGTGGAGCACAAAGGACACACTAAAACACGGGGATGTTCCTCAGGGCGGGGTGTCTGTGAATGCATCAGCAAAGCAGAACCTGCGTTGGTCACAGTTGCTGGAAACATCCCTGTCTCACCCACGACACTGTGCACGTGCCAGCCAACCTCCCAGGGGCAAAGAGCAGCTACACAAAGAGACAGAACTCCCCAGACCATCCTGCACTGCACTGGTCTCGGATCTAAGATGAAAAATCTGACTGCAGAGTTCTTAAAAACATTAAGGTACCAACTCTGTAAAGAGATAAGAAAGAGGGCCTTCAGAACTTCCTATTCTTTCTAGAAAACACATCACCATGTCTGGATTCTCAGGTGAGAGAAGACAGGGGTTTCAGCCTATCCTGCTTACAGCCACAGCTGCAGGAGGGTGTTTCAGCACGCCTGGACCCCACAGGTCCATAAGGACTCCTAGCCAAGCAGAGCATGCAGCACACAGCACTCCTCATATTCCAGCAGGTGCCCAGGGCCAGGTTCTCAGCCAGCATCGAGCAGCAGGGCTCCATAGGAGCTACATCAATTGACCTCAGCTGAGGAACCAGCCCCAGGCCCTCCCCACCTTCCCCGGGGCAGAAGCGACAACCGCTGGGCACCGACCTGGCAGCAGGGACAGGGGACATGCAGCGAGGGTGAAGTGCCAAGCTGTACAAACACACCAGTCCAGCTGCAGGGCGAGTGCCCCTCCTGGGCTCGCGCTCTCACACAGCTCACACCAGGCTTCGGCTCCCAGCTCAGCGAGGCAGACACGGGTGTCTGTGCCACATCCCCACTGGCATTTGGTTCTTCCAGCGTTAATTGGAAGGAACACCCCCCTGCTCTCTCGGCCAGTAAAAGCAGTGTGGAACTGTCATTTTTGTGTGTGGGTTAACTGAGTGTTTTCCAGGGAGATTTGCTGCACCCCCCCTCGACAGCTTTCCCAGCGGCAGGTACCAACTAGCACCGTTAGCACAGATGGCCCAGGAAGGACTTGCATGAGCACCTTCTTACTAGGAATGGGCAAAGCCAACAGAGGGTACAGGGTTACACTCCTGGGATATGGATATAAAATAGTAAAAAACAGTGCCATGATCTTTCTAAAAGGTAAGGGTTTCTTAGCTTATTATGTCAACTCCATACAACCACAAATACCATTTAACTGCAATTACGGTACCATAGTAGTTTGGTTTTTTTAAAAAAAATAACCAAAGCTTCTTGTCTTTAAAGCAAGCTTCCAAGTAATCACTTTTGGCACTAGCATTTCCCATGTAAAAACAACATGGTGGTTTTGGTTTCTAAGCTACTTCTACTTACAACTACAACCTTAAGGAAGGGGAACTGGAGACCACCGGTGAAAGAAAGGACAGGTAGTGACTCCCTTAATAATTTTGGCTCAGGCAGGTAAATCTGAGTCCAGAACATCTCACAGCTGTTCCAGAAGATGCTGGAGAGATCACAAGTCAAACCTCCACCATCCGATTGCTCTCCCACACCAGTCAGACTTCAACTTAAAATTTGAAGGTACTCTTCTAGAGAAAAATTAAGATCGTGTCCCTGGCCCACCCTTTAGAAAAAAATATTTTATTTGATCAGGCTGATAAAAGCCCTGTTTCCAGTCTGGTGATGGGAAAAAGCAAATACAGACATGCAGCAAGAAGAAAAAAAACAACCTCCCAAAACTGTAACAAACCCTACAAAGGATGTGGGTGACATCCGCTTACTTTTTCTTGTCCTTGTCTTTCTTGGTTTGTTGAGAACCTGCCTGCTGAGCCTGGGACTGTAACAGCTGAGCTGCCGCCTTCTTCTTCTGGAAGTTGTTCAGCTCTTCCTCGAGTTCCTTCTTTTTGTCTTCCACTTTCTTCTTCTCTTCTTGGTGAGTCCTCTTTAGATGGTCAAACTTTTCGTGAAGCTGCCGGGACAGAGACAATGAGAAACTGGATGGGAAGAGAGGCACGTTCCCCCCCCATTCCTGGTAAGGATGCCTGCAGTGTTCCTGCTGGCACTGAGCCTCCCTGCATTAACAGCCAGTCACTGGCCTGTCCCTGCCTGACTTGTCCTGCAGTCAACACACACTTGCACACACGGAGGGTGGGAATTTCTGTTGCTGTAGGAACACAACAGGTCTCTGGATGCTTTCAAATGCCCACATTCCATCCCCCACTGCTTTATACCGACTGGACTCCATCCTGCTTGTGCCAAGCAAGAAAACAGCCATTGAGGGCCACATTTGTCTCTGTACCACACACTCCTCTGTGAGGCACGAGGAGCAGCTCCCTCCCCTAGCAGGACATGTTCTGGAAAAGCCCCAGCCTAAACCCTCACAGGGTCCCCCGAGTTACAACAGACTCACATCTTTCTCCGCTTCCTTCAGCTCTGCTTCCTTCTCCTTCACTCGCATGACAAACATCTGCCTCATTTCATCCTCCTTCTTCTGGAGTTCGCCCAGGAATTCATTCCTCTTTGCTTCATACGTCTCTTGGAGACTGTTGGAAACACACAGAACCCCGTCAGAGCCGTGCTTCACGCACGGCCACGAGCTCCCAGCCTTTGGTGACCTTACACTCGGGTTGTCTCGTCACAGAACATCATCAGAGGTCCCCGAGTACCACAGAGGCACGATCCCCTCCACCACACCCCGCCCCAGCTCGCTAGGTGGCAGCAGTGGGAGACAAATGGGAAAGGAACCGCCGAGCTCCGTGACCGGGATCCTGCACATCACCGAGCAGGCAGGATGACCGGCCTCCAAAAGCAGCAGCCACTGTGTAAGCGCCTACACCAACCCCCGATGCCCACAGGGCTTGTGATCCGCCTGAGTCACAACCCCTCCCTTCTCCCAGTGTTTGTGCCGAGTCTCTCGTCATTCCAAGTGCAGGATTTGTGGAGCAGGCACAGTGTGAAATCTGGCTTCGTGTAGTTCTTTAATCTCGACGCTGACACACAGCAAAACTCATTTTCACTACTCACTGCTAATGGATTTGGATCAGGGGCTTGATTACATAAAGCCACCTCGGGAGACCTCTCTTTCTCCTTTGGCCTTTCTGAACAAGCATCAGCCCCCTCCTCCAAATAACCACATAACTGGATTCCCTCCTTCCTTCATTCCCCCTCTACTCCTTGACATTCCTTTATTTCCCCAGCACTGAGATAGGCAGCACAGATTTGGGACATAAAATATGCTGTCCATGCACCTTTGAGATTTTCAGAGCCTGTCAGGAACTCTGGACACCAAATTCCTCTTTATTTTATTCCTTAAATGGATTTGGATAGCCCAGCTGTAACGACAGTGTGGGAATGATAACTATTTCCCCCAAGAGGCTTTTCTGAAAACGCATTTTTTAAATGAAAACTCCACTGATAAGAGACACACTGTATCCATGTGCCCAGGGAACACATTAACCACTGGGCCAGGGGAACATCCTAATTCCAATGAAGTCAAGCTTTTGTCTTTCCTGGCAGTGTTGGGTTTTTTGGTGGCTTTTTGTTGCTTTTCTTTGGGGGGTGGGATATTGAACTGGGGAACAGAACTTGACAGATTATCCCAAGTGTTTAATTCTGCTAATTAACAGGCACTTCAGTTGCCTCCTAAAATACTCTCCAGACAGGATGCCCAGAGCTCTTCTGGCAGAGCACTGGCTGCCCTGGAGGAATCACACCATTCCAGATGACCACAGCAGCTTCCCACACATGGAAGCAAAAATACTGATTCTAAAAATTACAAAAATCCTTTCACGGGAGAGAAGGGCAAGAGCCATCTTTGGTTCTTCACTAAATCCAGAACCAGACCTCTCACAGCAGAAGGAGATCCGGAGACTTGAATCAAAACCTCCCTAGAATTCAGTCTTGGATTTAATACTCTGATTGTGGACACAAATGTAAATTCCTAAGCCCTTCCAAAGGATCTGGCCAGAGTCCAGGAAAAGCCAGAGGGCAGGTGAGCCTCTGCTGCTCAGTGAGCACAAACTGAATCTGCAATTAGTGACACGCTGTACTAGGGAGCAGCAGAGCCTTACAGACCAAACCAGAAAGCTCTGCACACTGTTCATCCCATCCTGTATTGCAAACGTCCCTTGCAAAGCTCATTCCCAAAAACACAATGCCGGGTGATGGACAAGCAGGAAAAGGCTGCCAGGAGCCAGGGGTGCAGGGGCTTCCTGTTAAATTGTCCCAGGTTCAAAGCTTCATTCTCTGCTGCAGTGACTCCGAGTTCAGAGGAGCCAAGTTCTCAGAGAAACTGGACGGGCAACTCCCAGGCTGCATGTGAAAAAAACAATTACAGCCCCAAGGAATAACAGTCCAAACCAACTGGGATCCCTGCAGCTTCTCACAGACAAAGATGACAAGGGAATTAGCTTTTTAAGTACACAAACATATGAGCCCAGATTACAAGAGTAACTCGATTCCCCAGCACACCCACACACACGGAGGGATGCCCTGGCAAATAATATTCTTTGAAAAAAGATGTGTTTTGAAAAGGTTAACCAGAGCAGCAGAGAAACCAGCCCACAGCAGAAGGGTCTCTGTGCAGAGGACCCCATTTCATGGAGCAGATGCCTGTGGGGATCCTGGTGCTGCTCCCTCCTCACCTCCTGCAGCTGGGCCAACCAGAGGGGGTTCTGCCAGTAAGGTGGGGGTCTCGACCATCACCAATCCCCCTCTTCCACACCTCACACAAGCGCCTACACAGCACCAACGGTTTGCTGGGCTCTTCTGCCCTGCTGCCCCTGAGATTTTCCAAAGACTCCCTGCTCCTGGCTGATGCAAGCTGGCTGAGGAGCAGCAGCCCCTGTGGCTCCCCGGGCCCCAGTGCAGGGAAAGGCATCCTTTTGATCCCTGAGCTCAGAGAGAACATCTTCCTCATATCAGATATACATCAGCCTCGGCCAAACAGCTTGGGATCATGGGGTTTGTTTGTTTATGGGAGGGAAAAGGCACCCAGAGGGAACTGCTCTGAACTAGCACGTACCAGATGGAGAAATTCTGTACATTTTCATTTCCTTTCTACTTATAGCTTGGTCAGAAAGAGGCCTCGTGTACAGGAAGCAATGGAAATTCCTCAGATTCCTCAAAAGGAAGGGCTGAGCCCATCTTAAGCCCTTGCTCTCCAGAAAGGAAATCCAATAAAGCTTCACACTTGGGCTTAGTAACAGAACTGGGCTTGACTGATTCCAGCAGAGTGTCTGTGCTGCAGAAGAAATGCAGCTGCATCAACTCAGCCTGTCAAATAAAACCCCAAACTAGTGCCAATCCCTGACACTCACGGGTGTTATGGGGGTAAAACCCCACACTGATGCACTTGAATTCTGACTGGGGCAGAGAGGAGCGTGGGATGCTGCTAAGGCAGAGGGTGCAATTATTGGGGAAAAGTTGGGGAGGAATGGGAAACAGGAAATGAGAGGAGAAAACAAACACTCCCTCCCGAATTCCCACACAGCTGTTGTCCCTGGCTGATGACTTGGGCTTCAGACCAATAAAGCTGTCTGACAGAATAAACTATGTGTGCAGTAACCAGCCAAACCTCAAGCATGAGACCATGGCTCCCTCTTCACAGCTCACCTTGGAGCAGCTGTGAAGAGCTGTCGGAGGGTCAGAGAGCGCTGATCCCAGGATCTCCTCTCCGGTGAGCCGCTACCCCTCAGCGCACGAGTCACCCTCACGCTTTCTCCCTGACACGGATGCCCTCTCCCTGCCCAGGAAGTGCCCAGCCCTGAGCTGCAGCACAGTAGGTGGCTGCAAAGCACAGCAGTGTCGTACAGGGCCCCACCTGAAAGGCTTGCTGTCCGGATCCGTGTCCTTGAATCCCATCTCCTCCAGCTTGCAGCGCCGGTACAGCTCGTAGTGCCGGGTGTGCGTCTGCTCTCTCAGGTCCTCCATGTTCACTCGGATCAGCATCTCCCGCAGCTTCACAAAGTCACAGTGATTTTCATTTTCAACTGCGAAGACAACAGAGCATCCACAGAGATGTTTACACCCAGGGGCTGGGTCCCCCCTGTCCCTGCATCTGGGCCCCAGTTCAGCAAGCCCCGAGTTCTGCAGACACACAGGCAGAACTCCAGGTCAGCCTGCACCAAAATGCCTTGATGGCCTGGGGGTGAAACTGCCCCACGCCAACACGGGCATGAGTTCAAGGCCTTCCCCTGGATTTGAAAAATCTCCCTGCTGCCCATCTGTCACAGAGCTCCCGCCCCTCTGCGCATTTTTGCACTAGCAAGGTGATGATCCACTTGCACGCAGGATTTCACTTCCCACTCAGACCCACTCTAAATCCTAGCACTCACAGGGGCCCAAGCAGGCAATGCCTAAGTTAAATCTCTTAAACCATCCAGGTCCCAGTTTCCTGGGAACAGCAAGAACCCAGCAGGATGTGTTGAGTCCAAGACTTCCCAAATATATCAACTTCTTTCCTAACTGTTTTTCCCAGTACTATCCTCTGGTGTATACAGCTGAAGACAGTAAGTCTGAAGCTGCTTCAGGGCCAGCCTGTATTACTGAGAATTTGGAGAGTATTGCAGAATTGCCCTGTCAATGTTCCCCTGCAGCTCCCTGGGCCATTATCCAACGGGATATACAGCTGAAGCCACAAGCAGACTGTCACCATCTCAATCCTGTACTTCTCAGTGCTGGCTGGGCAGTGAGGATCAGCCCTATCTATCTTTGGCAGCTTCAATACAGCCTGGGTTGCAAACAGTGCCCTGGCCAAACTCTGCTCTCCTGCAGGAAAGAGCTTTTGGCTCCATGTCCAGATCTGGGCTGTGCTTTCTCAAGCCAGGTTTTGACAAGGACCATCCAGAGATCAGCGTGCCTTTGATCGGAACGGGACAGGATGACAAGGCCTTTTCCGTGCCTTTGGTAACATACCCTGCACGACACCCCAGGGGTACTGCCTGGCTTTGGCCATCTTGTTGCCAATCTTCACTTCTTCGGTGCTGCCAACAACAGCAAAAGGAAGGTGGACCTATGAAAGCAAAGGGACAATGAGGTTGGGGATTTCCTTTGCTGCCTTGCCAGGGATTGTTTCTCAAGAAAGCTGTTTACTGTGGCAGCTCTGCTAGATCTAAGTTGCTTCAATGCCTTTGCAATTCATCTGGTGTTTTAGGGAGAGCAACAGGACAATCTGGATGAGAAACCTGATCAGACTTAAAGCCCAAAATTCTGATGTCCTAAGAATACCAGAGACATACATATTTTCCATGTAATTACAGAGCATGACTATCTCAAGCCCAGAACAAGTCTCACAAACTGGAAGTGAATTTGAACACTGAGGAGACAGAACTGTGAAACAATAAAAAAAAAGAAAATAAAGTACATTCTCCCAAGGAAAATTTCAGGGGGGTTCTGCTGCTACAAAGAACTGCTAATGCTTCCTCTTAAAAAGAGCAAAGCTGTGAGCAAGGGGAAGAGCAGAGTCAACCCAGCCCTGGGCTGACACGTCTGAGTCATGGAGCTCTGCTCCGTCCCAGTCTCCCCATGGGTGTGGTGGTGACAATCTGGGATCTACTCCCAGAAATGTGGCTGCTGCCAGCAGGGAGCTGGCCAGCCCAGCCCCATGGAGCTCTCCCTGCCTTAACAGCATCCAACAGGGCTGGGCACAAGCTCCGGGAGCTGTGTCGGCCAAGCCGTGGTCACAGGCTGGGTGGGTGGGGAAGATGGCAGGGCAGAGGAGATGGGATTAACTGGCAAAGGAGTTTCCCAACAGCCAGGCTGCACCAGAGGAAAGCAAAACACTGCACACAATGCACCCTGGTAGAGCCACGACCCTTCTCTGTGCCAGCTTCTCCCTGCTCAGAACACAACACACACAGGGAAGACAGGAAACAGGCACCTTTGGAGAAGGTCTAATATCCAGCTGGATGGGATAATTGCCCATCTACAAGCAGTTGTGCAAGGAAACTCAGAAAAGCCTTCAAGTAGCAAGGAAATGGCTTAATCTGAGTGCACTTGCCTTAGGGCTGGCACATCCTCTTGGGTGTTATGTGCCCCTCTAAAACCACCTAAAATGCCCAGATAATACTGCATGTCACTGCCAGCAACCTCGAGATCAGGTTCTTCCCCTTGCAACCCAAGTTAGGACCATGGAAAACAGTGGTTTCACCTGTAAACTCCACTAAAATGTTTGATCTACCCTAGCCCTGCGTGCCCTCAAATCCCACCCTCTGCTAGAGGAAGGGGAAGGAGGTGAAAGCCAAGCTGCTGATGGCCACCAGCCCTATGGAGAGCTGGAACATCACCAACGGTGCCCTGCTCTCTGCGGAAACCGAAACAAAGGCAGCAGTGAATCACCCCCCACTGAGCAACAAGTGGTCGTTTGGGACAGGAAACCCAAACCTCAGCTCCCTGCCCTGACTGTGCTGGGGCCCTGCCTCCCATCCCTTTCCTTTCCTGAGATGGGAACGCTGCAACTGGGGAAGGATATGAAAAACGCTCAGAGAGGACTCGTTTGTCAGACAATAAAGCGGATCAGGCCAGGTATCTTCAGCCCCAAAGCCCTTTTGGCCAGCCTGGTGTCTGTGCTTAGACTGCAGTTTTAAAGCCAAATAAAATACAGCACTACCATCAGGGACAGGCCCCTGCAAAGAGGGAAGCCCCCAGGGAACCCCCAGGTGACATACGCTCATGGTGGCGTTGATCTCGGCCACCGTCTCCTCGTCCGTGGGGAACTGGTAGATCTGGACGCCGTTGCTGACCAGCTCACTCATGATTTTACTCTTGAACTTGTGCAGCTCGTTTTTTGCAATGGTGTCAGCCTTGGCAATGATGGGGATGATGTTCACCTGCAGGACAGAGACAGCACCTCCACATACAGCACTGCACAGGTTGTGTCACCAGGAGAGGACAGAGCGGGACACGCAGGGACAGCGCTACCAGTGCCACCAGCCAGCACCCCCAGCAGATGACCCTTCTCGGGGCTGCTGCTGCCAGCATCACCTCAGACAGGATTTCCAGGCAGCAGTGATGATGGCCTTAAAAAGAAGTCAAACGCAATTTGGCAACATGCTATTTCCTGTCCTGTCGTATTCCCCTCCTCACCCGAATTGGCTGGACAGGAAATGCTGTCACAGATTATTACAAACTGTTCCAAAAAAGAAAAAAAAGGAAATGACCATCTAGGCACATCTCCTCGCACTGCAGCAGGCTGGATTACTGCAGGAGCCTCCCTGGGACAAGAGCCTGTCACAGGTGTGTGCTCGGGGGCTGCCATCAGGGACACTCGGGTGGGCAGCAGCGCTGCTGTCACCCCACGGGAGGTGGAAGCAGATGGTCCCTATCCAACCCTGTGACACACAGGACAGGGGCTGGCAGTAGCACAGCCACACTTCCCCCACCTGTGTGCCCTCACATGCCCCCAGACAGGGCTGTACTGCAGTAGCAGGGCTCATTCCTCCCTGCACAGCTCCGAGATGAAAGATCAGTTACTGACACTCTTCCCTAGACAGGTTGTTGGCAAGGATAAGGACCCTGCCTTTTTTCCTTTCTCGTCCCTCCAGAAGGACAGTTTCTGCTTTTGATCATGCAGGATTTGCTTCTCCATGCAACAGCAGACAGAAATCATAGTGAGTATAACAGTGGTATTGACTTATATAAAGGGATTTTAAGTACAGCACTTGAAAATCCTCTTCTATTACATCACTTGATTCTGTTTGGAGGATGGTCTGGAGATATTAAATCTCCCTGGGCCAAAAGACAGAACACAAATGCCAATTAGGGTAAATCTCCATAACCCTATTTTCAGTTGAATAGGGCAGGGAACCTTCTCCATCACCACATAAAACCCAATCGATAGGCCCCTCCAGGAAATACAGAGTCACTGCCACCAGTGATCTGCAGAATCAGGATCCAACGAGCCAAAGGTGCATGGTGGACAGATTTAAATTGCTTAATCATGATGTAAAGAAGCACAGACAAAGCTTGGTTTAACTACTCAGGCTTTACATTTGTACCTCGGTTATTTTTCTCAGAAAAGAGGTGAAATCTTTAAACTGTGGTTTAAACCAAGCCTTTGAGGGTAACTGAGAAGCAGATGCCAAGTAACATATTTATTCAGATCCCTGTTTATGAGATTACAGTTAGAACACCACTAACATGTGCCACAGAAGATCAAATCACTGTTTGTGTCTATCTGGATGTGGTCAGAGCAAACAGACACAGCACTTCCATTTGGTTTTCACTGATTAGTAAGACGACCTGAATTGTCTGTATTGACTTTATAGCTTAGCTGGGGAGCACAGGGCCAAGCTCCCTACCCGAGGCAGGGCTGGGAGAGGGGAGGAGCCCAAACTCTTAATAAATCCCTGAGCATGTGAAGCAGAACAATGACCCACTGTAGCAGCTTGCACCAGGTACACTTTTCACACAGCCCCTCTGCAATTCTCCAGTGCTAAAAACACACATTATTTCCCAGTGGCAAGACAATAAAAGCACTAGTAGGGCCATGTGAGGGTCCTAACACATGCAGCAAGTACCTTACTGTCCAGCTTCTTCATGGTGACCAGGTCCAGGGACTTGAGCGAGTGCCCGGTGGGCGCAATGAAGTAGAGGCAGGCGTGGATCCGGGTGTCGTGGTAGTTGAACAGGGACCGTTTGATCTTCAGCTCTTCTTGCAAGTAGGCTTCAAACTGTGCATCGATGTATTCTACTATGGGCTTGTAGCTGGAGGGAGGTGAGGCACAGAGAAATTGGGAATTGGCTACTGGGACAACACTGGGCACTGGTGGACACTCAGGCAGCCTCATGGGTGCTCTGGACCTTACGGGACGAGCTCGGCTTGTTAAGACCCTCCCCAGCAACCTCCAGTCCCTCCTAACAAGTTGTGTTTCCACGTGTGCACAGGCAAAGCATAATGGACATGACAGCAAGATAATGTGGCAGAGACCCTGGATTTTAGGTGCATGGAAACCACACAAGATTGCTACCCTGAGAAACAAAGTATTTGTACATCTCCAGTTGAAGTCTGAGCTCTGTCAATCTCACTGAAAAATCCTGAAAGAGGGAAGGGAGATTGACAAGAGGATAAAAAGGGCTTTTCCAGAATTGAAGCCTGTGAGCAAAGCTCAGAAGACAACTGGGCTCGTCGACTTTGAGGGGACCATTTTGCTGAAGAGAAAAAAACCTTGTGCATTGTAACGTACCCTCTGGAAAAAACCAGTTTGGCACGAAAACAAATGTACAGCTTTGCATCCCACACTACAGGTGATTTTCACTTTCTCCCAAAAAAGGGAGCTGTGCTTCTGGAAAAAAAATAACTTTTCCATTTGTCCCCCCTCCACCAAGGGCAGCCTCATGGATACCACTACGTGGGTTTATAACACGACTGCTGCTCTGATTTCCTGGCTTCTGGAAATTTTGTCTCTGACCACGGAAGCCCAAAAACCTCAGAGACATGATGCAAAGACAGCAGTAGGGCCTTATGCTGGGAGAAATATTACAGAAGACAAACCAAAAGCACAGAGCAGCATCACTTCCTGGATCAGGAAACACCCCCAGGAACAGCGAGGGACCTACTGAGCCCCCAGTCACACCCTCCCGAGCTGCGAGCACAGCCCTCCTCCTGCCAGAGCCCAGCTTACCTGTCATCCTTGTTAATCTGATCTCCAAACCCCACGGTGTCCACAATGGTCAGCTTCAGGCGCACGTTGCTCTCCTGCAGCTCGTAACTCCGGGCTTTCAACCTCACGCCGGGCTCGTTGTGTGTGGCCGGTTCGCTCTCAAACTTGGTGTTGAACAGAGTGTCCATCAGCGTGGACTTGCCGATGCCGGTTTCACCTGAGCAGACAAAGGCAACTTGGGATGGTCTGGCTGCTTTTCCTCGCCTTCTCGGGCACGTTGGCCAGGTTAAGGAGTTATTCCACTTGGGAAGCAGTGGAATTAGGCTACATGCACATGGCTAAGCAAGATAATCCCTGCAGGAACAGATGTCTTTGGAGGCAGTCCCCATCTTTACCAATTCCCCAGGACTGAACCAGGAACTTTCCTCACAGAAGCAAGTTGTAAATTCTCTTAACACTGTGTTTGATTCCCAAGGAGACACCCGATTTTATTTTCGTTTATTTTTTTAAAACGGTTTTGTTTCTGTTTCAAGAAGGTCACCCAAAACCCACAGCACAACTGAGGCAATAAAAATATGAGACAGAGAAATACATAAGGTGTTTTTTAAAGAAAAGGAAAATAGCACACTGATCGAATACCAACTTTTTAAACTATTACAGGTTCACTAATCCCCAGTGCAATTAGTAACATGGATGAAAGCATTAGCCCAAATCCCATTTCTAAGTCAGAAGTGTTTGTTTAGCAATTATACTCTCACACAGCTACTGCTACCCATGCTGTGAGCAGGGGTGGGCTGAGGCAGCTCACATGAAAAGCTGAGTCCTGACCTGATGGGACAGTATCTTCATCTCTGGAGCTGAAGATTTTAGGGAGCTCCCCATGTGAACTGCTGTGTGCTGTGCTAGATGGGCTTTGCAGCCTTTCACATCCCAAATAAAAGTCTCACATCACAAGGCCAAAGCTCATCACGTCCTTTCTCCAGTCACCATTACAAAAAATAATTTGCTTCCAAAGTAAGATTTCTGCTCCTTGGACGACTACAGCGGTTTGTGTGAAATTTTAATATGGGGTGAAAATTGGTGGATCGACACATTTTATAGGAAAAAAAGAAGAGGTGGATCAAATTGCTAATGGAGACATATTAAGTCGTGCTAAGAAAGGAATATTTACTCCAAGAGAGAAAGGCAATTAATTTATGCCATTTTGATCAAAGAGCTGCCTGCTAATCGGGCTGTTCCCTGCTGAACTGCAATGGATTCATGCTGCTCCAGGAGTCACGTGAGGGCTGCGAGCTCGAGTGTGCACAAGTGCAACTGCTCTCCTATCTCCTCCTTTGACAGGCAAAGCTACAGAGAGGAGCCCGGTCTGTGTGCCAGACTTCTATTCACACAGCTCACAGAAACCCTCAATTCACTGTGCAAAATCCACAGTCAGAGGGCTGCAGGGTTTTTCCAGCTAATTAATGTAACTAATTAGAAGGGACAATACTCCCTTCTTGCAGGCTTAACTGAACAATGAACGGAGAGATGGTGTTCATAGCCTGCTCTGCCAAGCTAAGAGTGAAACCCAGCATTTGTGTCACTTTGCAGAATCACATTCTGGGTCCACTGACAAGTCCAAGCTAGTTCAGCTCCCAGCTCCCAGGGGCTGAGCAATGGATTTCCAAGTGTGTAGTATCCATGGAGTACCAAGACAGCACCTATCTCCCTACAGCAAAGAGGAGATGTTGCCTTCCTGTATTTCACCCTCTGAACAATTTGGGAAAGGTAACTCAGGCTATAAAACCAACCTGCAGCACCCAGGTTAAATACAGCAGAGGACAGGTGACAGGCTTTGTTCTCCAGTACCTCACTTGGAGACCAAAAATGGCATCAATTCCAATTGGAGAAACTAAGAATGTAACTATGCAGGCAAAGCCTGGAAGGGAAGGAATGTCATTTGGTGAGAAACAGCCTCTGCACCCAACCCAGAGAAACGGAGATTGAAGTTCACTTTCTTTTAAAAATACATTTAGGACCCAAGTTAGCTCAGTTTCCTTATGGGCAGCCTTTGGGGAAAAGAGAACCACAGGATGATCAAAGGCGAAGATTTTAACAGCTAAAAATGTCCTCGTTTTGACTCAGGAGACAAGGTAGAGAAAAGGAAAAGAGGCATGCTAGATTTCACCCTGGAGCAGCTCTGGGAAGAAAACTGTCACTTCCCTGGCACTGTGGTCCCCTGTGGCTCAGCTCATCCCTTTGCAGAGGGAGGAGGTGTGAGTCTGTGGAGGGGTGCAGCCCTGACTGCCCAGAGGGGCAGGGTGACCTACCCACACAGAGGATGTTGAAGCAGAAGCCCTGGGACGTTGACTTGTTGACCAGCTGATCAGGGAGGCTGTCGAAGCCCACGTGGCCGGAGAGGGACAGGTTCCTGAGGTCATCGTTCTGTAAGACCAAGAAGGAAAGCATTTAAAAGGGTTGCAAACCCCCCGTCAGGGAAGAATTCCTGTCAGAACTCTGTTAATGACACAGAGTTTTTGGGACACAGCATCTTTCTCTCAGGTTTCCCTCCCAAAGTACTCTCCTTTTACTTCTACCCAGCTCTCTGCCGTGGGGCTCAGGAGCTCAGATGTCCCCAACCCCAAGGCACGCAAACACCACCAGACTGTTTCTCCATGCCTGTCACTAATAAACCATGATTCTGTACCAATCTGCAACACCCAAACGTTTTTTTCTGAGGCCTCAGCATCCCTTTGGCAGGGCCACAGCAGGACATAGCTCAGATAGCAACAGTGCCTCTAGAGCCACCTAAATGTCTCTCCAGCTTTTCTAGGCTTGGAGCAGAAGGGAACAAAGCGAGCGTGCTGCTCTGCTGTGCCTTGGTGTACAAATAACCCGTCTGACCCAGGGTGACAAAGCAGGGCACCGATCCCAGTGTTTCCTCCATGACCCACAAAGCCCCCGGTGCTGCCTCTCCACGTCTTCAGCAGGAAAAGAAGCCAGGCCAGGGAGCCCCAAGGTGCCAGTCACCCCTCGTGACCCGCTCTCCTCCTCCCGGCTGCTCGGGGGGCCTGAGCTGACAACATCCAACACCCCAAGGCTGTGGAGGGGAACAGGGCAGCACAGACCCTGCACAAGGGAGGTTTGAAACAGCTCCAAGATTATATTTAGGACTTCTCCACAACAGCTGTACCATAATTCACAGAGAAGCTTGGAAAAAGAAGCCAGCCCAGTTACCTCTTCCCTGGCAAATGGCAGTTGTGCCAATGTCCTGAGCACAGGTAAAACAAAAAAATCCCCACCAACTTGGCAGACCTAGAGCAGCTCTGCTGTTATTTCACATATTTCTCCCAAAGTTTGCTTTGTCCTTAACTTAGAAAATACTAACCTTCCTCCAAACCCAAACACTTCCAGCACAGTCACTCCCCCAAGGCCATATTAAATTACAGTTGTGGGCAGCCTCAGCCTGGTTTAAAGATGCTGGAAGCAGCAGCTTCTTTTCCACAAAATCAGTGGGCTTTGGACCAGACATGGAAAAAGACACTCTTTGGGTGATAAAATAAGAATCAAAAGCAGAGAAGGACTTCCTACTCTCTGCACAATTGCTGAGCAGCTCCACTTCCCCCCTCAGAACATACAGACCAGCCACCAATTGCAGGAAAAAACCAATTACATCTGGGCTGAATGTTGATGAAAACAGACTCAGACTCAAAAAAATACAATAATTCTCTGGGAAAGACAACATCAAGTGAAAATGTCTCTGTCTGTGCCATCACCATACGGCAGAAAGGGGCCAGGGGTCCTTTTCTGCCACGCTGACAGATAGGGCCCAACACCCGTATTAGATACTTGAGCCTTCTCCTAGCACCTAAACCAGGTTTGTCTGAAGGCTTAACCCCAGTCCACCAGCCTGTTCACCTCCACCCCTCTGTGGACTGACAGCTATTCCATCAGCACCACACCACAGAAGCTTAGTGTGACTGAGAGACGCCACCTCCTTCACTCAGGCTGAGTGACAAACAACACAGAAGAGACCACTGACCCACAACAGTGATTCTCCTGCAAAAGCCCCAGGCAATGGAAGGAGACCCTGGCACTTATATGTTATGTGAATGGGTTAAATTAAATATTTTTAACATTAGTATTTTTAAAACATCAGTGGGCTTGGGTTTATGATGAAGTGAAGGGAGCTCAGAGCTGATCCCAGAAAGCAGTAAGTGCCCATGACTCACAGGCTTCACAGAAAGTGGTGGGTGTTGAACATCTTTCAGCACCAGTCTCTCTTTCCCTGATATATTTTGGGCAAGCAAGTACTGCCTCATCACCAGTTACTCAGCAGGAACAGGAGTTACACTCATCTCCTGCATCTGTGTCAGTTATTTTTTGCTGCAGACCTTCTCGGGTTTATTTCCCTCCCCTGCTTTTTTCCCTGCGAGCGGCAAACATCAACAGTGGAATAAACAAGAACTACCCCTGCACTTTGCAATGCCAAGTATTTTTCACAAGCTGCGCTCACAATGGGGAGCAGAAGCGCAGTCTGATATCTGCCCCGAACACCAGAAAGCTCATGAAAAGCTCTGAGGCCCGAGGCACAGCCAGAGATGAAAGACAAAGCCAAGCCTCCACCTCCCTCAGCGTTCCCAGGATGCAGCACATCTCCCTGAGTGGAGCAGACAGAGAAAATAGGTGCAGTTCTGCACAAGTATCACAGACAGGCATTTCGGAGGAGGTAGGAGAGCCAAAGGAACTGGGATTCTAAATCTTTCTCTGCGCCCACAAACAAAAGCATCGTGTAACCAAACAGTTCTGCAGCACAGAGATGGGCTTGGAAAGTACACACAGTTTTTGGGGAGCTGTAGAGGAATCCAAAGGAAGGATCCAAGGGCTGCATAACCTCTTACCATTGCAGCCAGGCCTCCCCTCCTGCTTTTACCCCCTTCAAAGGGATAGCTTTATCCACATGGAAAGGAAGCCTCTGCTGGAGAGCAACCAGCCTGATTGCTCAGGGTATCTTTAGCAAAACAGGCAAGTGATTCACGCATTCGGTCTGGCAGAACAGAAGTGTTTTAACAACAAGGGGATGCTAAGTCAGATGGCCCTGCTGCTCCGGCTGTGAATCGCCCCCCAACAAGCTCCTGAGCACAGTCAGTGGGCTGGGTTTGATCCCAACTGAGTCATCCCACCGAGAACTGGGCAACTCCAGCTGAAGAGGAGGTGCAGGCTCCTGCCCCAGAGACAACCCCAGAGCCCCCATGTGCACCAACAACTATGCACTGATTTATTCCTCTTGCCACACAGCTCTCCTTCCAGAGGAAGTCAGCAGTGCTGCTCAGGCACTTCACCCCACGTTCAAAGGCACATCAGCACCCTGCCTCACTGCCTTCTTCCCAAGTGCATTCCTCATTTTCCCGCAGCAGATGAACAGAGCTCAGCCCAACTCCTCTTCCCCCAACACTGCACCTAAACACACACCTGGACCAAAACACCCCCTCAGCTGTCCCTCACAGAAACTCAGTCCTTGGAGACGCCTCAGAACCACAGACAAGTCGCTGTGTCTGGAAGCACTGACCTCTTACAGGCACACTAAAAGAGGAACTGTTTGCCAAGCACCTCTCCTTGCTCCCAGCTTCAGGAACCATGGACAAGATCAGCGTGGGTAAAACTGCAGCTCCACAGACTCCTGGAGGGATCAGACAGTTTGCACCAGACACGCTGCTAGATTTGGGTGTCTGCGTGTTCTCAGATGTCAGAGAGCTTAAGACATCCCACAAACAGTCTTTATTTTTAAACTCTTCCTTATGACACCCATGTCGCCTTTACTGAAGACCACATTATAGGGCATATATTCCCTCCCTCTTCCCACACCATCCAGGAGCAGGAGGCAATTCTGAACCTCCAGAGCTGTGTGCTAACCCCTACAAAAACTGCAGAGCTACATGAACAAATAAATGCTTGTTTCTTGAGAAAGATGCTGATCACTTGACTTCTCCTTCCAGAGAGCCCTACAAGGCATCCCACAGTCAATATTTCTTGGGTCAACAACAATCTTTGAGCTGCTGTTATCACAGCTGCTGGTTTTAACTCCAGCAGAGGAAGGGAGGGGGTAAGCTAAGCAGAGACAAGGCACAGCATCTGCCTACCTACCATCACTATAAAGAGATTTATCTTCAGGAACCCATGTTCTAGTGCTCTTAATTTTAAGGGGGTAAAAAAATGCCTTGCAAAAGACAAAAAAGGGTTTGCAACCTCAGAACCCTGCAAGGCTATTTTGCATCTGTTGTTCTTCATACACAGCTCCTGGTGGCAAAAGTTTTGTAGGTGAAGCAACGGTGCAGGGCAACTGTGGCAAACAGTGGGTCTGCCTGGATGGAACTCACTGAAGCCACATAAAACAATTCAGCTGATGAGGCACGTGCAAGGAGAGAGTCAGCTCATTCCTCCTAAGCCACAGCAGCTTGGCAGAGCCAGCAGGGACAAAGGGGAAGTTATTCTCCTGGTCAGTCCATGGTGAGGACTGTTCCCCCAGCCCCAGCAAGCTCCTGGCTGAGCCTCTTTTGCCTTAAGGCTGCTGGAAAACCCTTCCCTCGGCCCCTCCTGGCCCAGGGCTGCCGGCGGCTGGGGGTCAGCTTCACACGGCCTCCCAAGAGTTAAAGAAAACAAAAACGGGCCTCGAATTCGAGAGGGGGAAAACGCTGGTATGCAAAATATTGAGCTCAACCACAAATATGAAGCAAGTGTTTAGTTATTTGAGGCCACACGACTCGGGAGGCACCTTTAAGAAATTCTAAAAGCTCTTATTGTTGTCAGTAGCTCAGGGCAGCAACATTTTTGGCCAGTTACTAGGCACACGTTCTTGCATTTCTGAAGTCATCTTAGTGCTACATCCAAAGCCAGGGACCTCTGGGATAGTTTTGTCTGCTCAGACAAAAACACAGCTCAGGGACGAGCAGAGATCACAGAAGCAAAGAGCAGTCAGCAAGAGACAGATCTATCATACCCTCTCCATGCCAGCAGGGCACCAAGTATTCCCAGTGTCTGTGCCAGAGCCAAGCTCTCTGTTCCTTGAAACAGCATCCACAACCCCCCTCCCCTTCCCTACAGAGGCTTAAGGCATGGTCAAACCCATAACTGCTGGACAAGGGAACTTAGGAACAATGGTACAGGGAGAACATGAAGAGCAGGAACAACTCCCTTGCCCTCCTTGCCATGCAGTGATGCCACAAGGAAAGGGCCCGTAGCAACCAATCACTTCCTCAGCTCATCAAGAGGAAGGACTTCTCGGCTGCTGTTTCAGGCTGTGATAAGTGTCATCAGCAGAAGAGGGGCAGTTCCTGTCCCCATGCTGCTGGGCTGGCATCAGGATTGGGCAGATGGCTCCATAAGCTATTGGGAAGTCTGGGAAGTCCTTAGTTGGTTGCCCCCCCTCCCTTTTTTCCTTCTCTCCCAAGAGGGAGAGCAGACCCTGTGGAAGGCATGTTCTCATTCTGCACATGAATGTGTCAGTCAAGGCCTGAAGATCCATGCCTCCCACCACCCCAGCAGTGACTCACTGCTGCAGCCACTGTCCCGGAGGGGTGGACTGCAGGAAACCATCTTGCTCTTCCTGGATAAAAGCTGGCACCAGCTGCAGCTGCTCAGGGACACACAGCTTCTCACCAGGCCTTTGTCCCAGCCCTCCAGCAATGTCTGGAGGACAGCAAGCAGCCAGGTCTCCCTACTCCCAGTAACAGGGAATACTGTCGGCAGTGCTATGCCACAGTTGGCTCCCTCGCTCAGCAAGCAGGGAAGTCACAGGGAACACAAAAAGACTCTCCTTGAACATGCCAGATTTTCCTTTTAAACCCCGAGAATCACGACAGCACAAATCAGGATAGCAGAAAAGGTTAGTCTGTGGGAGGAAGACTGGAAGCAACTTGTCCAACAAAACACTGGGCAGAGCAGATGGGGAAGGGCAGGTGTGGGTCCAGTGCCATCCCCCCTTGCACCCAATACTGCTCTAACAGATAAAACCCTGTGGACATGTGGAATTACCAGCCAAAGGAAGCTGCCAATGAGAGCAAGGAAGGCTCCCCGAGGAGATACCCCCAGAGAGTGGGTGATGCTGGACACGCTTCCGCTGGCGCAGGCACTACCAGAGAGCAGCGCTGCTCTCTCCAAGGCTGGCTCCCCAAATGAAGGGCAGGATGACACAGGGCACAGCCAGCAGGCATCACAAGCTGCTCCCTGGCCCGATGCAGCCCACCCAGCCCCATGCCTGCCCCAGTCCCAGCTCCCCAGCACGGGCTTGCAGCAGTCCCAGCACACACTGAGGACGCGCTTCCCGCGCCTCAGAGGCACGCGGGCAGGGAAGAGAGGGGACTGCTTACATTGGCAAGCTGCAGGAAACCGGCAGGAGCACGGAGGAAAAAGGATACAGTTGCATTCTTCTGGAAAGAGGGCAGTCAGCAAAATCTGACAATTCAGGAGTGGCTGGAGAGAGCGGGGAACGAACATTTGTCTTCGGGCAAAATGTTTGGCTAAAGGTCAGCACAAGCTCAGAGCACTCGCAGTTCCATTTATGCCAAGAACTGACATAAAAGACATTTTCCTCCATAGGTTTCCAAAAACCACGGGTCTTTCTATTTGGAGTAAAAGTGACTAATGCTTCTAACAGCCCCTGATGTCACAAACTGCTAACCAGCAAAAAAAAAAAAAAAAAAAAAAAAGCTGGACTTGGGGGATGATAAGGAACATATGTGCATTCCAGCAAGGCTTGTAAACTCACTGCAGGGAAAAAAAGAAAAAAGGAGAAAGGAAGGAAGGGGGAAAAAAAGAGACATAATGTGACAAACAAGAATGAAGATGATCCAAAGGCAGAGCCCAATGAGAACCAGATGCTATTTGCTTCTCTGGCCAATGTCTCTCCTGACAGCAGACAGCATGCAGGAAAGCATGTTGCTATATGGACATTAGAAACACTTTGCTTGCTTGCTTGCTTTCAGTTCTTTTACCCTTTTCCAGCCCTTCTGGCTACACAGTCCCACACCACCACAAATACAGATATAGTCCAGCAAGGCAGCAGAGAGGAAAAAGCCAACAACAGCCATTTCCTTCTGTATTTCACCGTCATGCACTTAAAATAGCCCTGAAACAGCTGCACCACGGGCCCTTAAATAAGTGGATTTGTAGTTGGCTAAAAGCCTTTAGCTGGAGGCACAGCACAACCTGGGACAGAGGGAAGGGTGATACACAAACCCAGCGAGACTCCCAGTTACACAGGCCAGGAGCAAACTGGGACACTGCTCCCAGGCACAGGAGGGTAGAACTAACACAAACCTGGCAACCTGATGCTATTTTCCTCCAACCTTCCCCAGGCTTCCACCAACCACACTCCAGTCAGGGGTGTGAACACAACCAGAGCACAAGAGAGATTTCAAGAAAGGAAAGCAGCCCAAAGGCCTTGCTCACCAAGCTGTAACAAGGCAGCACTGTTCCAATACCTGCTCAAAGTAAGGGCTGCTCTGGACACAAAAAGCAGCAGTTTTCCTTGAGGTGGAGCAGGCACCAGCAGGGCTGCCTTGCAGCTCCTTAACCCTGTGTGTTCTTTCCTGAAAAGCTGCAGCCACACATCCAGGGCACGTTCTGTCAGCTCCTATTCAGCAAGCTCCAGGGCTGAAAAGTGCCCCACATCGTGCTCAGGGTAATTGATTAGCACTGGACTTACAGCCAGGATCCATGTTAATACAGCTTCAGGTCATTCATTTACGAGTTCTGAGTCTGGACTCAAGAGTTCAGATTCATCACAGTAATTGTCTTCATATCAACATCCTAAGATAACACTGATATACATCCAAACATAGCTTATCCAATGTCCAGGTACCACAGCAGTGTGTATAAACAGGTCCTGACTTCAAAATAACCACCACCCAACCCAGCTCCTTGGAAAACCCCTAGCAGGGCTTTCAGGGTCTGAACCAGTGCTACACACACAATGGAATTCCCCAGGGAAACTTTACTGGTCCAGCACCAGCAAGGAAGTATAAATCCAGTATCAACTGGATTGAATTCTTAAAATCATATGCAACATGCACATGCATATATGACACTAAGGTCACTAAATAAAAGGGCCAGAGAAAAATATTTCAGGTTTAGTCAAGTCCAGTGTTACTACTCTCACCAGCAATGGGTACACTTGAGTGTGGTTCTGACCAAGTAATCAGAAAACAACAACAAAGCAAGCAAACCAGCTTTTAATGAGTTCATGGCACGGTCTAATACACTGAGTGTTGAGTCACAGCCCTCACATCTGCTTTGAAAAGGAAAACAGAACACACAGAGCCCCTTATGGTACACAAGCTCCTTTAGGGCACCAGAAAAGACACTCAACATGAATAAGAAAAGGTCAGCAATCAAAGAATATCGAAGACTACAAATATTGTTGTTTGCCTTAGTGTGCAGTTTTCCAGCTTCAGCAAGAAGGACAGCGGAATTAAGTTGAACTGAATCTGCACTCAGAGGAAAAGGTGAAGGTTTACTCAATTCTTTAGCTGACAGTTTTGAATCATCACTCCACAGACTTCTAGCTCTCAACTGGCTCAAAAGCAACAACGTTCCCCACCGGCCTTCACCAAGTCTTTGTTCTTCTGCCTTAAACAGGGAAAGCCAACACTCAAGTTTTTATAAATAGGAGCAATTCCCCATTTCAACTGAATGACTTCCTTCCCTTCACCTCATTAATTCCAAATTTTTGTGGTTGCCTTGGAAGACTATGTTTTGTCTTTCCAAAAAACTGAACTGGCCAGAGTTCCTCCAGAGGAAAGCACATCTGATCTAGGTCCTCAGCACAGTCATAACACCGGGACTGTTAGGAGATGGGACGAGAAGGCCTCTCTCCACCAGGTTTTTTATCCCCCTCAAGTCTTGCTGCACTGATAACTGCTACAGAGACCTCACATTTCTGGAGTCCATCGACAGTTAAAGACAAAACATTCTTCTCACTGCAGACAGCAATGTTCCCACAGTCCTTTCCACATCCATTACTTGCTAAGGGGCAGGATCACAACAGGGTTTGATGGCCACTACAATCCTGGTGATGCTCCAAGTCATAAAGAATCCCTGGACGGGACACCGGCAATTGCCCAACGCACACTGCAGACCATCTGAACTCCATAAATGTACAGCTAAACAAACATCCACAGCACCAGAAGAATGGATTAACTCTCTAGTCACATGGAATCTGAGGATGAGCTTTACAGCTCCAGTTTTTGGATTGCATCAGAGATAAACCTTTTATTCTAGAGATTTAACCCAACTCTCGGAAACATAAAGAGCCCCACGCTGCCTATTTTCTGCACTGAAGTTTCTCTTGAGCTATTCCTCCCCACACCCCAAAAGAGAAATGGCTTTCCCAGCACTCGAGCTGCTCTTGACAAACTAACACAGTGTGAAGGACTTGACAGAAGGACAAGTTCCCACCACAGCCCAGCCAAACGCCCTCCTGTAGCCCAACATCCCTCTCCTCTCCAAAACACACAAACAAACCAGCCAGGAAACCCAAAGCCCACAGTGGCCTGCAAAGGTGGCTCAAGCAGCACCAGCACCCTACAAGAGAGGC
The DNA here is from genome assembly GCF_036250125.1 of Pseudopipra pipra. Taxonomy (NCBI): domain Eukaryota; kingdom Metazoa; phylum Chordata; class Aves; order Passeriformes; family Pipridae; genus Pseudopipra; species Pseudopipra pipra. The sequence continues at coordinate 1,577,231 of NC_087552.1, forward strand.
CTGTATAAGTTTTCCTGCAGGAGATGAGGGATCTTTCCCTCAATTACAGGCAACGACACCTCAGGCTTGTCTGACAAGGTTCTTTTGCCAGGACCTATTTTCCAAACACCTCTATTACTGCGGCAGGAATTCCTGGGGAATAAAATAAATAGTTTCATTGGTGCAGGTGGGATTTCATTGTAAAGGCAATGAGGGCACACCACAGCTCAGCGGATGCACCTGAGCTGTTGGAGCACAGCTTCCAGCCCAGGGCTGGATCCTGGCAAGAGGCAGCGGGGCTGTGCCAGCACCGAGGGCAGGGAGTTCACCTGCAACCAGAGCCCCAATTCCTGCCCTGGGCTTAAGCTCACAGCGAAGGGCTGGGCACAGCACCCTAAGTCAAGTCCTCTGTACACAGTGCAAAGCAACAGAACAACTTTTTACTGAAATTTGTGCAACCTCCCCAACACCTCCCCGTTTTACACCAGAAGTCTCTCAAGTATGCAGCAAAGGCAAATGTCAGGGTTAACACAAAAAGCCATGTCGCAGGTGATAACCCACAGGGGAAGCAACGACAGAGCAGAGCGTGCTGTGCTACAACCTTTATCATCTGCCACACAGCCTGGAGAAAGCCTTTCCTCAGCAACTCAGCGCTGGAAAACAGCAATTTCACATCGTCACGGATTTCAAGCAGGTTTAAAGCAGATTTATTAGTTAAATCCTAATAATGCAAATCAAGTCAGACGCAAAACTGGCGTAAGTCGCCACATATGGAAAACCCTGCCCACAACCCCCCTTCCTGAAGGTCTGTTACTAAAGCACAAGGCTGTACAGTTCCCTGTCCCTCCTTCCCCATGCCCAGGAAACAGCCAGGCTGGGGCTGTGAGGAGGACAACTCTGGCTCAGCTGCCATTTCGGTAACCGATTTCTGTCCAGTAAAGGTCCTTCTGCAATGTTTGGGCACAAGGATATATCTGAAGGGGTTGGAGTTTCTTTGCTTTTAAAAGTCGGTCTCCAACAGAGAGGCTGCAAGTCCCCCCATTCACAGCCAGGGCTTTGGAGGCTCCAGTGACACCCCTAAGTCCCACTCCCACACTTCCCCTCATTTAAGCAGGTTCAGATGCTTCCAGTTCCTGACTCTTCAGCCAACTGTTATGTTTTCATATTCCTCTGTGAATCCCTTCCATTTTTGCTCTACAAAAAGGGGCATACATCTCCCAAAACAAAAACATCCAAATGGGAACTGTGTAAATGTACAGCACAAAGAAATAAGCAAGAGAAAAATATTTTCCCTTTGGCCGTTGCTACGTTTTATTAACACTAAGTATTGTTTGAACACCTACATGTAGAAAACAACAACACCTAAAGGAAAATTCTAAGAGTCTTTCTATACAAACTTACATTAGTGGCTGCATTCCAGACACTAATTAAATGCATCCTGTAATAATAAAATCCTCTTCTGACTTACAAATAAGGACTTGATCCAAAATGTACTATCAGCTTCATGTTTGGTGTGCCCTGCTGACAGTGGTTCCAGAACCAGCTATTTTTCCCCAAGTTCTCCATCCCAACCGAGTTACAGCAAATCTCCTTGGAGCCTTCTGTAATTAACTCAAATCCACAAAGATCCTCACAGGTAAACAGTGCACATGAACTTTTGCAGAGTGAGACACTCGTGAGGGCTTGCAAAGGGGTAGCTGTGGTACAAGGTGCCCCTCAGTTGTGATGCTATGCTTGGTTATTAGAACCAGAGTCCAGTGGTGTTTTCGGCCCTGGCACAGAGTGGCTGGATAAGCAAATAAACCACAATTAGTGGGAGGCAGGCCCTGATCCTGCCCTATGCGCTGTCAAAGGCTTCCCATCCGCATTCCAAGGCTCCCAAACACCTTTGTGAGCTGGACCTTTGGCTTCTGGTATCTCAGTCCTGCTCTGCCTGCAGTGTCGCGACAGATTAATTAAAAGCAGGAATGCAAAGCTGGAAACAGGCCGGGGAAAACTGCTGGGATCCCATCCGGCTCTGGAGTCTGGGGCCGAGGCAAGGCTCCCATTCCTTCAGGTAAAGGGACTGAGCTGCCTTGGAGCTGTGAGATCAAGCAACCTGGCATGTGCCCAGGCAGTCCAAGGACTTGAAACAAGGAAGCTGTCTTCCCCAACGACAACAGTACTTCAAAAGGTGCTTGGGAAAAGCCAGAAGCTAAAAACATCTCCCTGTGTTGTTCCTCACTCCTTGTTTGGTGCATGCACAATTGGTGTATTTAATACATTTCTGCAACTTCTGAGTATCCTGCCCAGAGCCCAGTGCAGCTCTGCACAAGGGCCAGGCTTTAGGAACTAAGTGGGACACTTCCAAACATTACCCTGAGCTAATCCAATGTTATTTTTCCTGCAGCAGCCCGCCACTCACAAGACCACTGGCAGAGATTTGCAAACCACTGGCATTCACCCACATTCTCTGGAACCGTGTTCTTCCAAATTCATAAATTATTCCATACACAGGCTGCTGCAACATCCATTAGCTGTTGGTGGAGCCCTGCTAAAAGGTTAAACCGGAGCCAGTATCCACCCTCACAGATTAATTAACGTTGGCCACCACATTCTGCTTCCACTGTCCACCCCAGTCATGTTTGCCCTTTGAAGGGAACACAAAAGCAGATGGATACAGACTTCATTTTAATTTCTGCCCTCCTGTCAAGACTCGTGCTGTAACAACCCATGCCACTGCTTGTAACAGCACAGTGTTAAACAAACCCCACAGCTCCAATGGTTTTCTCTGACAGACCCCCAAAGTGAACAGAACCAAGTCTCCAGTGTACTACACTCCTGCACAGCCCAGCTGCTCAGACTTGTCCTGGTCAAGCCAAACACAGAATTCAGAGTCTTGCAGCCTTATGAGTACACACAATACATATTGGACTCCACGTGGTTAAACCCACAGCTCAAGGACAGCTTCTGGAACGGAACACTTTGCGGGGCTGTTTCTCTGAGTACCAACAATAACCTCTTTGCCATTAGCTCGCACCTCCCGCGGTTCCTTTACACTGTAGCTCGGTGTGCTCACAGCGCTGGATTTCTCCTCCTGGAAGCACCGGGACAGGCAGCAGGGCACGTGAGGTATCCATCCGTGAGCCAAGCACTGAAGTGTTCAGCTTGGCCAGCACACACCACAGCGCAGCCGAGCAGGAGCGACTGTGACAGCTGAGCAGCGCTGCTGCCGAGAGCTCCACGGCACCGGGCTCCGGCTCTCTGCAGCTGCGAGGCTCCAGAGGCCTGACAGAGCAGGTAAAGCCTGTCACAGACTCATGGAGCCAAACCTCGGGATTCGGGAAGACAAACACACCCGAAGGCGCCGCTCCGAGCGAGCGCCTCCTGCAGAGGGCTAGGGAAGATTAGTTCACATGAAGGAGCTCCCTGCTCTGACATGCTCTACGGCTCCGAGTGCTGCAGATCTGCCTATCCCAAAACTGGGGCACAATTCCCATGTGCAGTGCACGTTTTTGCCCTTGGCTCAAGTTATTTAATGAGAGATATCAAAGCAAGGGATCTGCTGCTGCACATTCCTTATTAACAATGCAGACTCCACCTCCACATCGCAGGGGTCTGACAGGCAAATAACTGCTCCAGGAACTTGGGAAGCCTTCCAAGAGGAAAGCTAATGCCCAGCTCTTCCTTCCATGGTTGTCCAGGAGGAGAAGCTGGGTTTCTCCATGGTTGAGGCTCCCACTCTGCACATCACACACCAACACAGCACAAGCCTGTGCCTGCTGCAGGCCAGCAGCACATTCCAACCCCAGGAGAGTCAGCACAGGCCGGAGCAGCCCTTCCCTGGGCACATGAGGTTTGAATTCACATTTTCTCAGGTCACTCAGCCCCGAAGGCTGCAAACTGGAGCATAAACCTCAAGAGTGGACCTGCACAATATTCCTACTTACACATCCTCCTACTTAGACAGTACCCCAGAGGATGGCAAACATTCAGCCTTCTCAATCCTCCTTCCTACCATCCAGCACCACTGGACTCCAGACACTGAGCCATGACCCATCTCTGCAAGGCACAGCACCAAACTAGGAATACCAGGCCCCTGCCCTCAACAGCTTTTAATTGCCCAGATGCTGCAGCACACACACTCCAGGAAAGTCTCATTTACCATAGGTGGTGTGGATGCAGACAATATCCACACACTCTTCTTGGGACTTCTTACTGTGCATTTTAAACAGGGACCAACCACCTACTTCATGCCAGAAACATGGATCGTTTTCTAGCCTGTGTGAACTTTACACTTCCCCTCAAACTGAAACCACAACAGCATGTAAGCTGTATCACAGCTAGTCTAGATTTATACTTCTAGCTTTTTGGCTCATCCCACTGCAAGAAATCATGAGGTTACCTGGTTAGGCTATGAAAAAATACTGCTTTCCTCAGGTTATATCAAAACCCGGTAATGCACATCCCATTGGAAAAACACTCTTCTGAGCTCCATTCCTGGCAAGACCAATCCTGCAGGAAATGTAGCTGTGTACAAAAACAGACAGGAGTCACACATCAGACTACAATTTCAAATAATATTTTGCTTAAACAACAAAACACCTCAGGCTTTCATGTTTAAGCAATTCTGGGCTACAACAGAGAAATTAACTGCGTCTTAGGAATGCTCTATGTGAAAATTGCCTCAATTGCATTACTGTAAACCCAGAGAAACAAGGTCAGAGTTACTCATGCTACTCGCTTTTAAACCCTTCCTCCTTATTGTTCTATCTCCTGGAAAACATAACGTGCCTATTACCTTATTTGAATAGCTATTTTCTAGCAAGTGGTTTTAATTAAAAGCATTAGTCTGGCAATGCCTCTGCGCCACAAGATCTCACTCCATTTGGTGCAAGAGAGCGAGGTTTGCAAAGGTGACTGTGGCTGTGCTATTATTTCACTGATCACAACTTGGTAAAACAAGGCAGGGAATTATCCTCTGCTTTACTTATGGAGAAAACAAAGGCATTTGCCCACGACCACCCACCAAATCACAAGGTGGAACACTCGTAGCATGCCAGTCACACAAGCCCTAACCCCAAGTGGCTCTTGTAGTTAATGTTCTAATAATTAATAATTGCTTATCCCCAAATGCTGAATAGCAAGAGTGCTTTCCACTAGGGTGAATATCCACCTGGAAACACACAGCCCAAGGTCCCCTGACAGCACTACTCAATCATGTATCAGAAATCAAAGTGGATCGCTCTAATTGTTCAGTGACCATCAGCTGTGCATCCCAGAAGGAGAGACACCTCTCCCAGAAGCTGTTTATTTTCCACTTTCAGGCAGCTTCTTTGTAACTCAGAGCACCAGGAGGGTTTACCACAGCCTCCTCAAGAGCTGCCCCTGGGCCCCAGCAGACACTTCCATGCAGGTTCTCCCCAGCAGGAAGCAGCTCCTGGGTCTGGTGCTGCATTCTGCCTCCACTGGACACCAGGGACTTGGGTTGCAATCACCAAACCTTTGCCTTCCCCACAAGACAAGGGGAGGAAAAAAAAAAAACCAAATTAGGTCAAATGCTCCTGAAAAACACCAGTTACTTTATATATAGCAATTGCACTGTGGTGTCATTTAATCTCAGCTTGCCATTGTCAGATATCAGCTGAAATTCCCTGCTTTGCTCCCGCTGCCATATTAAAGTGCCACGTATTTCATATTAATGAGGCAGATGAAACAGAATGAGACTAGGCTGGCATTTTCTGGGATAAAAGAGAGTTTGTGGCAGAAAAGCATTCATTTAAAAGCACCAGGGATTTTTCTTGGCTTGGAAGTTACATACAATATATAGGAAACCAACAAAACCCTTTTCAAATGTAATTAAAAATCTTAATCTTCTGATTCTATGAGCTAACAAAGGCATTCATTATTTCTTCTGTTAAAAAAACACAACAGCAGAAGTTGGGTTACCTGGTCACAACTATGGGAAGCCTTACAGATAAAGTCACTGAAACAGGATTTCAACAATTACTTCCCCACACACACAGTGTCCATACCCTTGTGCTCACACTCAGGCAAAAAATCTCAGAGCTCTGACTGCCCAAAAAACAAGAGGCACACTGAGACCTGCCAGAGCCCAACCTGGACATGAAACAGATCCGAGGGAGAAAAAGGCAGCAGCCAATGGCTGTGGTGGGGAAGTGGTGTGATTTATCACCAGCGCAAGTCACCAGACGATCTGGCAAAATCCCTGCTCCTCTGGGGGTCTTGCCACGAAGATTTGAGGGCTGTGCATATGCTCAGTCCCAGATGGCTGCGTTAAGCCTTATAATCGCTCCCGGCATGTAAAGGCGAGCAATACCTGCTCACAGTGCGACACCCTAATCCTTCAGCTGGAAAGGCTGACAATAAATGAGCACTGGCTCCAATTATTTAATTCACCAATTTCTGACAATACCAGTCTTGACACCTCAAACTAGGAACAAAACAACAACAAAGACTACTGAAATACCATTAGCCATGGTGTTTGTACTTTTGTTGTGCGGATACAGAAAAATGTAACTCTACCAATTAAAAGAAAAGGAGACAGAGAACAGAAAAATCTTGAATCATACAAAGAAACAAATTCAACTATATTTATGCACCACTTCTTTACTGGCGTTTCCTACTGTACATTTCCTGCACACATGTGGAGGATGTGGGGAAATCCATTTTACTGCAGAGCGATGCCAGGAACGAGTGTCAGTGATAACCTGGCACCTTCACCTTTCCAGGGTGAAACCTTTTCATTTCCAAGATGGTCTGCTGCCTGCCAAATTTTGCCCCAGAAAAATTAAGCCAGGACCATCAGCCTGACATTCTTCATTCATCTTAAAGGTGCCAAAAGCTCCCAGGCTGACTCAGACTGGAGGAGAAGGGTTTTCACAGGGGCTGAAAGGAGAGGATTTGTGTGCTTCAAAACGCCAAGATGTGGCTGTGACTACAGCTGGGAACCTCCACCTGGAAGGCTAAAAAGCAGCCCTGCAATTCCACCTCTCCTGCAGTTCTCACTCTTGTACTTCCCTGGGAATCAGCCTCCGTGCTGCTCTGTGGAAGAGGGAAGCATGAGCTCGTGCAGTCACCAAGCAAGCCATCTACCCAACTTGCTCCTCTCCCACCTTCCTTTCCTCTCCAGACAAAGCAGAGGCTGCCTCCCCCAGACTGCCAGAACCTCCATTCAAGCCGTGTTCGGTGCTTACACAAAGCATTTCACACACTTGGTGCAGTCACCACGTGCCTGGCAAGCAGTTTCTGTTGATCCTCTTGCTTACACAGGACACTGTCCTTCACTTTGCACCCACAGAACCCACCAGGGAAACACCCAGGCTCGGCAGAACACCTCCAGAGCCACGGACAGCCCTCAAGTCCTGCAAGTCATTCACAAAAGATCCCCCTCAGCACTCAGAGCACTTTCTCGCTTCCACATCCACCATGTGAGAGAGGTTAATATCATCTCGGAATGAAATACATAATATCCATGAAGATTTCCAGGAACAATTTCTACTAGAGCTACTGCTCTGCACAAGAATCCATTCTCAGGAGTCGCTGGTAAAGCAGGCAACAACTGTGGCAAAACCAAAACGTTTCTAAAACAGGTCTTTTTCTATTAATTTGTGCCAAGTATTCATGAGCAGATCTGGTAAAGAAATAACCAACAATTACAGTACTTCAGGAACATAATTCCAGCAGCTAAATCCCATCTGAAAATAAATGTGGGATGCAGAAATGGCAACAGAATATCATTAGACAATAAAGATCTAAAGAAGCTATAAGCTGAGATGGAAGAAAAAAACCCCAACTCCCCAAAACAGTAGCAGTCTGTGCTTTGACAACACTGTATGTGGGATGCTACTATGGAAAACAAAAAGCTTAAGCCTACAAGAAAAGATTTATCTCCTTCCTATTTTGAGCAACTTCAAAGCTCTAACTGCAAATTCAGATCCTAAGGCTACTTTGACACTCTCCTAAACACAGGCATAGGGTGTATTTTTAAGTAAGGAGTCCCAAAGATAGCTCAAGACTTATAAATCAGAGCTCAGCAAAATACCTGTACTACCAGGGAAATGGCAATAATGGCCCTTGGACGACAGCCCATGCCAAGAGGGCATCGCTTACATGGGCCAAGCAGAGCACTCCACAGGGAGAAAGCTTCCAGAAGGGCTAAAGGAAAAGCACAGGGAGCTGCTCCCCCTTCTCATGGCTCTTTCTCCACTGCCTCATGCCTGGCCAAGTGGACCTTGCCTAAGCCACATTAATCACACCTGCCCGAGCTGTGGAGAAGAAGAGCTCTGGCAACTCTTGCAAGTCCTGCCCACACGTCTAAACCAGGCACCACGATGGAGAGGATGGGGAAAGGCATCCAGATGGGATGAAGAAGGAGCATCTCCTATTCCCATCACACAGCAGCATGCAAACTAGCACTTACATTGTAGTAATCATGAACAACATTTGGGGTTAATTTTTGTTACCACTGCTCTGAGCTAAGAGAGCAAGACCCTGAAGTTGGTTTTGTGGCTCTGCTCTGGAGCATCTCCAGCAGAATTAACGCTGAGCTCTCCCCACGCCGTGGTGTTTGTCTGAACCATTATTCCACATCACTTACTCCAGTAGGCTGCAGAGCTGCTCACAGGGCTGGAAGCACAGGCAGCTCAAGAGCGTACCTAAAAAAAGCTTCAAATACTATTGGGAGGCTTTTTTGTTTATTTTTAAATCACCTGCTTGCATCCAACTGTTCTACGCTGAAGCTGCTCCTGGATCTTTCCCTGCAGGAGCCACTGTAGCTTGACAGGACCGAAGCCTAGAGCCAAACCACACCAAGGACGAGGCTGGGAAAGGCAGGAGCGTTTGCCAAGCCAACAGAAGACCCTGTCCCCCTGGCATCTCTCCTGCAAAGCAAGCCACAAGCTACTGAGCAGCCTCGTGACCATGCTCTAGGAATCACCTCAGGAGGAAGAGCCACAGAAAGAGAACCAACAACCCTCAAGTGACTGGAGAACAGGCAGCCAGCCAGTCGAGCTTTCTCTCTCTCTTGGGGGCTGCAGGGGTGGGAAGGGGATATGCAAAACATGCCCCAGTGCTGAGTGAATATTTTACTTCTCAGATTCATGCTGGTTACTTAATCAATCCCCATCATTATTTTAGAGGCCCTACTCAGACACTAGAATTGATTCCTGATCATTTCATCTACACAAAGTAAAGCCCTTCCAAGCATCTCCATCAGATCCTGACTCCTGGTCAGCTCCTTTCGTGCTGGAAAAGCCAGAGGCCCTGAGCATGTGGTGGGCTGGACACATAACCTGCCCCACAACCAAGACTGTGCTGAAAAAAGGCAAGGAGGAGGCAAGTTCCCACCATTGTTAACATCAACAGGAGCAACAAGAATTGTCTGAAAGAACTTCCTACTGCGAACAAGGTGCTGAGGTGAATAAAGGAAATGAAGAGGTCACGCACTAGAATACAGTCCTCTGTGCACCACCCAGGTCTGCATCCCTGGTGCAGACAGCTGAGCCAGGCCGGGCCCAAGCAGCCCCACTCAGCAGCTGAAAGCAGGCAAGGAAGCCAAAACCTGTGCCCTGGCCACGTCAGCAGCCCCAGCAGGGCCACCCAAGCCCACAACACGTTCACTGTGACCAGATGCTCAGCTACTGGGAGCACAGAAACACTCACAGAGACAAGGGGGCACCCCCTTTCTTTGTGCTCATCTCTTGCTCTACCTTCCCATCTCCCTCTCCTTCCTCCCCTCCATGGAAACCAGCAGTCTCTCATTATCAAGTATTTTTAAAACAGATGGGAGAGTGCACTACACTGTTTTAATCTCTCAGATAACGTTCTCCATGGTTCCCATGTCAAATCTGCATTGCAGCTTCACTCTCCCTCAATGTCTGTTTGACTTGGAGCAGGGTGTACATCACTGTAAACATGAGTCTCGCTCCTGTAACAGACCAAGCTCCGGTTCTGTAAACATTTGGGATAAACACATAAAGAGAAGGGTAGGCAGGCCAGAGCCCTCTTCCACGCTCTGATCTACTAAGAACCCATCCCACACTGGTCAAGATGCTGGGAAGTAACCCAGGAAGAAGAAAGGGGTGCCATATCTAGCACACCTCAACCATTTCCAGACTGCAAGTGGCTTATCTCACCCTGAGCCCAGGTGACCATGTGCATCCTTCCAGCCCGGTGCATGTTTAAGCACATGCTCGGCTTTCATCAGCTGAGAGCTCCCAGGGCAGCTCCCAGCACCAATCCTGCCAAAGCTTTGCTTATGCATGCCTTTACATTTACATACCCAGAGCAGGCTCCAGTAAGGCAAATGAAATTACAGGCAGCGCATTACACATGTGCCCTCACATCTGTGGGATCAGGGCCTAAAAATGAAAGCCGCCCCTCCTACCAAAACACGCCCTGCTCGGCTACAATTAAACACAGACACTTCAGAGCAGTTTGCTGAAGTTATTCTTTATGCATGCTTTTACAATTAACATAATGTCATATCCTGCCAGGACGTAAAAGGTTGTGACTCAGGAATGTTATCATCGTTTTAAGTCAAACTGACTCGCTTTTGGTTTCATTCCTTTCCTTTCCCCCTTCCTTTAATTCTCCCTCCAACCAGACGCATACCACTCAAGGCTCCACTTAATCACATTCTGTAAGAAAGTTGCAAAGCAAATCTTCACCAGTCTTGCCTTGCTCTAACATATAATTAACTATTTCTTCCAACTCCCTGCCACCCTCCCAGCAACACAACAGCAGCAGGCAAAGTGGGAGCAGACAGGATTAGATAAGAAGATAGCAAGACAAAACACCCCCAATGCCTCCCGAGTGTCAGCCCACTGTCCTTTCTTCTCTTATCACCTCAAGATAAAACAACTCTTCTTCAAAAAGCAGCTACACCGGAGGGTGAAGGCTCTGCCCACCAGCTGCTTGCAAAGGAAGCCGAGTGCCCTCGTCCTTCCCTCTCCCACACGCACATGCTTGTCATGCTGAAGGATGCTTTATCCTGCAGCCAGCCCCACTGGGCTGGACTCAGCACACACACACACACACAGGGATTTGGTTTAACTACTGCAAAACCCTCTGTGGATGCTGCTTTGGGATTGCTCATGGACTTGGATTAACCAGAAACACGAGAGGCTGAGTGACAGCACGAGTTTAACATAATGACAAAAAAATAAAGCAAAACACATACTCAGGAACAAACAGCAATCACGTCTTTCACTAAGCCACGTTCCTCAGCCTATTAATGCTGTGAGGTTGCTGCTCCACACAAAGTGAAAAGGCTTGGCAATACCCTTCAGCCTGCCCTAAAAACCAGCTGAAGCCATGATTTCAATGCATCTTCTTACACTGACAGACAAACTTCAATTTCCAAGCATGCTTCAGACCTTAAGATCAAGGAATCATTTCAGAAGAAGCTTTACAAATAGCTGATATAATTTATAGGTATTCTGTTAACAAACATCAGCTCTTATTTTGCTTAGCAGCATAACTTCCCCACCTCCAGTAACACCATTAAACCCCATCTCCATACATTTGCTTTGCCACATCAGAGGAACATTACAGCCCCACAGATCCACAAGCACATAATAAACGCCAAAAGAAACTGTCTCATTCTGGTCACATCTTGAACGCAGACCATTCTCTTATTATGAGAAGGAGCCACATTCAAGTCCTCGGCTCATGGGCAACATCTGGGTTACTCGCAAGCACTGAAAAAGTTGCTGGGAAGTCGGTCAAGTCTCTCCCTCCCGCGGCCGACGATGCACAAAAGTGCATTCAGTCTGGTCACGGTGGAGTTTCATTCACGTTTCTTCAAGCTGGATGCAAGAGAGACTCGCTTTTTTTTTTTTTTTCGGGAGCAGCATCTGCTAGTTTTTGTGGGTTTAGGCTTTTTTTTTTCTTTCTCTCCGTAAAGGGGAAATCTTTTGTCCTTCTCAACATGCACGTAAAAAAAGAAAAGACTCCCGGCCACCACATCCCGAGAAAAACGGCCACGCTGGAAAACGCAAGACACGCGTGCCTCTCGGAAGACTTCCACTCCGGGACTGGCGTGCCTCTCCCGCCGCAGCCCAGCGCCTCTCCCCAAGGGATGCAGGCACGTCCCGCCCGCCCGGCTGCCCATCCCGCACGGGGCACTGCCCTGCCCGCTCCCAGCTCTTCCCATCGGCGGGAAGCGGCGGGGCAGAAACACCCGCGGCACAGCACTGCCGCACAGCTCGGTCCCGGCGGGCGCAGCCCGGGGACCACCCCCACCGCCTCCCCGCTGCCCGCGCGGCTCGGAGCGCGGGGCTCCGGGACGAGCTGCCCGCCGCCGGCCCGGCCCCGCCGCAGTCACGAGCCGCGGGCCCGAAACGGAGACAAAAAGTTTTGCGCGGGCCCCTCCGGCCCCGGGAAGGGGCAGAGGCGGCGGCGCCCCGGCGAGCCCCCCGCGCCCCCCAGCATCGCGCCCCCGCAACCCGCCGCGGGCACCGCACCCCCGCAACCCCCGGCTCCGCGCCGCCGGCAGCGCGCCCCCGCAGCCCCCGGCCCCCCGCCCGGCCCGCCCCCAGCCCCGCGCTGCCCCCGCGCACCGCCGGTCTGCCCACGGCCACGGCCATCGCGGTGCGGTGCTGAGCGCTGCGCCCTGCGCTGCCGGCCCGCCGCTCTGCGCCGCCTGCTAGCACTGCAACATGGCCACCCGGCGGGGAGGGCCCATGCGCAATGCAAAGGGGCCGGGCGGCGAGGCGGGACCCCCCCGGCCCTCCCGCGGGCACAGCGGGCAGCGCGGCCGGCCGGACGGCGCCGCCCCGCCGCTCGGGGAGCCCCGAGAGCCGGCTGCGGCCCCGCGGGGCTGCGCTCCATCCCCGGCGGTGACTGCGCTAATCCCTCTCCCGCCCGCGCCCCCCGAGCCGGGCCGCTGGTACCATCCCCGTCACCCCGGAGGGTCACTCTCTCCCACCCTGGCAGCCCCGCAGCTTAAAGCACAGACCCATGTGCTCCAGGGACCTTGATGGCCAAGCAACCGACCGACAAGGTTCTGCTGCCACCAGTTCGGTGAAGAACGAGGCTGGGGATTCGGCAACGAGATACTCGTAACACAGAGGCACACAGGAGCCCCTGACTCCCTTGCATAACGACACAGAGGGCAAAACTTGACACCTCGCCCCTCTCGTTTCTCCGAGCTCTCCTGTGAAACACACATTCTGTTTTTCAACCAACTGGGCACAACCAAACAACAGCCATGGTGGCCAGTCGCTCTCCCACTCCACAAGTGATTTCCAGGGACAAAGTGAAGCCCAGCTGGCTCCTTGCTGCTCGAACTGATAAAACACTTAACATCCCGGTGTGAAGCATGACATCCCTTTACCTGCAAAGGTGGGAGTCTTAGGGCTAAACTTAATATGTCTGCTTGCAAATCTTCAACCAAGGTAGTGATGAAGCCCTGCAGTGCTTTGTGAAACATAAAACCTCAGAAGGCTAGGGAAGACACAGACCCAATTTGCTGCACACATGAAGGATACATTGAACTACAGACATATCAGAGCTACCCCCATATGTGAACATCCACCGAACCAAACCAAAAAAGCCAGCAGGATAAAAGCTGAGAGCACCTCCTACAAGCAAACAACCCCGGGGAGCGGTAAGCAAATAGACCTCAGCAATGCACTTACCATTTGAACGCTCTTTGATATCAAGCTCATACCTTTTCCCTCCAAAACCCATTTTTGTGGGGCTATGAAGAAGCACGTGGCTGTTTGCCGAGGGCTACAGAGTTTCTCCTTCCTGCGGCTTTTTTTGATCAGGTTTGGGAGAACTCGGGAGCTGATCTTCCAGAGTGGCCACCCCCAGCCTGAGGCAGAAACAATGGAAGTGCACGAGCACTACCCGGCCCCACCGCCCATCAGGGGTTGAGCGCCTGCACCTGGGCAGTGCCCTTAACTCGGCACAGCTGCAGCCATCGCTGGCACAGCTGCTACACCAACGGACCCTGAGGGGGTTCTACCCGGAACGTTCTGGAAGGAGAGCTGATGCAGTGCTTTTATGACACACACATCTTAGGTGTTCATGCTAATATCCGAGGGAGGCTTCGATATTAGGACTCATTATTGCTCTCGTAGCAAACTCCTCCCGCACACAGGGCTCCAGGTGAGGAGGTGCTGAGCGTGCCTGCACTGGGAAATGCGCTCGGACCAGTGCAGCCCCTAGTGGAAACACCTGACGATCGTATCTCAGGAGTTGTCCTCATTGCACCTGTGGGTGAGGCAGACACTGCTTCCCCTGGTCTGAATTAGAGGCACGCATGATACTCCTGCATCAGCACAACTTAACCAACACGAAAATCTCCTTCACTCGCAAACCCTTGATGTGACTCACCGTGTCCTTCCTTGGCCCGGGGCTGGGAGAGCTGTGGTCGAGTTGCCTCCACGATACTCAGGCATACACACTTCCCTGGGTATGGCTGTTTCCACGATACTCAGGCATACACACTTCCCTGGGTATGGCTGTTCATGCTGAAAGAGCAGGGGAGGAAAAAAAAAAACATCAACACCAAGAAATGTTCTGCAATCTTCCCAGATCTCAGCTAGTGTAGTTCCTTGCATTCCTAGTGTTCACTGGGAAGAAGCAGACCCCTAGCTCCTGAAAGTTTCATAACTGCTGCTAACAAATCGTTTCCCAAGAAAAGGGAATTGCCAGTCCCTCATCCTAGAGAGCCCATAGGAGTTTTTTTCCATGTTTCCAAAGTTGTTTGACATCATTTTGTAGACACGGCAGGTACACGTTTAATGCCCTTTTGTATCAGTTGCAGGGCAATTTGTCAGTTAAAGGGGATGAGAAGATACACAAGCAGACACAGAAGTTTGGTAACTTACCTCCTGTTTATAAACAAACACGGGTACATAGCTCACTAAAGGCAACACCTTATCACACAACAACAGAAAGCTACAAGACTAAGTGGTGGGCTTCTTTCTGATTCTTTCACGATGAAGTAATGCTTGGTCCTGCCTCCGTTTTGTGATTCTGACTACTATGAGCTCACTCAAATTTCACCCAAAGAATCAAGAGACCTGCTGTTGAGATGGGAGTAAAATCCCCATCTGAAACCAGGACAGTGTGATATCATGGAGAGCCTCCTGCTTATGCTTCAGTTCATTAAGCCAAAGCAACACTTTCATAGCTGTATTGTCATGTGCCACTGTTGTTTACTTGGATTTTTTATCTTCACAACCTACCCTCCTTTCTTATTTGTGATCACAACTACACCATTATGCTCTATTCATTTCATCTCAGACGCCTCCACTGAGAGTGTGCTGCTAACAAACACTGTTTTGACTGCAATCCAGGGCTCATCAGAAGAGAAGGGAGAAACATATTTATGCCTGGAAGAACTGCATCAAAAGCACGTACAAAATGATAAAATATGAACATAAGCCTTTACCCTCTTCCCAGCACCTGTGCCCTACCCAGATGAACACCACTGATGGGATGTAGCTTGCACACATCATCTATTGCAATCTCTGCCCGTGGTTTGTGAGGGTTTGCAGCAGGCTGGAGGATATTCCAGCTTCTTACATGACAGGCAGCTAAAAATATTTATGGATAGCTGGGAGCCTGCAGCAGAGATGGTTTCTGGAGCGTGACTTAGGGCCTGATCCAGACCTCTTTAAAGCCAGTGAGCCTACACTGAGCTCAGTACCTCCGTGCCTCTGTTCTCTGATTGTAAGGGAGAAAATCCAGCACACCTTCTCTCCTACACTTTCCACCCCCTATCCACTCCCCAGCCTCCTCGGGGCAGGGGCTGTCAGTTGTTTGGTGAGCACAGGGCACGTGTCCCACAGGGGCTCTGACTTTCCCCATCCCTCTCAGCTGTTACAGACACATTTGTGATAACAGAATTAGCACTAAAGAACAACGTGAGATCCCCACACTGGTACAACTTGTGTCCAGCCTATCTCAGCCACGCAGCGGATACAGAGATGAGATGAGATGTGATTTGACTGCAGGCACTCTTGGTATTTGTATGTGGTTGTCGTACATGGGTACAATCCCACACACTTGTAATATCAGCTCACTCGAACCACAGCACGTTCATGACTCTTTATTGCCAGTTTTCCTAAGTAGCTGAATCACAGGGCAGTTCAGATTGGAAGGCACCTCTGGACAAGGTCTGGTGCAGCCCCTTCTCAGGTGTCCCATGGAGCATCTCCTGAGAATGGAGACCACAACCTCTCTGGGCAAACTGTTCCAGTACTTGACCACCCTCACTATAAAATAGTTTTTCCTCACACACAAATGGAATTTCTTGCATTTCAGTTTGTGTCTATCGTCTCCTGTCGGTTCACTGTCATAATGACTGATAAACCACTCTTTCTCCTCACCACCTGCCAGCAAATGACCCTCGCAATTCTCAGGTCCTCCAGCCCCCGTATCCTGCTTTTCCCCTTTCCTGTCACCCCAGCTCGCCGCCCCAGGGGCCACCACCCCGGGCAAAGGCGACCGGGCGGTGGCGGCCCGACTGCGGAGGAGGAGGCGGAGAGGCCCGGCGCGGCAGGAGGCGGGTTTCCCCGCCGCACCTGGATTCAGCGCCGAGCACCGAGGCACAGCACGGAGCACCGAGAGCCAGCCGGCCCGGAGCATGGCGCGGGAGCTGAGCCAGGAGGCTGTGCTGGACTTTCTCTGGGCGGCCGGGGGGCGAGCCCCCAACTCGGCGCTGCTCCGCCACTTCCAGCGCTTCCTTCGCGACCCGGCGCTGACGGAGCAGCAGCGGCGGGAGCGCCGCGAGTATTTCAAGAGCCTTGTCAACTCCCTGGCCACCGTCCACCCCGCCGCCGCCCCCGGCGCCTCCAAGGACATCGTCCTCCGCCGCAGGTACCGCGACCTCCTCGATGAGGAGCTGCCGCCGCCGGAGGAACAGCGGGAGGAGGCAAAGAAGGAGCCGGAGCCGCCGCCGCCCCGACGCGACCCCGACGGGCGGCGCGGCCCCCGAGGGGAGGCGGCGGAGCAGGGGCGGCCCTGCGGGGGGCAGCCCCCGAGGAGTGCCGCCGTGTCGGGGGGCTGCTCCGCCCGGGGCCGCGGCGGTCCCTGCTGCGAGTGCCGCCGGGCGCGCCGCGCTGCTGCCGCCGCCGCCGTCCCCCCGCCGGGGCCCCGGGCACCGCCCCCCGCCGGGCTGCCCCGCTCCCTCTCCCCGCCGCCCCCCAGGCAGCCGCCCCCGTACCGGACCCAGCCGCTGTCCTCGGGGCCCTGGGCGCTCCGCCCCGGCGGCACTCCGCGCTCCCGGCCCCCGCTGCTGCCCTCGGCTCCTGGAGCGCTGGCCCCCCCTGTGCCGCCCCGGCCCCCATCGCCGCCGCTGCCTGCCGCCGGGCCGCCCTCTGCCACATCGTCCCGCTCCCGGTCCCCACCGCTGCCGTCGGGCCCGGGGGTGCCTCAGCCCCGGTCGTCGCCGCAGCCCCCGACCGGGATGCCCCTACTGAAGGCCCCAGCGCCCACAGCAAACCTGAGGGGGCCACCTCCCACCGGACCCTCCCAGTCCCCGCAGGTGTCATCGGGCCCCAGGGCGCTGTCCCCCACCGAGCTGCCCCCATCGCGGTCCCTGCCGTTGCTGTCCGCCCCGGGGGTGCTGCCCCTGTCCCGGTCCCTGCAGGCACTCCCTGCCAGCCCCTCCTCATCCTCACTTTTATCAAGCTCAGAGGTGCTCCCTTCCACCAGGCTGCCCCCATCACAGTCCAGGTCCCTGCAGCAGCTCCCCACCAGGCCATCCCCAGCCCTGCCGAGGGGATCCAGGGGGCTGACCCCAAACGGACCAACCCAACCTCAAGTCCTGCTGCTGTACCCACGCCAAACCCTCACACTGCCGTCAGGTCCTGGGGTCCTACCCCCTATCAAGCCACCCCCATCCCAATCCCTGCCATACTCCCCCACTCAGCCAGCTCCATCCCACTCCCTGCAGCCACCCTCTTCCAGGCCACCTCCGTCCCAGCCCTTGCAGCCAGCACAGGGCCCCGTAGCGCCCCAAGCCCCAGAGAGCTGTCCCCCAGCACCGCTGCCTGTCTTCAGGAGCATCAGGTGCCAGCTCGCTTTGTCGGAGGTGCAGCCCCCATCGCTGCCCGAGGACTGTGGGCGGCAGCCCCGCACCACGCTCTCCAAGAGCTCCTCTAGAAATGCCCTAAGCCGGGGGCCATCGGTGCCACTGGGACAGCGGGAGCACGCCTGGCTAGTGGCGATGTCAGCGGGGTGCTGGGCACGCGTGCGGGGGCTGTTTCTGGAAGAGCCGGAGCTGGCCCTGCTGCGGGACTTCATGTCAGGCTTCACGGTGCTCCACTGGCTGGCCAAGCACGGCGACGGGCCCGGCCTGCAGGAGCTGGCGGCGGCGGCGCGGCAGGCGGGGCTGGCCCTGGACGTGGACGCCCGCTCGGGCTGCGGGTACACGCCGCTGCACTTGGCTGCCATACACGGCCACCAGCTTGTCATCAAGGTGCTGGTGCTGCAGCTCGGCTGCCAGGTGCAGGTGCGGGACAGCAGCGGGCGCCGGCCCTGGGAGTACCTGCGTGGCTCCACCTCGGGGGAGATCTGGCAGCTCCTGGAGGCACCCCGTGGTATAATTATGTTCCCCACGCAGCCCCTGGCCCGCAGCGTGTCCTCTGTCAGCAAGGTCTCGCTGTCCACTGGCAGGGCAGCGCTGCCCTCCTGCCTCAAGGTGCAGCATGGCCGTGGGGCAGCATCCCACCGATCCAGCAGCGAGAGTGACTGACGGACGGCTCCCTGGCATCCCCTGCCAGTGGAGACGGGACCTTGGGGGCCATCCTGCGGGAGGAAGCCACGCAGGCAGAACTAAGCTGTGAAACAGACTGAACCTATTGCAGAATGTACTTTTAAATTATTCCAATGAATTGTTGTCTAAGCCTCTCTGCCCTCCCTCCCCTTTCTTGCTTTTCTACCCGTGAGAGGATGCAGTGACTCTGCTGGAAGCTGGCAGAACCCTTGGGAATCAAGTCCTCTGCTGCCCACAGGGCTGGCACCAGCTGCTGGGTGCAGCCACGGTCACCAGTTAGTGGGACCATGGGTCTGGGGTGAAGCTCAAGCCTGGCCCCAAGCAGGGTGGAGCACTTGCTTTTGCTGACAGTGACAGATTGTTGTTGGTCCTGGTGTTTGCAAAACACTTGTTTACACCACCTAAATTCTGGAGAGTTGTAAAACTGCATCCCTTTTTAATCCCAGCAGATTAAGGATGAGTCCCGCTTTTAAAAATGCAGCTGATCAAGATCCAGCCTTCCAGCAAGAGTCCTCAGAGAGCCACTGGCTGGGGCAGAGGGTGGCAGTGGGAGAGCCTGGAGCAGGGAAAGGTGTTTCCCAGGCCACCTTGCCCACCTGCCCATGCCCAAAGGAATGCAAGGCAGCATCACAGCCCTGCTCCCTTCCACAACTGCCCAGGGCTGCCCAGCAGCATGGATGCCTCTCCCTCATTCCTGCAACTCCAGCCGCTCTCCTCACACCACAGGACTAGGAAGCAGTCCCCCCACTGTGGGTAGAGCCCTGTTCCCATGCCTGGGCATGGAAAGCGTTGCAGCAGGAGTCTCTGTTGGGCAGAAATGGAGCTGGGCTGTAGTACAGGTCCCAGGCTTGCAGGGGGAAGGCAGGTTCATAACCAGAGCTGCATTTCTCCAGAGATCCCAGCCCCAAATTGCCTATTAGGTATTCATGTCATGGGAGCAGGTGGGACTGGGGGGCCAAGTGCAGTGAGGAGATATCCAGTGCAGTCATTCCTCAGAGCTTACAAATAACAAGCTGTCTTTGGGAATATCACTGGATTACGTGGGTCCTACAATGTGGTCTGCTCTCTGATTTAGCACAAATGAGCTTCTAAAGCATCAAAAATGCAATAAGTTAATCTTGCAGCTACCCTGGCTCTCCTATAGATCCTCTTTGAAGGCAGGAAGAGAGCTGAGATTCATGAGGCAGAGATCCATCACTCCCTGGTTGGTGCTCCTGCTGCTGGGTGACCCCAGCTGTAGGACCAGTGAAACCGGGGCTGCTGGCTCTGTGTCAGTGGGAGGCTTTGGAGCAGACCACAGCAGTAGGTGGGACTGCTCATGGATTTGAGGCATGAGCCTAAATGGCTGCAGTTTCGGGGAGGAACGGGAATGAGGGCAGCAGAACCTGACCCTTGCATAACACGCGTGCCAGGGAATGCCTCGAGTCCTTGCTCAAGCACTAATTGAGGTCTCCGCTTTGCCCCGGGTTTATTTGAGGGAGGAACTCTTTCCTGCAGAAGGGAAGCTACTCTGCCTGACTCTGTGGCCATGAAAGGCTGGAGCCTTTTCCCAGCTAGGTTTTCTCTTTTTACAGGGGAAAGAGCTCAGTAAACCAAAGCAGTGTCCTGTCAATGATGTGTCAGTGTCCTCTCTGAGAGGACAACACAAACTTGAACTCGTAAGAAATTCAACTCTGAAGTGGCCTCTGAGCCACTGGCACGGGCACCTGGAGGGCCCTCCAGGACTTCCCTGCAGCAGAAGGAATCCTGTGTATCTCCCTTCCCCTTCAATCCAGCTGGGGATTATGGAGCCTTCCTATACATGGAACTTCATGGAAGGAACCCCAAATGAAAAGAGTTTGTGAGCTGACTAAAGCCATCTGATGGGAGCATATTGGTTCTCCACAGACACCTGCAGCTTCCAAAGGATGAGGTTTTTCCCCTTCCGTGCTGCTGGGACAGTGCTGCCTCGGGATTCTCATTTTACAGCCTTTCCATGACCTTCCTCTGTGATGCAAACCTAAGTGGCACTTTGTTTTTCTGCACACTGTTGCAGACCTCACTGTCATCTTTTCAGAGCCCTTTTCTCTCCCTAGCAGTGTTGTCAGGCTGCTGAACTAAATAAGTCGTGACCTAATTTTGTGCCCACTGGTTGCTTGCCAGTTGAGATGACACAGATAAGCCGCTTTCTCCAATTTTTAAATTACAAGGCAACTGTCAGGAAGTTTGAAACTGAGAAAAAACTTTCCATACTGGATCCATTGTGCATTCACTCTGGTTTATCACCTTAGTGATATTAGAACTGTTAATACTGGTAATACTGCACAGCTCCTACACCACAGTTTAAAAGCAGTCAGTCACTGCTTGTGGCAATGACCACCCTTTTAACCCACAGAAAGCCTCATCCTCCAAGTTTTGTGCTGGTGAAATAAGCCATGGACAGGATGAAACCCATCTCCAGCCCACTGTGGAAGGCAGGGCCAGATCTTTTATCAGGCATGCCTGGAGGAATCACATTGCCACCCTGGTGCATCATAGATCCAGTCACCCAGGAATAATCCACCTCTGGGTGTACACACATGCAGCCTGAGCATCTCAGTTTCAAAGCTCTCCTGACCTCCTTACTACTTACTTGTCAGCCTGCCTGGCCACTTCCACACCTGTGCACCCTCCTGTTTCCTCATTGCAGCTGGACGTGGCTCCTGGATTCACACCCAATCCAGGCATCTGACTTTGCACCACCCTGAAACACAGGACATGTCATAGATTAATGCACAGCAGGACTCTGCCCTCTCCTCTCATTGCATTTGAAGACACACCTCCCACTTGTCAGCTGCTGATGATAAAGTCCACCCCTCTGCTCTTTAATGCTTATCTCTGACCGACTGCTTTGTACTCCAAAAACCACGGCCTTCAGAGGAGGGGGGTGTTTTTTCACACAGTGGCCTTTGCCCATCACATCCTGCCAGGCCTGAGCACTCAGAGCCTTACAAAGCTCTGGTGAAGGTAACCCTGAAGGCAGGGTACCCCCTTGTCACCACCCCCCTGCTCCTGGGGCACACACTGTTGCACACACTCATCAGATTGCTAAAGGCAGACAGCACAGCAGAGCTGGATGTGCATCTTGTGAAGGCCTTGATTACGTTCCCAAATTGTGGCTCTGGTGACACTCATGCCACATCCTTCCCTCAGGAGTTGCCCAGGTGAGCTGGCAGTCCAGTGGGATTGCACAGCTACTAATGAAGTCTATTTGTCCATTGCCAGCTGGCCTTTGCCTAGAGGGTCCTTGTCACTAAAGCCCAACAGAATGGCTTCTTAAACACCAGGAGCTGGAGAACAGTGCTCACACCAGCACCCAGCAGTGCTGGATGGGTCACCCAGCACAGAACAGGGAGCAGTCAGCTGCAGTCCCATTTTGGGGCAGGGATATTCCCTGAACATACGAAGCTCCTCCCACTCAGCAAATCAAGAGGAGCTTCCCACCTGCAAACACACCGAATGTACACTGAGCTTCCCAGTCCGAGAGCAGAAAGCTGGGAACAAATTGCTGTGCTTCAGTTCCTTTTTTTTTACAAGCCTCTGAACAAGGACCAAAGGCTGGAGCAGTGGTGGGAGCCCAGCTCAAACAACCCTAGAGGCTTTCTTGCAATTAAAGAAGTGTCCCTGGGCAAAGCAGATGGGCAATAGCACAGAGCACTGGCAACCCAAGCCATAGGCCAGGGCACCCTTTGTATCACAGCACTTTATGAAGCAAAGAGAAAGGGAACTTGTAGAATTAAAAAAAAAAACCAAACCCACCATTGAAAAGTCCATCACACAAAATGCACTTTTTTCTACTGTGATGAATGCTATTTGAATGAAATAGTTTGTATGCAACTCCACAGTGAGAAGAAAGTCTTGCACACTTTTGGGAAGTAATGAGACAACCCCAATTGCTACTAAATCCCAGTAAAGTTAGGATTTCTCATGGCTACATTTCCTGCTAGTAGCAGCAGATGGCAGCTTAGCAGAGTGGGGTTTACAATAAGAACACCCCCCCCCCCAATTAACAGTACAGTTTTCTCCAGCCCAAATTTCCCCATTAAATGAAAATTGTTATCCTTTCAGGGAAAAATATTTTCTTTGGAAACTGGGTCCACTGGAAAGCACTAAAAGCAGAATTCTTAGTTTGGTTAAATTAATACCCCTCATTCCCAACATGAGGCTATTTAAGCAAAGAAAATGTGTTTTACCATTAATTTAAAGGAATGTATTTTAAGATACCAAGAAAGGTTTGCTAGTGAGGCAGTATTGTGCTAAATACTTAACTGAGCACATACTGCAGTAGCCTCTCTGTAAAGATGCAGATGCATGACTTTATGCAGATTATTTTTTTCATTAGAGCCATTAATTTGACCTGGTAGAGAAAACTTCTTTCTGGGTGGTTTAAATAAGCCTAGGGCTCATGGTACTTTAAATCTGGATTGGATTTGGGCAGAGGCATTTTAGCTCCTAATGTCTGTCAGGGCTTTCTTACTCTACAGCCTGTCCATAAAATATAAGCGAACTGCTTAAGAAGCAACTTGTTTAAGAAATCAGATTTTCTGTTGTGAAGGGAACACCCACCAAAACCATAGGCAAGGTTCTCCACACAAGCTGTCAGGCTGTGTGGCCTCAGCTGGCATTTCTAAGGCTGCCATGGGAAGCAAGGGCCAAAATCCTTTGAGCTTCCTCCTTGCTGCAGGGCCTCTGTGAAAAGAGTTCTTCGTTTAAATATTTTCTTTTGGCTTTCCTGACACGCGGTTCTAGACTGAAGGAATGTTCTGATGGATTTGATACCACAAGAGGTGTTTTATGGTCTTTAAAGTAGCCTGGAATATTCTAGTGAAAGTGGGAATTAGAAGAATTTGAATTAGTGTGTGGAGTCCCATAACAACGCTGCAGGGGACAAATAGCTTTGCACAGCCAAGCACGGGGCAGGTGTTATCTCAGGTTGTCCAAAGTCCACGTGGGAGTTGCACGTCACTGGTAAACAGAAGAGAATGTTTGAGGGAAATGGGAAGGTCTTGAGTGTCACTCACAGAGAGGACAAGAAGTACCTCCCAGGCCTCAGTGTTGTTGCTCCAGGGATGCAGAGCTGTGCTCCCCCATCACCAAGCACTGCACCCTCCTTATCTCCCCCGTGGTTCTCACGCTGCCTGGAGAGGGGATCTAGAGTGGCCTGAGAACCAAATGGGCAGCTGATAAGGATGAGGGCAGGGTTTGCCCTCAGAGCCAGGCTGTTTGCAAGCCTGCTATGGGCCAGGGAAGACAGAGGGGCCCAAGGGAGAAGCAAGTAGCACGCAGTAGGAGCTGTGAGCTCACAGCAAGCACAAGAAGCTGACAAAACCCATCAGAAATCCCCATGTATAAAGACTGGTTTCTGTAGAGGGGGCTGGGCAACGTTGTTTCACAGTGCATGTATGTGTGTATCAAAACACATCTGTTTCCAGAGAAAGATGAGCCACTGCATGGCACCATACAAAGCTGTACATCTCAGGGACTAGATGTGGCTTAAGTGTTTTAGAGGGAAAAAGAAGGAATGCAGTGCTCTTGCCAAGGCAGGGCAGCTTCCAGGCAAGTGGCTTTAATAAATACATCTCCAAGAGGTCAGTAAGGCTGGCAGCCTGGCCTGCAGGCTAAGGCACACAGATGGGCACAGCCAAGGGAAGTTGCACATTTTCCTTTGCATAAACACTAGAGCTGGTTTAGTCATCTGCTGAATGGCAGGCTCAAGGGGAATGCAGATGCTTGAGTTCAGCAGTTATTTGCATCTGATTTGGATTTTTTGTCTCTTTGCTTTATAAATACTGAAGAGATGATTCAAGCAGAGATCGTGCAACTCTGCCCTCTCCCTGGTTCCTCATTGCTGCCTCCCAACAAGCCCAAAGTTGCAGTTCCTCGTGGTTGCCTGTTGATTTCATGCTGGGTGACTTTTTAGCCGCTGGATGGTCTGTGCTCGAGAGGAGCAGCAGTCAGCCATGGATCTGTGTGTCCAAGCATTCAGACATGGCACCTGGAAAGTCCTTCTCCTCTGCCTGTGGTCAAAGGGGAGGGAGGATGCAGTGGTGCTTCCCTTGCATTTTGGGATCATGCAGACTTTGGCAGGTGTGCTGCAACCCCAGTCCTGAGTCACGGCTGAGGCCTTGGCCATGAGTCACACTCTCCCAATTCTTCCTGTCACTGGGAGGAATCCTGTCTGCCCTCCCTTTTCCTTGCATCCTGCAGTGCCCAGGGCTCCCCACCACTGCCTCATTTCATCATGCTGTGGCCAGAATCCTTTCATGGACCCAGCCAAGAGCACCACAGCCCTCAGAGGCTTTAGGAGCAGGGTTTCTGCTCTGCCCACGGTGCTTGGGAATGACGCTCTTGCTTCCAAGCAGAACTTACTGAACTGCCACTTGTATTTCCAAATGTGTGTGTGCCTGTGCATATTTCTAACTGGCTTCTTTACCTTTGAGATGACATATCACCCTGTAAAATGGCCTGTCACGAATAGTGGGAGCCAATCAAATGATCTGCCTCCCTTTGATACTGATTTATAGCTGCTGTATTAAAGAGATCCACCAATGTTAGTCTTAAACCCCAAGTGTATCTTTGTCTATTGCAATTCAACAGCCAGGGAAGCACAGAGCTGTCCTCTGAACTAAGGGAGCCCTCATGACCCTGGACTCATTTCAGGTAAACTCTAAATCTGGCTGAAAAAACACTGAGGGAGAAGATGGCAGGAAGAGGAAGGCAGTTCACGTAGCATCACTTTGATGGCTCTTCAGTGTCTTAGGGCTCAGAATGGACAGTGTTACTGTTTCTTCAAAGATTGTTACATTTTATCAGCTTGTTCTTTCCAAGGCATTTTCCAAATACTTGCCGACAATTTTCTTTTGCCTGAAATTGAATTTAAGAAACTTGAGCCAGCTTTAATACAATCCCTTCTCACTGTGGGTGGCTCAAAGGAGACCAATTCTGGCACACACATGTTTTTGTGGGAAAGAACTCCAGATGGCTTGAGTTTCTAAACCCTCCTGGCATGCTGTATGTGCTATATGTCAGGATAGAAGAGAGCTCTTCTAAATCAGTCAGCCTAAGGTTGCTGGAATGCTTTTATGGACACTGGTCCCACCCTGTCCAAAGTCACTGTGAGGGGTTTTGCCCCACTGATTAGAGCACACCATGTGAAGTACTTCGAGGCCTGTGTAGGTTTAGGTTTTATTCAGCAGGTCAGGGATGGGAAAAGGCACAATTTCCCATCTTCAACCCCCACACAAGTCCCCTTGCAGCTGATCATGAGGTACAAATCAAACCCAGCTTGCCTGGGGCTAGACCACAGGAATATATGAGGCTTGGGAAGTGCTGCTATCCTACTGCGATATCCCAGTGAAAAGTGTTCCAGGGTCTGTTCCCTGTCACAGAAGTTTGCAGTGTGGTCAGATATGTAAAGTAAACAACTATGTTGTGAAGAAAAATAAGTACTTAAAACTGCCAGAGCTGACAGACCTCTAGAAAACATGCCCTTGTAGGGTCAGTAACCCGTGAGCTGTGCTGAGAGTTCACTCTGCAATAGCTGCTTGACCAAGATCTCTGGTGAGCTGCAAAGGGGAGGAAAAGATGGACCTGGATCCATAACTTCAGAGTAGTGTCCCTCACCTCCTGTGAGGAACAAATGCAAACAGCTCCTCAGAGATGAGGCAACAAACTCTGAGGGGAGGTGTTCACCACCTGCAAACTTAAAACGTGTGGAGGGAGGTGCCGAAGTGAAATGAGTCCAACACAACAAAGGCCCAGTTCTTCTGAGTAGTTAACAATTTGCTCTAGTTAAATGTAATCCACTGAGAGAGGAGAGAAACACAGGGATTATCAGCTTGGGTCACAGTGTTAATGAGGGAAATAAAATGAGAAGACATACTTTAAATTCCAGGGACACCATCAGCACACTCCTTTCATCACTTTGAGATAGTGCAAGAAGTTCTTTATAATTAACTGAATTTATAATTAACCCGGAATTGAGGTGCTTCCCTTTTAATGTAGGGAAAGCTGAAATCAGGAAGCCCTCAGGGACAAAAACGCTGTAGGGACATGTGGCCATGCAACCCCAGCTGGTTTCCAGGGAGGACTGGACCTTCAGCCTTTCTACCTGCACAAAGTTCCCTCTGAGGCAGTGCTTTGGGAGGCCCTCTCAACCTCCTGCCACACTGGACTGTGGCTCCTGAGTCATCTTTGTCTTTCAAGAGCAGGATAGAGATTTTTTGGGAGTGTGGCTCCATTCCCCCATGGTCTGCAGCCCAGCCCACGGATAGCACAGGGCTGGAAGCCACCATGGTGGTGAGAGCACTGTTTCAGCCAGCCGTGTAGAAGGGTCCAGAGCAACTCTGTGCACCCACACTCTTCAGGGGGTCATGCTACTCAAGCAAAAAGGCAGAAACTGCTCAGATGAGACAAACTAACGTGCTACAGGAGAAACAGAGAGAATCAGACACTTCAACAGCAGAAGCAGAAGACTGGGAGTCCCCAGATATTCCAAGAGATAGGAAACAGCCTGTGTGTGTATATAGAAATATCCTGTATATATCTGTTATGCTGTAACAGCATAATATTTGGGTTGTAAGAGTAACCAGGGGCTATTGCTGAGAGCAGGATCCCATCCAGACAGTATTGACACAAATATTCCCTAAAGACAGCGTGAGACAAAGATGCTGCCTCTGCTTGATGAACTGAGAACGAACTTACAGAGACAAGAACAGATCTTCCCTAAAGAATATGAAAAGATAAACCCTAACTTAAAGCAAACTGTAAGCTTTCTCTCACACTAGGAAAGGGTGAGGAGTTTTCCCTGTCATCATTTTGCCAGTATGATCCTTGGATTGGTGCAGTTCCTGTCCCTCCCTGGCCCTAAGTGATTCAGGGGCAATGGCTGCAGCAGTGGTGCCCTCCCAGGGGGGCACACGTACAGTACTGCTGTGCTGGCCCTGGGGCCAGATGCCCTCTCCAGAGGAGGAGAAAGTTACTACTCACAGCAAGAAGTGGGGCCTCTGTCTCAGCTGCAGCAATGAGTAACTCGGGACATGCAGCATCAGCTACCAGTGTGTGTGGGTTCAGAGCAAGACAAGCCAGGCACAGGGCCTGAAGAGCCAGCAGGCCCTGTGTCACACGGGCAGAGGAGATGTACTCTGGGCCCTGAGTTAGCCAGCAGCAAGGTGTGTTCTCAGACCTTCCCAAACCAGGGCCAAGCCATTGCTAATGACAGCAGTGATTAGCCAGGGATGTGAGTTGCCAATGGCTAGGGTGTATTTTTTCTCACAGAAGATTAAAAAGAGAACAACCAGCCTGCTGCATCCTTATGGTATTTACAGCTTTCTACAGCAAATCTGGGGTGTTTCTAGGGAGCTACAAGAAAATCAGACTGGCCAGTTGTCTGCCTGCAGCCTGTGCAAATCAAGAGGTGGATGAAGAGTTTGGGCAGGCCCCCATGTCCTCTAGCAAGCCTGCAAGGCAAAGCACTAGGAAAGCACCCTTAATTTTCCCCATGGGAGAAAATTCCTCTGGGCATCACCTCTGGATGAGCAGAAGATGACTCTTCTCTGCCTGCACCCTTTACAAACTCTCTGAAAGGGAAGGAGACCCACTGGCTCCCCCACTTTTCCCCCACTTAATCCCTGGGAAAAATGGAGGGAAGTTGGGCAACTCAGCATTGTAGCCTGAGAATAAACACTTTTCTGATTTCGCAGGGCGTCCAACCAGGAGTGCTTGAAATCTACAGACCAAAGGGTTTGTTGCTAAACCAACCGGGCTGCCAGTGCAGAGCACTCCAGAAAAACAAACAGTGCAGTCTCCGTGTGTTATTAGAAAGGTATTTCCCTGTCTGAAGGGTCAGAGGAGGAGACCTCAGGCCAGAGAAGCAGCTCACATTAAATGTGCATTTCTGAAGTGGCGTCAGAGTGGCCAACGCTGTGGCACTGCACGGCCCCAGCACTGAAAGGAGGAGAGAAGTCTCCAGGGATTTCACAGAGCTGAACAGAAAACAAATACACAAACCCAACCGACCAAACAGCATTTGTTCAACCCCTCACGAGTGGCAGTGACCCAGAGAACAACTGCACAGTAACTCAGGCACAGCAAGCAGGCATCCAAAGCCTGTCTCTAACACGTGATCCCAGCTAAAATTGCTAGAGATTGGGGCTAACTTAAGGTGGAATTAGTTGGGCTTCTCCCAGCTCTGTGTGGAGGAGGCCTGCCCTCGGTGGCATTTGCTACCTGCACCAACTCTGTTCCCAGTTAACTCCTGACT
This sequence comes from Pseudopipra pipra, assembly GCF_036250125.1. Lineage (NCBI taxonomy): Eukaryota > Metazoa > Chordata > Aves > Passeriformes > Pipridae > Pseudopipra > Pseudopipra pipra. The sequence goes on from NC_087552.1 coordinate 1,606,228, forward strand.
GCAGTATGGCTCTTGTGTATGTGCAGGACGACCAGAGAGTTAGTTGGATGCCAGAGCATTTGCAGGATTTTCCCTGCAGCACTTTCAGTCAGCATTTTGCCCTCTCTTACACATCCCAGTCACAGGCTCCAATCCAGGGTGGTGACTTTCTAGTTCAAACACAGCTCAGCTTTGCTGAAATGCCACGGGAATGTTCTGAAGTGGGTGTGGGGGATATCTGGGACAAAGGATGGTGTCAGGAGTCAGGATGCTGTGCCTGTAACCATGAGCACGCTGCTCTAATGAAGTTCCAGCAGCCCCCTGCAGGGCACCATGTTTCCCACTGCTACCTGCACTGTTTTGTGAGGTGCCCTGTGCAGCCCTTCCAAAAGTTACCTGCAGGCAGGTGCCTCACAGCCTGGTCATGACTTGGCCAACAAGTAGCACACTGCATTTATCCAGCAGCTCTGACTGCGGGTTTACAGGTGGGATTGTGAAGCTGCATGTCAGTAGTGTCACTGCAGGGATGAGGGAAACTGAGGCACAGAGGGCTGAGGACACTGCTAAAGCCACTGCAAAGTACAGGCTGATCCAGTGACACAGGCCCCCAAAGCACTGCAGCTGCTCCCACCTTCACCGCCCTGCCCTGCAAAGGCCCTCGGGGCAGTCATGCTGGGTGCTTTTAAGGGATTTAGGAAAGGGGAATAGCAGGCATTAGGGACTGGCTGGGAGAGCAGGCGCCTCTCCTGTCCCCTCAGCTGCACACTGGCCTGTCCTGCCTCTTCCTCAGCTAACAAAGCATTTCTCTTTTCCCTCTGGAGCCTTTTGCAACTGGAATGGAACCAGCGAGATCAGGCTACTTTTCAAAAGATGCAGCCTGAGTTCTCACATCTGCTAGAGCCCCACACCACCAACCTGAACTGTCAGGCAGTTTTTAAATACCGACATGGAGTATACCAAACCCTTGAGTTTCATTTCACTGCAGGCAGTGATGATTTGTACCCAGGGGCTCCCGTCAGTGCAGGCCTTGCAGGCACGAGGCTGGGCTGGGAGAGCACGTATCCACAGAGGCACTCACTCTGCAGCAGTAACACGAGGACTCCAATCCTGATTTTAGACAGAGATCGCTTAACAAAAGCACCTCGCTGCTATCACAGAGCTGCACTCCGGCTCCTGGGATAGGAGCCAAGAGACACTGCATAGCAGCTAGGAGAGCTTACAGCAAGGATTGCCAGGATCACGCAGAAGCAAACAACCACTTAGCTCTTAAAATCATACACTTTCTGCCTGCAAAGAGCAGTATCGCTACAGATCTCCCGCTGTCCCCTTTAAATGGCTGGGAAGCTCCATCCCCGAACAGCTGCAATCGATCACCACCGTCGCCCCCCCCACTCCAATCATGTGATGGTCCTGCCCGAGGGATTTAAGCTGCTGGAGCTGCGCGCTGCGTTACTCCGGCTTGTGGAGAAGGGGCTCGGGGGTGTCCTGCCTGGTGGGGCTGGTGTCTGCAGCATGGAGCAAGTGAGTGCCTCTTTTGGCTGGTGTGACAAGGAGGACTAGGGCTGGGCTGTGTATGGACTTTGGGCCTGGTGCCAGAGGTAGGAGGAGAAAAGAATGAGCTGAGAGGAAGTGCGAGGCTGATACACGGCTGTGGGAGGAACAGGGCTGACCAGCCGGTTTTCCTCTCCTCCTCGAGCATGTTATAAGTGGGAAAGCTGAGGAATGTTTCTATCCTCAAATAGTCTAAAGGTTTGGGTCTATTTGTAACTCTACAGTTTGAATACCCTTTATACTTTTTTTTTTTTCCCCTTAAACTTTGTATTTTCCTTTTGGCAAAGTGCCTTTTGGGTACAGGGCTGGGTTAACTCCTATTGTAACAGGAGAGGAAAGCAGGCTGGCAGTGTATTCTAACCCACCCCTACCCCCCCAGCTTTACTTTCCTCGAAAGACCCCCTGGGCGCTGAGTTCCAGCGCTGCACTGGAAGCAGAGCCAGAAGGCAGAGTTAGTGCCGCGGAGATAAGTGGTTTAGTGACTCGGGGGGGAACCTGACCTCGGCAGTCTGGGTGTGGGCAGAGCAGGGAGCAGGCAGGAGGGCAACGACAGCTGGGGCTGGGTGGCAGTGCCCAAGTCACCTAGTTTGCAATTGGTCTCCCTACCTGAGCTGATGTGGTTAGGTACAGCTCGGCAACATTGCTTCTGCAGCAGCTGGTAAAGCAGTGCCTGTCCCCTGCTCTTGAATCCCCTCCTGTGCTGGGTTTGCATGGCCATGTTTGGGGAGTGGGGGGGCTGTAGAGGTGGCTTCTGTGAGCAGCTGCCAGAAGCTTCCCCCATGTCCGGCAGGGCCAATGCCAGCTGGCTCCAGGAGGGACCTGCTGCTGGCCAAGGCCCAGCCCATCGGAGGTGGCAGCGATGCCTCCGTGATAACACACTGAAGGAACAAAAGCTGTGGCGCAGAAGGAATTGCACTCTGAGAAGAGAGGAGTGAGAATCTGTGAGAGAAACAGCCCTGCAGACACCCTGGTCAGTGAAGAAGGAAGGGGAGAGGTGCTCCAGGAGCCAGAGCTGAGGTTCCCTTGCAGTCCGCAGTGAAGACCATGGTAAAGCAGCTGTGCCTCGCAGCCCATGGAGGTCTGGGGGGGGCAGAGATCCACGAGGAGACCAAGCTGGAGTAGGTGGATGCCTGAAAGAAGGCTTTGAACCTGTGGAATGGACCAACAATGGAGCAGTTTGTGAAGAACTGTAGCCTATGGGAAGGACTCATGTTGGAAAAGCTCATGGAGAGCTGTTGCCTGTGGGAAGGACTCCATGCTGGACCAGGGGAAGGACTTATCTCCCTGAGCAGTGACAGAAAACAACCTGTGGTGAACTGATCCCCATTCCCTGTCTCCCTGTGCCTCTGGCGGGGAGAGGAGGTAGAGCTTGGGAAGGAGGGAAGGGTGGCGGGGATGTGTTCTTCAGGTTTGTTTTACTTGTCATTATCCTGCTCTGATTTTGATTAATAATAAATTCAATTAATTTATGCAAGTCGAGTCTGTTTTGCCTGTGACAGTAATCCATGAGTGACCTCTCCCTGTCCTTATTTCAACTCAGGAACCTTTTGTTGTGGAGGGGCACGATAGAATGGCTTTGGCAGGCACCTGGCATGTAGCCAGGGTCAAGCCACCAGGCTCTGTGTCACCTTAGGGGAGTGGGAGATCCCTGTGGCAGCTGGGCCTGACTCAACCCTTCCTCTGGCACAGAACTGGTGTCTGGGTCTGCCAGAGCTGCTCTGTGCCCTGGCCAAGCAGGACTGGAAGCCTTGCCCTGGGACAGACTAACCCCTGTGGTTTGGCCCTGCAGGGACTGGTCGTTACTCAGCTGGACATCGAGCCTGGTGAGTGCATCAAGGTCAAAGGGAAGATCAAGTCTGATGCCAAAGGGTGAGTGAGGAGGATCACGGTGAATGAATTGATGTGGCACTGGGGTGTGAACAGAGCCCCTGCTGTGTTCAGCTTGCCAGCACTGGGTAGCTGGAGCTGCTTCACAGGCACCTCCTTGGCACTGACTGTTTCCCCAGGTTTGCTGTGAACGTTGGGAAGGACAGCAACACCCTCATGCTGCATTTCAACCCTCGCTTTGACTGTCACGGGGACATCAACACCATCGTGTGCAATTCCAAGGAGGATGGCACGTGGGGTGAGGAGGACAGGAAGGCTGATTTTCCCTTCCAGCATGGTGACAAGATTGAGGTGAGGCCTGAGGGTGCACAAGGCCCTGGTACTGAGCACTGAAGGGCCAAGAGCACAGCTCTTTAATGCTGCCCGTGCCTCTGTGGAGGAGAAAGAGCAGGTATGGAAAGGGAATAAGCAACAGGGGAAGACTCTTGCAGCTAAAGCCAATGAGCTGTCAAGCCAATGCCCCACAGCTCAGATGTGTCAAGGGCCACTCTGGCCCTCCTTTGCAAGCCACACAACTCAGAGCAGTTAAAACACTGCCCTGAGACTCAGACTGGGTCTGTCTTATCCTGGAGCTGCAGAAACTTGGAGCTGACTTTGGGGCCTGCCCTCCATGCCTCTGCTGGGCAGGGAGGAGGCTGAGCTGGTGAGCATGGCCTTGCACCAGCAGCCACCTCGCCTGTCCCACACCCAGACTGGAGTAGTGGGGAATGAGGGAGGCCTGGGAGCTGTGATGTGTTAACCTTTCTCCTTGTGGCTCTCTACAGATGTGCATCTCCTTTGATCAAACTGAGGCCACGGTGAAGCTGCCTGAGGCGGAGTTCAAGTTCCCTAATCGGCTGGGCATGGAGAAAATTCAGTACCTGGCTGTGGAGGGTGACTTCAAAGTCAAAGCCATTAAGTTCAGCTAACAGTTACAGCTTGGTTTGTTTGTTTTCTGCCCCACGCATAGTGAAATAAACCCAAACTTGCAATGGCTGCTTCCTCTGCTGTTTCCTGCTCTAATCTGCTTGCTCCTGTGTGTGCTACAGGGGTGGGCAAGGAGGGGATATGTATCCAACCACGTGCCTCCTTACACTGTGGATTTGCAGGTGGTACTGATTTAGACACAAGCCAGGCAAAGCATGACTGACTGTGAGTAAAGCTGCCTTAGCAGTAGTTGTTCCCTTCACCTTGTTGGCTGCAGTAAGTGGTCCCTGTCTGGTTTCTAAAATCTGGGATTAGTCCAGCCAGGGAAGCTTAAACAGGGGTATGTGGGGTGTTCATTGTGCTATCTCTGACCAAGAAAAGCTGCTCCCATCTCCTCGCTGGGCATGAGGGACTGACAGGGAACACGAGGCATGGCTTGTGCTTCTGCAAATAGCTTTGCTTTCCAAGCCCATGCTCAGCACTCGGGTGCATTGCAGGCTGGCACAAGCATACCTGAGCAGCAGAAAAGAGCAGGCAGGTCAGGCTGACTGCACTTGCCAGGAAACAGATGTGTGGAGTGAAAGGTGAAGCCTGACAGAAAGCTTAGGTGTGAGGTTCTGAGAGGATCAGGCTGTCTGTGCTGCCTCATGAACTGAGGTCTTAACACAGAGACCTGGTATCAGGTACCATAAAGTCAGGGGCTGAGCAACATACCCAGTATGGGTGACAGACCACGTGGCAGCCTGTGGGACAGTGTCTGTAATGCTGGACTGCTACACCCCAGGTGCAGCTTAAGGGCTGTACAGAACTAGGTTACCACAGGTGTTAAATCCTAAGTGCACCAAACAATTCCAGTTAGGCAGATGAACAAAAAAGCTTAGTGAACAGTCTCTTGTGCTTACAAGCTTTCTGCTCATGCAATGCCTTGGAGTGTGTCTGCTACTGCTCCTTCCCAGCATCCTGCTAACCATGCTGACCCAGGAGAGAGCTGGAGCTGGGACTGATGTGGCATTTGAGGACCTGGTGGAAGGTAAAGAAGTCCTATGTACTGTGGGGAACTGGGAGCCTGGACAGGCTGCCCAGGTTTTGGGGGCTGGCTCTGTGACTGACAGTGCTGCCCTGGTGCAGCTCAGTCAATGGCCTGTACAGCTGAGGCCTTCCTTAGCCAAATGCTGCTCCACTGCTGGAATGTGATCCCTGTTGGCTAATCCATCAGCAGGGCTGCATTTGCTGCTCCTTCAACAGCTGAGCAGTTGGGCCAGCTGCTTGGGTAGGGGCAATACAACACTGCAGAGGATTTGAGCCATTCCAGGCTTTTCATGGAAAGGCTGACAGGCTCCAAGGCTGTTGCCCTCATGTCAGCAACAGTGTCCTAACCTGTACTGCAGCAGCTGCCCAGAGCTGGGCACCCCCATGGGAGACAGCAGGAGCCTGGCCATGCTGCAGGACGGGCATGGATAATGGTGTTTTCAATTCCTGCCCTGCATCTACTGCATTATTTATGGGATAGGAGGTTAGTTTTTAGAGGCTGGGATGCCTTTACTAGGAAAAGGATGAAGGCAGTCTTGCTGATGCTTTGCCTTGTCAAGTAAGTCTTGAGATTGTTTTATTTTGCAGGGTGTTTGGGGTGGGGAGCTGGGGAAAAGAGGATAGTTTTTGTTTCCCCCTCTGTCACATTACCTGGCTGCAGGTAGCTAAGTGCAGTGTACAGCACTGAAAAGGTACGAGGCCCTTATGTAGCTGAGGCACAGAGGAGCTCCCAGCTGGTCTGTGTGTGCCTGCTCCTGCCTGCCCTGGTCAGGTGAGGTCTGTGTCTCAGAACTGACAAGAATAAAGCTAATCCTGTTTTTTTGCCCTTAAGCTGGCAGTCCTGGTTGCCAGGTAGGCTGGCCCCAAGTGTTCCTGACTGCTGTGCTCAGGGTACAAACAGTGCCCTCAAGGGGGCTACCCCCCTCCTGGACTTTCCACAAGAATTAATTAGGCCTATCCTGCTTTTTAGCGCTGGCAGTTACCACTAAGGAGACCACAAAACAGGAGAAAGGGTAGGAAGGAAGCATCCCTTTGCCAGCACTTCCTGCTGCTTGAGTTTTGTTCTCCTGTGTCCCAGAGCTATAAATAATCCTGTTCCTCTAAGTGACACTGGGAAATGTAGAGTGCCCTGGCTGGCTCCTGGAGTGGTGACAAGACTTTCTCTCCTGCTGGAGTGGTTTGGAAAAGCCAGAACAGTGTGCCCTGCTGCAGGCAGAGTGAGGGACACGGTGAATGGGAAAGCAGGGAGCTGGAAGAACCACAGCATGGCCTAAAGATGCAGATTTTGGTTTTTTGCCTTTTTTTTTTTTTTTAATTAAAATCCTGCATAGTGTGCAGTCACCACTGTACCTCCTTACAGCATCACAGCAAGGGAAATGGGACCTCGAGACCTCCTGAGAAGCAGCTGTGAGGCTTTGTGTTATAACATGGAGATTTAGTTGGGTACGAGGACAAACGTCTGCAGTGGAACAGCTACCCAGGGAAGTGGTGGAGCCACCATGCCTGCAGGTATTTCAAAGATGTGGAGGGACACTTGGGGGGACAGTGGATTTAGTGGTATTAGGTTAACTGTTGCACTTGATATGAAGGGTCTTTTCTAATCTAAATGATTCTATCAATACAGATTAATTGATGTATGTTTTCACCTCACACTTAAGGAGAGGAGAACAAATAATGAACTGTTTTAAAAAAAAGGTGAGTTTGGAAATGGTAGATAGGACAGGAGTTAAAATTTCACGCAGAATCCAGAAGAGCAGTGAGGGCTAAGACAGACCAGCAGCTTTGTCTTCTCAAAAAATAACTTCTCCCTGAGCGGTTCACATTAACTTCACTTGACAGAAATAGGCCATTTGAGTGACTCTGTGGCTACACGAGCCTGCATGTGACACTGACTGTCACAGCCTCAAAAGACAGAGGACACTGTGCACCCAGAAACAGTGTGTGGGGTAAGTGTGTGCTGGGGCAGCTGAGGGCCACTCCAGGTTGAGGTGGGGCGTGGGAAACTAGCAAGGTCACTTCCCACAGAGTTTACAAACAAAGTAGTGCGTGACAATTTCCTCCAAACACAACAAATACGAAATTAACTGACGTTCACTGTACAAAGCAACAAGGTGACCAGGTCTGCAAGAGGTGACAGTTGTGTTCTTCCCTCGTCTTCTCCCCTCCTGCTCCCTCAGACCCGGTTTCAACATTTAGTAACCAAAAGCAACTTCATCACTCATTTTCAGAAAGCCAGCCTCAAACTTTACACTGCATTACCTCATAACTGCCCCATTTTGGGGCAGCTCATAGGAAGCACACAGTTCCCCTTTCCTGTGGTGTGATGGAGGTCTGGGCAGCGTAAAACTGGATGCTACTAGAGTGGGATATCCTTGGGATCAGATAAGTACAAACTCTGTACCTGTCCTGTCTGCTCCTCTGGACAGGAGCCAAGGGATGAGGGTAAGTTCTGCCACACTGAGACCCCCTCACATCCCCACATGCTGGGGCCCTCCCTCCCCATGGACACCCCTGTGGAAACCCAACACCCAAAGCACCTACTTCCCAACAATTTTGCTGTTTTCCCCCTTCAACCCTGACCCAGCTGCTCCATAGCAGGTCATGCTGTCCCATGAGGGGAAAAAAAATGCATAAAAATACAAATTTACTCACCTTTTCTCCACAGAATCAAGCTGAGGTGTGCGTCCTCCTGCAGCGCCTCAGGTGTGGGCTCCCCTCAGGCTGCCCCCCGGGCACCGCTGTCCCTCGTTAACCCCGATTACCCACAGGTGTTAGCCATAAAAACACTTGGAGGGGTGGGCAGGGAGCCCTGTGGTGACTTTTGGAGGTTTGGGAGGGTTTCTGAGGTGTTGGTGAGGGCTGGGTGCCGGGGGTGTCCTGGAGCCCCCTGCCACGCAGGGCTCCCCTCACAGCCCCCTAAGATGGCGGCGGGGGGCTCGAGGCGCCCCCACCCTTTGTGAGGTAAAATGGTGCCCAGAAACCCTCAGGGAGGGCCACGAGAAGCTTCTGCGCAGAGCCCCTTTCCTACCCCAAAACCACCCCCCACAGGAAGACCTCGTCTTCCAATTTCAGCCTCTCCAAACTGCCCTGGATACCCTTTATTAATCACGATTTTATTTTACCTCAGCAGAATCGCAACAATCTGTGCAAAAGCAGGTCCCTCATAAGCAGCTTCTTCAGTATTTGGTCGTGCTTTCACCAGCTCTTGCCTTCCTCAGCTGAATTATGTGATTGCTTTTTGTTGCTTGTTTGTTTTTTCTTTTGCATTTCAGTCCTCAAAATTAACTTAGTGCTGAAACAAATGAGAATTTAAAAAGTTATGGATGGCTTTTCTCATTTCGTTTTAAGCCTCCTTAGCAGAAGGGCATGGCCTTAGGCTGCAAACCGTAGAGGAAAACGCTTCCTGTTCACATGTACCCTATTTTCTCTTTGATGTAGGGGAAAAGGAGCCCTTTTTCCTAATGCCAAAGCCCAGAACAGGCAGAGCTGTGCTGACATCCCCCTCAAGCCCCTCTGAGGGTGCTGAGCCTGGCTGGCTCTGTCTCCCCAACATCTTGAAACATGCACCAAGAAAGCAGATTTTTTGCAAGGATTTTTGGCACTGAAGCACACCAAGCGGCACAAAAGCTGGCCACAAGCACATTTAGTTGTGCAATACAAAGGATGATTGTTTAGTAACACATTGCTAGAAAAACCCTGTAAGGCACCAGAGGTGTGTGACACTTAGTCTGTGTGCAGAGGCACGAGCAGCAGTTCTGTAGGAACGCAGCCAAACCATAAAGCTGTGCCACGGTCAGCACACATCCCCTCTGCAGGGATAGAAAGGAATAAACAGCTCTTATGTAAACATTGCCTTGGTTGAATAAGGCATGGAGAAACCTGGGATGGGGTCTCTGCCTTAGTTTGCTCATGCTGATTTAAAGCAGGGGCTCTCTAATGAAATGCTTGCTCTGTTTCCCATTTTGCAGATCATGAGTCACCACACCTTTTAATACTCAGGATTTGTGTGGAGTATGGAATGCTATCCAGTTTGCTTTACTTGCTTTTCTTAATTACCAGCCTAAGCAATCACGACAGCAGCTGACTTGTAAAGATGATGGATCAGGCCTGACACATAAACTGTTCTGGTGCTCTGCGTTTGATCAATTTTTTTTTTTCTTTATAGGTAACCTTCACAAAAGATCTTGTGTGTAAACTTAGAGCCCACAGAACCTGGTATGTAAACACTCTTTACTGGATTTGGTCTTGAGGAAAGCATCTGACATGAATTCCTTGTGACCATCAATTGCCCAAGGGCTCTGATAAAAAAAAAGGCGAATTTTAAGTTGGATGACTAGATTTTCTCAGCACTTACATCCATGGCACAGCAGAGCAGACCATGGGTGCAGCATGTTGCTAAAAGCATGGAGGTGTTGAGAGGGTTTAAAAGACCTGCTTTGACTGAAGACAATAATTTCAGGAAAAAGGCTTGTGTTCCAACTGATATGTGAACATATAATGCAGTGAGGTGCCCAGTTGCTTCTGTACAAGATTTTGCTTGGAACTGGCATTGTATGTCAGAAGTGCTACTGCTTTGTCCTTACTAGGGTTTTCCTCAAGCCACTGAAGAGAGACTGTGCTTTCCTACTGTGCCAGACATCACCTGTGGCCAGCTGAGGGGGACTGTCACACGATCCTTAACACTCCATGACTTCCCTGGAGATGGCTTTGGACAAGGCACTTGACACAGGTACCCTACAGTGACTTGGGAAGGAGCCCCACTGTCACCTACAGAGGCCACGCAGGGAGGTCCCTGCAGCAGGGTGGGAAGTGGGGCATTCCCCTCCAGTATCCCAAATGGATGTTTTCAGACAGAAATAAGGCTCGTTTTTAGCGAAGAAATGCCAACTGTTTGAGAACAGCACTCACTGTATTCTGTCTGCTGGCTTTCTCTCCTGCAGACACTTAAATACTGGTTCAGATCTAAAAACCTCACACAGCCAGACCCAAAATGCAGATTTGTGTCAGTAAGTGTACAAGGACTGGACAATAAGTGTAAAATTGTGTCCGTGATATCCATGTGCCATGAAATCATTATCATTCCAGGAAAATGGGTTTCCATTATCCTCTAGTTTTATAAGCAAGAGAGAAAAGCAAGGTGGCATAAAGAGCAATGAATATGTTCCCCTTTTCGCCAGAGGTACTGAGATGTAAATCTTCAGGTTTGGCCAATGCTTAATTACCTTTAAATAAGCATCAAGATGTGCTGCTACAAACCTCAGCAAACCTTGCAGTTAAGAGTGTGATTTTTGAACAAAATTGGGTAAAGACAGTTTGTGCTTACCCCAGAAATATGGGCCTTAACACAATTTTCACCTGAAAATATAAGCTGTTATAAAAATGTCAGTGACTATCACTTGCCTCATTAGCTGATGCTTCTATGTACAAGGGGAGCACAGCGTAGGATGGAAGGGAGGTTGCAAAAAAAAGAATCTGAATTAAAACAGCTTTTAAATCTAATAAACTAAGGTGCAGTAGAGAGCAGGAATTCTTTTAGGGCAAGTTAAATGTGTTGATTGGATTGAAACAGCTCCCCCCACTGTTTCCCTGAAACTTCACTCAAATAATTATTCCTGAGTGACCCTAAAGATACTTTTCCTTCTAGTTTTGCTTTGATTTGGCTATTAAGGCATAAATAGCAGTTCTGCTGCTTCAGGTTGTCATGAAATGCTGCGTGAGCCTAAACAATGTTCAAACTGAGAAGGAATGTACTTTACAGCAAGCTCTTGGGTGCACCATCATCATTTCATGTGCATCATTTCTGTGGGCAGGAAGAGAGTATTGGATTTCAAGTTAATGCTTCTTGTAGCTTGGAAAATAATTCCCGAAGAAGTGTGTTCAGACAAACGAGGTATTGCTGTATGGGAAAAAAAAAAGGCCTAGTGTACATCATCCCCTCACAAAACCAGGCCTATAAATCCTGTCAGTAGAGATTCCTGACACATCTCAGGGAGACCCTTCAGGCTGCAACAGAAGCACAGATCACAGTTCTGATGATTCAAAACAAAGACAGAATTCCCTCCCTGTTCCTGCAGTGAGTTCCTTACTTCTGGCTAACTTGGACTCCTGAGATGCAGGTTGCCATAAAAGATGTTTAAAGTCCAGATTCAGAGGATCACAAGATCCAGAAGAGGAAAGATTGTATTTTCCTGGCCAAAATCTCCTTCACAAGGCCACTTAATGGTATATTTAGCATGTGTTGAAATAGGGTGAAGCTGCTTCTGGTAGCCCTTTATTGTATTAAAAAACAACCACAACAATAGCAACAAAACCACGATGAGATGTTCCAAGCTACTGCATGACTATCTTTGGGGTTCTCTCTTTTTGTTAAGGTCTTCACAAAATACAAAATTAAATGTCTTTTTCTACGTACAGAACAAAGTAGAATCAAGTAACTGATTAGAGTATGTACAAAAACTTACACATTCTGTCTTGTTGTTTAAAAAATATAAATATCAATAATGTTCAGTAAAATGGGTTGGTTTTATTTTTAAGGCTTCATTCTTTTAGATCCTTCATTATTTAATGAGGTGCCAGGTAGGCAGGGAAGGGCAGGAAGAGAGGAGGTCATGTGTTTTATTAAAGGTCATGTGTTTAATTCTTGTGAGACTCTTCCTTATCTCTGGCAGGAGGAGATTTCCCTCCACATTGATGTAACTTTCCAGGAAGCAGAGGTGGAAGGAAAGGAAAACAAAACCTTTATTATTGCTATTTTTTTTCTTTCATTAAAATCTTGTTTTAAACCTGTCTCCTTTCATTGTCTTTGTAGAGAACCATCTGCCAAGTACTTGGATTAAACAGACTGGAGCAGAACCGTGTCCCAGGTCCACCTGGGACAGGTTAGCATGAGGAAGAGGCTGCTGGAGGTGTTTTACCACCGACCCCTGCGGAGGTAGCAAGTGCTGCAGCCAGGGCAGCTGCTGCCGCTGCATCCCTGGGTGTGAAGTCCGTGGGGAGGCTTTCCATGAGGCACTTGAGCTGCTCCTGGCCCAGTTTGATTTTATCGTCCAGCTCCCGCTGCTCGATGAGGAGTGCAGACTTCATCTTCACAAAGTGCTGGTAATCCTGGAGCTGCTCCTCGGAGAGGTAGTTGCCCAGGATCTCCAAGACCACCCGTTCCCGACGGTCAAGGTTTTCCTTGAGTTCCCGGGCGTCTTCGTGCTGGCCAGCCAGCAGCTTCCTCTTCTCGTTCAGCGAGCTCTGCACACACCAGAGAGAGCCCTTCAGCACCAGCAGCACCAAAATCCCTGCTCCCCCCCTCCTTCCTCCCAGCACCACCTCCACAGCTGGCTGCCACGCTCCCAGACACGCAGTCAAAAGCCTGGGAGAGGAGGATGAATCCTTCATTATGGATTGAATGTGAATCCCACTGAATCAGACTCTGAGTGTTATAGTCAATGGGAGGCAGAAAGTGCTCCAAGGAAGTCAGTAAAACTTGCCTGAAAGCAACAACTACCAGGAAAACCCAGCTTTGCCTTTTCAAAAACCACCCAAAGAATGTTAAAATGTGGCTTTAACTGAGTGGGTTATTCCAGGAGGCACAGCACCATCCAAGCTCTCCTCTGGCCACGGGGCACAGACAGGCTGTCCCCAGCATGGCCCTTCTGCGGCGAGACAAAAGCCACAGGATCCCTGACATTTATACAGACCAGGATCAAGGTTCCCAGGGACAAACCCTGCATTTGCTACTGCTTGTCCATAAGCTCCAGGACACCTGTGCTACCTTCCTGGCAGCCCTTGGAAGTCCTTGTAAGGTATGCTGTTGTGATGGCTGCTGCTGCCCCACATCCCAGTAAGGCCAGACACCACTGATACGTACCCGCTCCTCACTGTTGGCATTTTCCCCCAGACTACTCAGAACGTTCTCCACACGGGCCAGGCGTCCCGAGAGGGAGAGCAAGAGGTTCACCACCTTATCCAGATCACCAATGAACATCTTGTACTTGTCAAACTCGTTGGGTTTGCACAGCGTGCTGATCAACAGCTCCACCTCCTCTCCCAGGGCATTATTCATCTTAATGTCTGCAAGCAGGCCCTCCTTGGCTTCCTTCAGGATTTCCAGCTTGTGGGTCAAGCTCCCGATGAGCTCAGCCTGTCAGAGGGGAAACACATTGCTACCATCACCCTGACCACATGGATGATGACAACAGGAGGATACGGCTGTGGTTCCTGAGGAGCAGGGTCATGTCAGCAACAGCTGACAAAGAAGATATTAAGGAGGAAACGGAGAGAACACTGGAATTCCTCATCTAGGACTTAATCCAGGTAGCTGACTTGATTGTGTGAACGTGTATGTGCTCCATGAACATTTATAGAAGAGATCTCAGACTTGGTGTACCATGTGCTGATACCCAGCTACCTACAGCTGAAAGATGTATGTTCTTTAAAACCTTCAAGTGAAAAGAGCTGCAGCCACATCTCCGGCATGTTCCCCACTCCCTGCCCCAGCCTGAAACGTCTTGAACTGTACAAAACAACTGCCTCCCACACAGAGACATCAAGGAAGAGTTTACACCAGTGATGCTCTAAGTTTACTCAGTGTCTAAGCAAAGACACAGAGAGCACAAACCCATTCTAAGAAAAATGCTGGCAACTATTTCCCTGCCAAAGAAAAGGAGGCCCCCGGGCTTCAGTTACTCCACAAACAGCACTGCTGCACATGTGCCCAAGATCCTAATTTCTGTTAGGATTCAGTGGAAAGACATATGCAAAAGCAAGTCTGTGGCCTGGGGCTTGCAATTCTTGCTTCCATTTACTCAGAACTGCGAACAGGAAAAGCTCTTCCTACAAGGGGTGAGGATTTTCAGTGTCTCCAGCTTGTGCACTGCTGAGGCCCCATTACCCGTGTGTTAATCTGCTGTGAAAATACTGTCTCACAGTCCTGTTTCCATCCAAACTGAGTGTCACTGCAGGCAGGAGCAGCCTGCTCCAGCGGTGGAAGGATCTTCAAGCACTGGTGAGGCAGGGAGGATCACTGAGCTGGCCCTGATGCCCACGGTGGCCTCTCAGTGGTGTCCCGAGGCTGGGCTGGCACTGGGAAGCACACGGCAGTGTATGGCCAGGCACCACTAGATGGAACACTTGGTGTGCTTTGTTCTGTGGCTGCACTACAGCCTGCTCTCAGCTGCCACACACACGCAGAGGCTGAACAAAAGGTGAGGAATAGTCCCTTAAAATAAACATCAGCTCCCTGGAATGACCACTAAGTCACTCCACTGGTGCAGGGGAGTTCTGGGGCAGAGGCAGCAAAGGTGGTACTAAATCAAAAGGAACTCCTTTCTGTGGATTCTCCCTTCAGCAGTGCCCAGAGACAAAGCCTAACCCCTGTCCTTCCCAGGGGCTGTGATGCTGTTCCTCCCTGCTCCAGGAGCTTTGCCCTCCAAAGCAGGAGGCAGGGACTGCTGGCAGTGCTGTACCTTTGTTCAGAAGGTGGGGGAGCTGGAGGGGCCTGCAAAAAATACTTTTGTGTTCATTAATCAGTGACTCCTGCCATCCCAAATGCCAGCCAGCCTTTGCATGCTTACAGTGCAAATGAGCTTGGTTTAGCCACATGACCTCCCAGAGGAGCTGCTTCTCAGGTAACCCTTGTGAGAATGTTCTTGCACACAGACCATGAGCAAACACACCAGGCAGATTGTGCTGCCTGGGCCTAATCACTCCCATCTATTTCTGGTTTTCCATGCATATGTAACCTTTGAGGCCTGGCTGTCCATGGCAGGCTCACAGCTACTTGCAAGCCTGTCAGCATCTTGATCTTGTTTAGTCACTCCCAATCCCTGTGGCTCCTCAGGATTTGGGAGCGAGGCAGCATGTCTGTAATTACCAGGTAATTAATGTGAGACAACCACAGGGGCAAATTAGAAGGCCCTGCAAAAGCCCTGGAAGGCAGGACACAGAAGCCTCCAGCGAGAAATGGAGGGGCCATTCCTCAGTGAAATGTAGCCTCAACGAGAGAGGAAAATGTTTCCTCCCCTCCTGCCCTGCTCTCTTCCCTCCCAAGCCATCACATGGAGGTTGAACCACTAAGGTCCCTGTGGCTTTCAGTGGGTCAGAGAAACAAAGTGGGGGGGAAGAAGAGAAACCAATGTTTCTTTGGAAGCAATAAGTACAGACAGCAGGTGAAATGGGTGAACTGGCTTCACTGAAGAGGAAAATCTTAGGGGAAAACCTCCTGCCCTCAGACAGTGCAGTCATTAGCTAAACTCTGTTCCTGTTTCAAACTGAGCTGGCCTTGCTCAAGTTGTTTTACCTATCCTTTTTCCTTCCTTGCTACAGGATTGGGACTGTTCCTTACAGCCTGTACGCCCAGCATTTGACATGGGACAGGCCTGCCTCTGGGTGGTGCAAGATTTGTACTCAAGTTTGCAGTGAGTACTCAGATCAACTCTCTCCATTAAATTTGGGTCATTCTAATGAAGCTTCACCGGTGGCCTAAACGCTCCCACACAACTTGAGAGCTGCCAAAAGCTGCCAAATAGAAATGCACTTCACTGTAGGGCTTATTGTTATTTCAGGAATGCAAGCAGCCAGTGGTGGTGTGTGCTGAATTTACCTTCTTCTCGTTGATGTCCAGCAGCTCCTCTTCCTCACCTACTTCTTCTGGCAAGTCCTTGATTTTATTCAGCAGCTCTGCTTTGGGTGCTGAAACGCTGTAATAAGCAGGACAGGTGACCAGGGTGATGGGAGCTTCCTTTTCCTCTCTCCTACACCACAGTGAAGAAAAAGGAGGAGTTCAGTCTGAGCCTGACTTTTCCCCGTGCCTAGATCCATGGTTTTCCAGCACTGCCCGTTTGGTACCTTCCCAGTGTTATTACCCACAAGGACAAGGCGGATTCCTGCCACCAGAGGGGGCGTGTCAGCTGCTGTCACAGCCCAGCACAGCCCTTGGGTTTAAAGGTGACTGGTTACAGCCCTGGACAGGTTTTACCTTGCTGGGGGTCAGTCAGCACAGCTCGGCTGGAGGTGGCCAGACCGGCCATCTCAGCTGGCATGGTGCAGCACAACTGATTCCTGGATGGTTCTCCAGCTGCCACTTGGCAGCTTCTATCTTAAAAAAACCCACACTGGAGGACTTGGGCTGACCTTGCAGTAAGCAGGTCCCCTCAAGCCTCCTTCCAAAATCTGGCCTCTCGTTATCTTTCTGCCTGTCATTATTTTCATCTGGATTTTACTCTCGTGTCTGTTCCTGCACTTTAGACTGAATTGCTTCAGCTTGTAAAGGTCCAGAGAGCAAAATCAAGTAACATCTCCAGGGCTGGTTCATCTCCTCCCCTGTTACCAAGCTCAGCATTGCCTTCCACACAGCCCAGCTCATGAGAAAGGGTGTTTGGAACTGCCCTGCCAGGCCCTGCACCTGGGAACTGCAGAACTTGTTCTCCACCAGAGCCCACCTGCAGAAATGCAGACACACTGGGCACAGGTTGGCCTTAAAAGTGAGGGAGCAGGGAGTTGTGCCAGCCCTCATCCCAATCCCCAGTGCTTACATGTCTTCCCCGACAGCCGTCCTGCTGACTTGCTTCTGCGACATCTTCCTCTTCATGTTGTTCTCCTTCAGCAAGCTGGTTCCACTGGGGAAAATCCCTTCCATTAAGTCCATGGTAGTCTTCATTTTGGAATCTGGATCCAGGATATCTGCCAGGGACTTGTCTTTGTGGACAATTTCTTTTGCCAGAGCCTCTGACTTAATATCCTCTGGGGTCTTTTTCTTTGCCTTCACTGGAGGTGCTGTGCTGAGCATCCCAGAGTCTGGGCTGGTGTTTTCCGACTCTGGCTCTCTGGGGTCACCTTCAGGCTGAGTTATGGGCAGTGTATCAGTGCTTTGAGGCCCTTCAGAAGCAGCAGGTGACTGGTGCTGCTGGTCCACAGCAGATGGAGAGCTAGTCCTCTTTGCAGTTGGTGAGAGGGCCCAGTTCTTTTCACCGATACTGGTGCCCAACCCTGTGATCTCCCTCTCAGCCGGGGCTTTGGGAAAGCTTTTGAAGCTGCTATGGAAAGAAAAATTCTGTGAGATGAAGATAAACCTACACCCCAGGACCATTGTGAACACATGGTGAAGGCCTACAACAAGTAAGTTTTCCTTCTCTCTCATTTTTGTGTCTCACTTCTCATTCCAACACAGAAGGGCATGCAGTGTGAAGCTCCTGGCACCAGAAGCATTTCATCCCCCCAGTCTGGACACTGCTGGATTGTCTTTCCAACACAAAAAGAACCAGTGAGTAACATGTCACTTTGTTTTCTGCTGACAGCTGGGGGACATTGTGTCCCCCTACCTGGGAGTGCCATCCTGAGCAGCCCCTGCCCATTTGTCCTTGTCATGTTGGAAAAGCCAGTCACTGCTATAGCCCCGGCCAGATTCTTCCTGGATGGATATTAGAGCAGCTCTTTGGGAGTGGGAAGCTGTGCTGAGTTAAACCAGCTGGGCACCTTGCCCAAAGTCCCATCCTTCAGAAGATTTGCCCTATACAGCATGACTGTGACATACTTGTGTTGTCACTCCTTGGCAGATGGTCACTGTTTCATAACAGCATTGTTTTGTGCCAGGTCTAAAATGCATTCTGGGGGATTCTAACTGTTCGGATAAACCCATCATGGATTTTCACAGCTGTCTCTCAAAAACCAGTTACTGGAAGGAGTCAGCAGCCATTCCAACTCCTCATGCTGGAGCAAGTCAGAAGCGACCCCACTGAAATTTGCAGGGAGAACTAGATCAGGAGACTTTCTCCTCCATAACCCCCTTTCCTGGGGGTTATAGGGGACCACCTGCCAGTGGACATGCTGGTGGCCCACCAAGCTTTGTGCCCTGGCCTGGCCACATCATTTGATGATGCTCTTGGCATCCAGGCAGTGAGTCTGTCTGTCCCTGTGCCCATACAGCAAGCTCCCCACCCGGCTGGCAGCTGGGGGGTCTCATGGCATGCAGGGTCATTGCCAGCTGTCTGAGCCCCACATATCTTACTGTATATGGCCCTGCACCGCCCCAGACGCCGCGTTCCAGCCTGCCCTTACCTCACACTGGCCTCCTCTGGGAGCCGGGGGGATTTGTCTCCAGCTGCCCTGTTCCCCTCCAGTGCCACGGCTGGGGGGGGAGGTGGGAATTCCCCTGTGCCATTGGCAGAAGTGCAAGAGCTGAGCTCGGGAAGAGGACGGGACGGCGGCGGCGGGGAGAAGGGCGGCTGGGAAGGCGCGACGAACACCTCATCGTCCCCCTCGTCCTGCAGCAAGGGCGGGGGCGTGAGCTGCAGCCCCGACTCCGAGATCCGCAGCTGGGTGGTCCCCTGGGGAGAAGGAGTCTCCGGGTCGGAGGAAGTGCTGCTCTGTGTCGGCAGGGACTGCCACCTCTGGGAGAGCTTGGGCCCAGCCGCTGGGGGAGACACCACGGCCCTCGCGGAGCTGTTGTCCTTGACCGGAGGAGCCCACGCCGCTCTAGGGGGCAGGGATCTGTGGAGCAGCCCAGCCTTCCTTCTCCACGCCATTTCTTCCATGGGAGTCTCTGGGGATCTATCCTGCACAGCATCCAGGGGTTGTGGCTGGAGATTCCCGTTGCCCTCAGGGGGAAGAGCCTCTCGTTTGGCATGGTGCTGTCTCAGAGCCTGGCCCTCACCTGTGCTCTGGAAGTCTGAGGGAGCCTGGGTGGGTGTGTTGGGGGAGGGCTGGCCAGATCCAGAAGGAGTAAGGTTAAGGAACAAGGGTTTAAAGCCTTGCTTTTGCTCAGGATAGTGACTCCTTGCCTCTGTTGGGGCTGGGAAAAATGCAGAAGTCCTGCTATCTGGCCTGGAAAGTTCAGAGAGCTTGTGGTTCTCTGTCAGCGTGGTGGACCCAGCGACAACATCGCTGCTGCGGGGAGGGTGGGGATAGTAACTGGTGAATGCCAGTCTCTCTGAGAGGCTTCTTTCTTTCTTGCTGAAAGACCTAAACACCAAGAGATAGACCATGGTAAGATTAACAATTAATCAATGAGCAGGAAAAGCTCTTGTGCACCTCCTTAATGAATCAGTTATCAGCCCTACCAGAGGCCAGTGTCTGTGCCTGCTGGTCTAGGTGAGGTGCAGCTGTGCTATGAAACTGGAAGTCAAATCCTGTGCTATGAAACTGGATCCATTTCCACTCACCATCTCCCATCATTCTCAGTGTGTGCTACAATACACACATGTGGAGCAGGCATCACAACAATAACTCAATGGAAAAAAAATTCAGGAAAACCTAATGCCTGGCTTCCTTTCCAGCCTTGGTTTCAATTTGGTTTGTTACAGATGGGTTTAGTAGTAACTTCTGTAAGACAGATTATTTGACATTATCTACCATCAAACCTCATTCTCAATTGCTGGTAATTCTAAGCTCTCTGAGCCAAAAATTCCCATAATGTTTTCCGGCTCCTGTTGGAAAGGTGCCATTAAAATGATTCAACTCTCTCCAAGAACAAGACAAGGCCAAAAAATGCACTATTTTGACTCCAGAGAAAATTAAAAAAGGCTCCTACAGCCTTGGAACCCTGTAAGAAAACAGAGCTCCCTCAGACAGGCAGGTGCGACAAACCCCGAAGCCGACACATTCCATCTGTGAGTGGATGTTAAGGCTGCAAAGCCAGTGGGGTGAGTTATTCCTTCCAGGTCTTTTAGGATGTTCTAAGGTGTGTCTGAGAAACAGTGTCTAGCCTTTGGAGTGAGGATCCTGCTCGGAATCCAGAGCCAAACCTACTTGCCTGTATGGCTGTTTAGCTGGAAAACAAACCGAGCAGTAATAATGACACCAGCAGATGCGAGAAAAGATGGCCTGAAAACATGAGGCCGTACCATAGACCAATAAAACACAACAAAGCTCTACTGCCAGTATGTTTTCTGTTCTTGAGATGCATTGTTCAAACACTCCCAACACTGCCAATCTGTGATGCTGGAGACTTGGGCCCCAGATTTGTTCCCAGATATACTGGTACAAATTAAGAGTAACTCTGTCAAAACCGTGGGTTGTTCCGGCTTTATTCTGGTGTGACTGAGAATAGAATTTGGCAGCCTGTGCCTGGGGCTGGGGAAACTTCCCAGACAGGCTGCTCTTGGTATTGTCTGTGGTTCCTGGACAGTAGCAGTGTGTATTCTTTTCAGATGCTCAGTGTTCCTCAGGAACACCAGATGGCAATTCTCTAATTGAAAGATCTCTCCTACTGTGGAAGCAACTGTGGATTCTAAAACTGATGGTGCAACACCCGTTCCCAATATTGTGTGGCACCTGGGGAGCAGTGGGAGAGCACATGTGACTGGACCATGTGATTGCTGACCAAGGTTTTTTCCTAACTTCATCATCTGACAAGTCTTCTTCCTCCTCGAGCAGGAGCTGTGGGAGGGGTGGTACCATCTCCTCTGCAGCACATTAGGCAGCTGTGTCCCAAGGAAACCAAGAAACATAACCTGTACTGCCTGGTGTTGCCTCCCTGCATGGAGAACACTTCTCCTATCCTCATTTTATCTTCTGGGAAATCCAATTCTGAGCGAGAAGGGAAAGCAACTCCTGTCTCCCAGCAGAACCGTGCTTGTGAAGCATGAGGGATGCCTGTGCAGCAGAAATGCCACAAAACTGCTAATAACCAATAATCTTTGTGCAGTGAAGCAGGAAAATGAGAAACCTGCATTTCGTGCCCCAATAAACTTGTTTTCAGTCTGGGTGTTCAATCCCATTACTTGGAAAATAGGTTGGGGAAAGAAAGAAATAAAAGGAAGCTGCAAGCAGTGATCGAGCAGCAGGATGAAATGCCATCTGCAGGAAAAACAGGGAGGCAGGAGCAACTGAAACAGCTGCATTGTTGTCTTAGGAAAAAAACATGGAAAAAAGTTATTCCAAATCACAGCAAATGGGCATGTTTTAAATAAACCTAAAAGGATGTGCCTGAAGGTACATTGGGTCCCTTTAAAACAACATTATGTCTTCTTAGGGGCAAAAATGGCCAGAAGTAAGACCCAGCCAGAGTAGGAGCCTTCCTCTGCTTCCAGCTGTCACTGTGTGCCCCAGAGTTGTGTGGAGAAACCTTTGGAGAGAGCAGTGTTAACTCCCACTGTGAGCACAGAGCAGGCTGGCATCTTACTGCAAGTTTGTGAGGAACAGAGCTCCTTTGTGAACAATTCTTTTAGTCCCTCTTGATGGTTTTTACTGTAATGGGAGTTGGTTGTTTGGGCACTCAGGGCTTAGGGCAAACATCTATTTATTATTTAAATGTAAATACAGCATGATCAACTTCAGTTCTAGTTAACCTCAAAACAATCCACGGCTAAGTGGAGAGTTACGTAAGTCCCAAGACTATGAGTTTTGTGATTACACTTTTCTATTTTTAAAAGCATTTCTCTCTCCCCCTGTTGCTGAGCAAAACATCCTGCCTGCACGAAGGGAAGCAGCCTAAAGGCCAGCTCCCACTTCAGGCAGATGGGGGAAATCTCCTGGTTTTAATCCCTGCAAATGTTCCCTTGCTTTTGGGGAGGCAGCTGGAGAAAACCGTCAAGGTATTTCTTCCTTCAGGACCCTTCAATTAGGATGGCACGTGGATGTCAGTTCCAGCAGCAAATAAAACACATTTTGGAAGTTATGGAACTGGAAATTTGCTGCAGAAACGTGGCCCAAGATGACATGAGGAGAACTTGATAGTAAATGAATGTCTGTAGTGAAAACAAAGCTCACAGCAACTCCTCCTAAGTGTGCTGGGCACAGCATGCCCAGAGCTGTGTCTGTGCAGGTGTTTTCCCTAGTTTGGTGTGAGACAATCCATGAGAACTGCTGGATGGCCAGAGCTGATCCTGCAGGGGCAGAGGGGACATGGACACACTCCTACCTGGCTCCTGCGCTGACCACGTAGAAGGGATCCCTCACCATGGGGCCGAATTCGCTGCTCTCCCTTCTCAGCAGCTCCTGGAGTACAAAGACAGCATTAGCAGCGAGCAGAAAGCAAACAAAATACCAAAACACTGATGAGAATGCTTTCTGAAGCCTGAGAGCAAGTCATTCCCCATGGCTATCCATTCCTTCCTATCTCTAAACAAATTCCTGCAGTGACAGTGCAACGTGATTTGTAGGCAGCTTGAAAGGAACATTTAGCACTGTACACAAGGCCCTCAAAAACAAGCACTGAGGCAGAGAAGTCTGCTGCTAAGCTGGAAATAAACACTTCCCACAAAAAATCTGAAAA